>NC_022015.1:42656152-42701995 GCF_000317375.1 Microtus ochrogaster | reverse complement strand
CCCTTCCCTTCCCTTCCCTTCTTCCCTTCTCCCTGGTCATCTCTTTCTGTTTTCACCTTGAGACAGTGTGTATCCTGAATACCAGACTGGCCTCAAACTCACTATGTAGGCCAGAACGACCTTAAACTTTGTTTCCTCCTGCCTTTACCTCTTGAGTCCCAGGATTATAGGCATACACCACATGCCTGGGTTACTCAATGCTGAGACTGGAATTTAGGGCTTCATATCTGCTAGGTAAGTACTCTGTTAGCTGAGCTACGCCTCTGGCCCCAGTGCAATATTTTTCTTTTGCCCCTGTACCTATGATGGACACTGTTTCTTGACATCTTTGAAACACCTAAGCAAGGGACTGGGGTGCTGGGAGGCTGTGGGGCTGTGGGGCCGTAGGGGCTGTGGGGCCAGGGGGAGGGCTGTGGGCTTGGGGACTGTGGGACTGGGGGTAGGCAGGTGAGAATTTAGCAGAGGGGAGTTTAGGAGTTCCACAATATCTACAGGAACCAGGGGATAAGGCAAACCTTGTGAATTTGATAATAAGGACCTTTATTTACCCAGGCATTACAGCTCTACCCTAACCACAAATACAGTACATGGGAAAATAAAGTCTCTACTGGGTCTCCTGGAGGAAGCTAGCAAAAGGCATATCAGTTTCCTATTGCTGCTTGCAAGAAATCGTTGCAAATATAGAAGCTTAAACCATTTATTCTCATATAGATAGAGGCTGGATATCTAAGGTTGCTATGTCAACAGGACTGTGTTTCTCTTGGTGGCTCCAAGGGAGACTCCATTTCCTTTCATTTCAGCTCTGGGAAGACGCTTCATTCCTTGGCTTGAAAGCTCACACTACTTAATTTTTTTTTTTTGGAAATGCTAAATTTATTTATTTGACTGAAAATGATAAGAAGCTACTTTAATTTGTTAACAATTAATTGAAGATTATAGCCTCTGTCTTGCCTTGAATGGCTTTTATTTTCTGTCCCTTCTTAAGTTACTGCAGCCTCTCCATTCTGCGGTTACATCTCCTGTTCACTGATCTAAGTGCCCTTGCGATCACACTGGGATAACCCGAATAATTCAGGATAGTTTCCTCACCTCAGAATACTTAATACAAGCAATACAATCTGCAAGATTCCCTTTCTGTTTCAGGCAACACAATCAAAGGTTCCAGGGATTTGGCTGTAGGCACCTTTGTGGGCTCCTCTGTTCAGCCTGCCACAGGACCTGGAAGCTTAGCTGGTGAAGTCACTTGTCCTCTAAATTTATCTGGGGCCATGAAGCTTCTGGGGAGGGGCATGAAAACATAAGGAAGGGCTTTGGACTGGACTAAGACCTGTGTGAGTCCTGGCGTGACAGAGTGAAGCCCTGAGATTGGGACTTTTGAGAAACACCCTATCAGGACCAGGTAGCTGAGGAATCTCTGGAATGTTCCATTTTGCTCTGGATGTAGAGAATGCTACAAATTCACTGACAGTTGACTGAAAAGAGACTAAGCTAGGAATAAAACAGTACTGCTCTCAGATTTGAGCGTTGTGGCACACTCCTATAATACTAGCACGTGGGAGGTGGTGGAAGAAGAAGCGAGTTCAAGGTCATCCTCAGCTACTTAGTCAGTTTAAGGGTAGCTAGAGATACGTGCGGTACTGTCTTAGTATTTCCTTTGCTGTGACAAACACCATGACCAAAAGCAGCTTGGGAAGGAAGGGTTTATTTCATCCTACACCTCCCAGGTTACACTCCATCACTGTGGGAAGTCAGGGCAGAAGCTGACGCAGAGGCCATGGAAGAGCTCTGCTTACTGGCTTGCTCCCCAAGGCTTGCCCAGCTTACCTTGTTATAGCACCCAGGACCAC
Organism: Microtus ochrogaster; assembly: GCF_000317375.1. Taxonomy (NCBI): domain Eukaryota; kingdom Metazoa; phylum Chordata; class Mammalia; order Rodentia; family Cricetidae; genus Microtus; species Microtus ochrogaster. Next base: position 42,700,148 of record NC_022015.1, on the reverse strand, counting down.
CAGCCCAGTGGTTCGGACCCTCCGGCACCAGTCATTAATGAAGAAAATGCTCCACAGGCTTGACTACAATCCTCTTATGGAGACATTTTCTTAATCAGGGTTCCTTCCTTTTGGATGACTTTAGTTTGTGTCAAATTGACAAAATAACCAAAAATGGAACCAAACCAAATTGCTCTCAGACAATATCTCCCTCCAGAGGATGACTGAGAGGGAGATTGCTTAAGACATTGCTTGGCACATACTTAGCATCCAGGGTTGGGTCTCCCTGGCTGTTCGATACTGTCCAGTCCCTGTCTTTCCCCTCCAGTACTCCCTGGACCCACAGAAAACAAAGCAACACTGAAAACCCAGCAAACACAGGAAGGATTAGGTTGGCTAATGATCTGAACTTGCAGAGGGCAGCATCCAGACAGCACCTATAATCATCATTCTCGTTTCCTGCTAGAAGTTTCCATCTGCTCATACAGAGGGAGACGAGCCCAAAGCAGAGCCTCTGATTGGCTGCTTTCATTTCAGTTTCTCACTGCATTCTGATTTCTGGGGAGCAGAGGGGACATAAGGCATTTAACTAAAACAAGAATGTGTGGATAGGAGAGGTGGAAGCAGAGAAGAAGAGAGGGGGACCAAACTAGAAGAAAACTCTTTTAATGGTCTGGGGTTTTGTGCCATGTCCTGGAGATGGAGGGCCATGGAGCTGGGGGAGGGACAGACCATGTGAACACCGAGCCGGAAGATTGCCGATGGAGAACACATTCCATCTTAGAAACTGCACACAGTCAGGACTTTTAATTATTGTTCCTCGTGGGGTCTACTGAAGTGACCCTTGGGAGGCATTTCTCTGACCGGCAGCCTCCATACTTGGATGGTCTGGTCCCTTCACTCACTGCCCCTCTTCAGGAATGTGGCAGGACCTGTAGAGCCCCACTCCCTTTGGTGCTGTGTGGGGCCCCTTCCGTCCTCAGAGTCCGTTCTTCTCTTGTGTTGCGGCCTGGAGTGGGATCATTTGCTTCTGCTGTTCCTGCTGCAGTTGTCTTTGCTTTCCTTTGCTCCTGCAGGGAGGAAAGCAAACATCTGGGTTTGCGGCTTCCTGTCCAGGTCTGAGATGGTGCGGGCTTTCCCCTCAGTCTGTGACTAGTCACCTGCTATCTGACCCTAAATGGCAACTGTTCCTTCCTGGAACTGAGAGCCCCAAGAAGGATTATGGGACAATCCTGAACCCAGGGACAAAGGGACAAAACTCTATTCTGGAGGAGGCATCCTGGGTTTGAGCCTCAGTGCTGCTCCAGCCTGGGCAGGTTGCCTGGAGTGAGTCACCGATTCTCTCCGGGAGAGTGCTCACCTGCTCTTCCAAGGGTGTGTTCACCTGCTCTTCCGGGGGTGTGCTCACCTGCTCTTGAGGTCCTGCACTGTATCCGGCAGTGGCTGGCCCAAGGTCTCTGGCAGGAGGACAATGACAGCACTGGCAGCCACCGGGACAGCACCGAAGATGAAGAGAGGCAAGGAGGGGTAGATCTCGGCAGTCATGCTCACCAGCGGGCTCACGATGCTGCCCACCCGGGCCATGGTGCTGCCCATGCCCAGGCCTGTCTGCCTGTGGTCAAGTGGGGTGTTGATTAGAGCTCCGGTGTGGGTACCATGGTAACATTTGGAGCAGGGCAGTTCTGACAGCCCTGGACATCCCTGTGTCTCCTTTTTCCTACTTGATTAGCAAACGATTCTACATTTTTGTGTTTTGGTCTTGGTTGTGTTGGATATCAAAGCCAGGACGACCCTATACTACTGACCTCATCCCAAGGCCATTGTGATGACTTTTAAACAAAAAGGGAAATTGAGGAGGGCTATCATCAGATTTGGGGAATTTGAAATTGAGTTCTACCTCTGTCCTTAAGCTGCTGCATGACCTTCAGCCAATCTCTTTACATCTCTGGGCTCCAGTTTCCAGCAGTCACATGAGATCATTGGGTAAGACTAGTGATTCTTGGGCTACCATCATCTGGAAAGTTTTTCTTTTCCTTTTCTCTTTCTGGCTGTGCTAGGGATGGAACTCAGGACCTCACACCCATACCCAGCACACCTGCATACCTTATGAGTTATATTTGTCTCCATCTCACAGAGACCTATTTGTTAGAATCCCCAGGGGAAGGGTCTGGAAGCTACACATTGCTTGTATGTTAAGATCATTCATTCTCTATGAGAGATGGCTCAGTGGCTAAGAGCACTGGCTGCTCTTACAGAAGACCAAGTTCAGTTCTCAATACCCGTATGGAACTTATTGCCAGGGGATCTGATGTCTTCTTCTTCTTCTGGGCCCTGTGGCACTAGGCATGTACATGGTGTGTATACATACACATAGGCAAAACATTCATACATGAAATAAAAATAAATCCAGCTAACCAAGAACATTCTGTATGAGAGAAGAAATGAAGAACTTTGACTTAGGTGGCAACCAAGGAGGGTTGAGTGCAGGTTTCACTGCCAGCTGTGGATCCTGCAGAAGTGACCTAACTTCGGTGTGTCTTTGTTTTACACTTGTGGAAGGAGAGTGACAGGACCTACTTTGGTCTGCTTTGAGAAACAGTGAGTTAGTATTTGTGAAATTAAGAAAGTGCTTGGTACACAGTACATGCTTTATCTGAGTGCTTGGTACACTGTACACACTTGGCCTGGAAACCCACAAAGGCAAGGGATAGCATCCAAGATGCCTCAGGGTTCTCCTCATAGCATTCTTGGGTCTTTGATTTCATGTGACGTTTGCATTCAATTCTTTTCTTTTTTCTTTCTTTCTTTCTTTCTTTCTTTCTTTCTTTCTTTCTTTCTTTCTTTCTTTCTTTCTTTCTTTCTTATTTTTGTTCAAGATAGGGTTTCTTTGTGTAGCTTTGCAGCCTGTACTGGAACTCACTCCATAGACCAGGCTGGCCTCAAACTCACATAGATTCACCTGCTTCTGCCTCCTGAGTGCTGGGATTAAGGGTGTGTGCCACTACCTCCTGGCTTGCATTCAATTCTTAAAGTAGACATATTATTTTATTTCTTAGTGCCTTTCCCATCTCGCTATAAAGGGGTGATGAGTTTATAAATATGACTGGCATATTGTCAGGAGTGGTTCTTGTGGGAAGTCGAATGCATGTTTGTGTCTTTGGTTTCAGATGTACTGGTTGGTTTCAGATGGAGTTTAGATGTGACCACAGCTTGTAACTTGTGTTCTGGAGTCTTCAGTTCATTGCTTCTGAGATGTGGCTCTCTACCCTGTTCTAGCTGGTGACTCCTTCTAAGGTTAGGTGAGGGCTGGACAGTCACATCTCTGCCAGCCAGACCCTGACATGTGCAGCTGAGAAGTTCCTATATGTCCTGCCCTGATTAATGCTTTTTTGGGGGGAGTGGGGAAAGGTTTTGTGTACTGGACTATGCTCAAGGGTTCTGACTTTAGTGTGTGCAGGAGACTGTCTTTCCCTAAGAACCCCCCGCTCCATGCCCTGGGCTCCCACTCACCGGATCACTGTGGGATACAGCTCTCCAGTGTAGAGGAAGATGCAGTTGAAAGAGGAAGCCAGGCAGCCCTTCCCTAACACAGCCAGGGAGGTGCGTACGATCGTCTGGTCTAGAGAGAAAGCAATCAGGAGAGAGGAAGCATAGGGATTGAGGTTGGAGGTATTGGCTTCTTCTGAGAAGCTGGGTTATATCTGAAGGAGCATGGTGGGTGGGATTGAGAGCGAAGATGCTGGTAGGTGCTCACCCTTGGGTATTATCCCATTCACCAGGATACAGATGCCTGCCAGCAGCAGGGAGGCCAGCTGCGCAGGTCGGCGGCCCAGGGAATTGATGATGAGGAAGCACACGAACTTGGCTGGCAGGTCCACCGCACCGAAGATCACCTGGATTAGGTATATGCTAACCCCAAAGCCTTGCAGGTCCATGACCAGCCCGTAATAGGCAAAGCTAGTGGCAAACCTGGTGAGGAGGGAGAGGGATGTGCGGTTGGTTAGACAGGCTTACACAAGTGTACTTTTTCATAAATTCAGTGTTGTTTGGGTATCTTGCTTTGGTACCTAGGATCTGATTTGACTATTGTTTCTTCAGATACTTAACCACTGCAGGCTCACACTGCACACTTGAAGTATTGGGGTGGTACTCCAATCCTGAGCTAACTAGACACCCCAGGAAACAGGGGAACTTTCATTTAGTTGCTAAGTAACGCTTATACACTTTCAGACTTTATCTTATCTGTAGGGCAGAGGTTACTATGTAAGCCACGTCAAGGTGCTGGTAATGACTGGAATTGTCTGGGACTTATCTGTATTTCTGGGATGAAGTTTTAGGGGTTCACAAAGCTTAGGTTTGGGGATAGAACAGTACAGAGAATAAACCCACAAGTTGCCAGTGAAAAATTATTTGGCAAGATTGTTCTTCTGACCACACCCCACTTAACTGTCATGGATTGCCATGGTGATGCATGTGAGAGAGATACTGGGAACACTGCACAAGAAGGGAAGATTTGCTCTTATATCATCTTTGGTCTAAGCGTGTTTTGGGGGATAAGTGTGGGTCCTCTTATCCCTGTGCTCATTTCCCCTAGGCACCACTAGAGCAGTAAAATCTCTGAGAGCTTTCAAAGCACACCAGTCTGTCCCCACAATACAAATCTGGGGTCTCTGGAGCCCATTGGTCCTGGTGAGGTGGTTTCTACAGGGACAGGACTGGTGAGAGAGGCTGCGAGATCAGTTCGAGCATGGGAACTGGTTGAGCCTGAGGACTCTGGTTTCTTTAGGGCTCTCACATCTCCTCCTAGCAGATCTGCTGACTCTACCTCCCCCTTATCTGCCTTTTCTACCCGTTGCATTCACACCCCCTCCCAGCCTGCTCTTTGTCCTTTGGTCAGCCTGCTTGCCCATCAGTGTTTCTGGTTGAGCCTACCACAGCATGGAGAGGCAGAGGAAGAGGCGGCGGAGGTCGGGGCAGCGCAGCAGCTCCATGGCGGAGGCTTGGCCTTTGCCTAGGGTCAGTTCCTTCTGTAGGCTGGTCCGGAGCACCTGATGGGACAGGCATGATTCAGGGCCTGAGCTCCTCCTAGGGGAGCTCAGGCAGCATTTAGGGACAAAGGTGTCTTACCTCTATATTCAATTTAGCCCCCTCTTCCTGTTTCCCATTGATCCGGGCCACTCTCTGCAGGGCTCGGAGGGTGAGGTCCAGCCTTCCTGAGGAGGAGTACCAGCGGGCTGACTCAATGAAGAACCTGAGGGTGGGGATGGAGAGAGGGTGGATGTTGGCATGGTCTCGGTTTCAGTCTTCTGGGTTAGAGGCGTGTAATAGAGTTTTATTTATGTTTTGGGAACCAGGGCCCTTGCCAAGGCCCCCTTAAGGATCACCAAGCAGTGGCCAGTTTGATAATCACTCACCCCCAACCCAGAACTTAGTTCTTGGGTGCTGCGTAGGGAAGGGGAGTGTTAACAGGCAGGTCAGACTGTGGGGTACCAGAGAACTGCCTCCCTCCTTCAGGACAAAACCGACTCCCCACAGCCTTGGTTTCAGTCTGTTCAACAGAAGCACTGGATTGGGTCAGCTTTCTGTCTTGGATGAAGTTTCTGGGGAGGTTTGTGCCCAGCTCTGAGAGACGGCCTGCCCCTTGTGGCCCTGTAGGGTTCTGGGCCATTGCTCCCACCCTAGGTCCCACATACCAGGAGTAGATGAAGGCAGCAAAATAAGGTACAGAGACCAGAAGCTGCAGCTGGCGCCAGTGGGGCACAGCATAGGCGACGCCAGCCAGAATGAACTGGCCCACGCTGTAGATGTAGCCAATCACGGTGCCCACACAGGCACGGGTGTGGATGGGCATCCACTCCACATCTGGAAAGGGGTTAGAGTAGGGGCGCAAGTAACTGAGCTGCTTGGTGGAAAGAGACTTCACTCCTGCCCCCTCCCAGAGTGTTCTTCCCCAAAACTCTGTAGATGTCTGAGGTTGGGTGCCAGGGTAGGGAGAGGGGAGACGTTCCATGTCAGTAGGGTCCCCAGGAACTGACTTCTCCTCCGTGCTTTTGGCTCTGCCCCCAGGGCCTGACTACATCCCCTTTTCCTGCAGAGTTACTCTGACCGCTCAGCCTGTTCTCAGCAGAAACCACTTCCCTTTCCCTCAGTCTTAGGCTAGATTCAGCCTCCGTGGTCAGAGCACTGCCTTCTTCCATCGTGGAGGATCAGTCCAGGCAGGGCGGCCACCACTACTCTGTTAAGGTCTCAAAAGCCACTAGGTTCCCAGTGGGCTCCTGCTGCTGCTGCTGGGATGCCCTTGAGCATTACTTATTATTTATTTATTATGGCATATCTCAGCTCCATCTCAGCTGTTGTCGATTGCTTTTGTCTAGAAAATTGTGAATCCCTGGATTTCTTTCTGGACTTGAGAGATGACTTCAGGTAAATTTCTTTTCTTCTCCCCAGTCTCAGATTCATTATCTGGGGAATATGTGTGTGTGTGTGTGTGTGTGTGTGTGTATGTGTGTGTATGTGTGTGTGTGATCTACTAGAGGAGGCACACTGATGGTCCATGAACTCAGTCACTAAGTATCCTTGTTTAGAAATATTAGACTAGCCATAATATTAAAATAATTATGATATTCTATATTTATTTTAAAAACTGAGAGAGATCTGGGTATGGTGGTGTATGCCTGTAATTCCAGCACTTGGGAGGGAGAAGCTGAGTATCATGAATTGGAGGCTACATTATAAGACTCTGTATCATAACAAAACAAATAAACAATACCAACAAGAAAGGAGTGAGATCTGACTTCTTGGCTGTCAGTGCCTTTGGTATCTCTAGACAGGATATTTCCTTTAAAACAATTACATTTATTCATTTTCTTATTCTCTCCCTCCCTCCCTCTCTCCTCCCTTCTTCTTTTTCTTCTCTGTGCTTATGGCACGGCAGGTGTGCGGAAGGTAGAGGACAACTAACTTGCAACAATCGGTTCTCTTCTTCAACCATGTTGGTCCCGGGAATCATCTCAGGTCACTAGATTTGCTGAAAAGTGTGTTTACCCACTGAGACATCTTGCCAACCCCACCCTCTTTGCTATTTAGCTCAGACTGGCTTGGAACTCATTATATAAACCCATCTGGCTTCATACTTGGGACAGTCATCCCACCTCTGCCTCCCGTGCCCTGGGATTGTGGGTACATGCCGCCATGCCTGGCCTGTCTCACTAGACTTTGGATTTCCTTTGGATACACGTCACTACTCCTAAGGTCTCCTGTACCTGGTTTGTCTTGGTCGCTCTGACCACAAGTCTGCAATATGACTATGGTGTGAGCTGAGGAAGGCAGGGTGGTGTTGATTGAAAATGCAGATCTAAGGGGGGTTTTGGGTTGAAAGCAGGAGGCCTCAGGAGGGGAGGCCTGGGGGAGGAGACTGGGAGGATGGGGTGGTGAGTGGGGACATAGATAGGTGAGCAGTCCTCACTTAGTGTCATGCAGTTGATTGCAATGCTAGCCAAAGACATGCCCGAGAGGAGCCGGAAAATACAGTAGACGGTATAGTTGGGGGCATAGGCTGCACAGGTTCCTGACACAGCTGTCTGTAGGTAGTTCAAGATCAGCACCTTCCGACGGCCCAGCCTGTGGGGGAGGGAAACCTGTGTCAGGGGTCTGAGGACTGCCAGGAGCCAGGTGGAGCCACAGAGAGGAGTAGCTACCTAGGCCACAGTCTTCTGAGGACCTAATCAGCCACCCCTGCCTTGAATCCAGTCAGGGCTCCCCAATCCCAGCTTAACCCAGCTCCTTGGCTTACCCAGGACTGACCTGTCTGCCAGGTAGCCAAACATCATGGCTCCCAGCAGCACTCCCACCATGTACAGGGACTGGGCCAGCTGGCGGAAGGCCCGGTGAGAGCACACGAGGTTCCACTGTGGACAGAGAAGAGGCCAGATGCAGGGAAGGCCCTCAGCCTCCTCTAGGAAGGTCTTCTGCACCCATGCCACCCTCTTCCAGTCACGTTTTCCTCTACAGTTCTCGGGAGCTAAGAACACTTAAAACACCCAGCAGCTTCCACATCGACCCTCTACAAATACCATCCTCCTCTTAACGCTTTTATCTTCTGATCTTGGCCCCTAGGGAACTTGACTGTCTGTGTGTATGTGTGTGTGCGTGTGTATGTCGGACTGTCTGTCCGTCTGAGAAGTGAAGTGACGTTGCATGGAGAGGGAGCCCCAAATCCTTACCTCGGTTACGATGGTTGAAGGGTAGGTGCTGTTGTCATAGACCCAGCCATCAATGCAGGGCTCTGTGACTCCGGTGCCATTGGTCTCTGTGCCATTGTGAAAGGGCAGCCCCCACTGTGGGGAAGTGAAACGGAGGCAAGATTGGGGTCGTCCTTGCTTGTCCAGGGGCAGCCAGGCCTCCAGACCTCCATCTTTGCTGAGGTTGGCATTGGCAGGTGGGCGGCAGTGGTGAGTGGGGATGGCAGCAGTGAAGTTCTGCAAGGTGTTGTGGGAAGCCATCAGCAGTAGGGGAGCAACCACCAGGGTGACCTGGATCAGCTGGAAGCGTCCGACGCCCCCCACCTGCTTCAAGAGGTCATTAAAGGCCATGGGGCTGGGCCAGGCTGAGTGGTCCGGGACTGAAGACCTCCAGTCCGAGGACTTCTGTCTGTACGCCTGCTGCCCTTTGCCTGAGGAGCGGGGCTGTTGCTGCCTTCGCAGCTGAGTGGCTCCTGGAGCTGGACGTGAGCCGGCTCTGTGGTGGGACAGCGGGCTGGTGGACCGCCCCTCCTTTCTCTCTCCCCTGGTTCTGGCCCTCCCTTGCCCTTGCCTCTTTTCTTCACTTCGGGGGTCTGGACAGCTCAGCTTTCAGGGTCTGCTGGAGCCCTGACTCTTGTGCAGGCAGCTTTTAATCTTTGGCCTGAAGACAATGAGTTAAAGAGTGACTTGGTGTCAGGAGGATTAACCCTGTGAGTATTCCTTGTGTCAGTGGAATCTCTCCAACAGGGTAGAAAGGGCAGAAGGGGAATGTTGAGGCTGAGAGTGGATTTACTGGGGGCAGCCATCTGGGCACCTAGATGCAGAAGGGGCACAAGGTGGCACCTTCTGTCTTCCCTCTATTGGGGAATCTTGTCTCTGGGAAATGTGACCGCCTCCTGATGGATTTCTGAGGACACCATAGTCTATCTTCAGCAATAATACCAGAGACAATATGACAAGTCCCATTAAAACTGAAGTTCAGATTGGTGATCAATTTTTTAAAAGTATAGCCCTAATATTGCATAGGCAATGTTTATATCCAGAATTATGTGTTGATTTGAAATTCAGCTCTGACTGAGAATCTTAAATTCTTATTTGCTAAATTGAGTAACACTGGCCTTTGGTCTTCCAAGGACAGCTCACGTCTTGCAGGACCACAGCTTTGCACAACTGGAAGAAGCAGCAGTGGTCAGAGGTTGCGGACCGAGGGCAAAATCAGACATATGGGAGATCACTCTTCTGGGGTCTCAGTTTTCATTTTCTTCGTTATTCTTTTTTATTTGTTTTTAAAGACAGGGTCCTATGTAGTTCCGGTGGCCTCCAGGTCAATACATAGCCAAGGCTGGCCATGAATGATTCCTCCTGGATGCACCTTCCTAGTGCTGGGATTTCAAATCTATACCACCGCACTGTTTACCTTAATTTTTTTTTTTAAGACAGGGTTTCTCTGTGTAGCTCTGGCTGTATTGGAACTTGCTCTGTAGATCAAACTGGCCTTGGACTCCCAGAGATCCACCTGCCTCTGCTTCCTGAGTGCTGGGATTAAAGCCATGTACCACTACTGCCCGACCTTAAATTCATTCATTCTTTCTTTCTTTCTTTCTTTCTTTCTCTCTCTCTCTCTCTCTCTCTCCCTTCCTCCCTCCCTCCCCCCCCTCTCTCTCACTCTCGTGTGTGTGAGCGTACCACAACTTGTGCACAGAGGTCTGAGGACAGCTTGTAGGACTGGGTTCTCTCTTTCCATCATGTGGGCTTTGGGGATTGAACTCATGTCATTAGGCTTGGCAGCAAGCAACTTTGCCTGCCAAGCCATCTCACTGATCCCTCTTTTCTCCTTTATTTAAATTTTCCCTTTGCTGTGTTTTTTATTTCTAAAAAATATCTTACTTTATTTCACATGTATTGGTGTTTTGCCTACGTGTGTGTCTGGGCACCATATTCATGCCTGGTACCCATAAAAGGTGTCAGATTCCTTGGAACTGGCATTACAGACAGTTGTGAGCAACTCTGTAGGTGCTGGGAATTGACCTGGGGTCCTCTGCAAGAACAGACAGTGCTCCTAACCACGAAGCCACCTCTCTATCACCCTCTTCTATTATTTTTAAACAATGAGCATGAACCTATCTCATTTTTAGCCACAAGTCTAGGACCTGACTTGCTTTGGCTCATGAACCGTGGTTGCTCACAATCAGAGGGAATGTTGGACACTAACTGGATGTTTCTGCAGGATCCGATTGGTTGGGTCACAGACCGAGGAGGCTGAGGGTGGGTTTCTGCTCTATGGCTTTGATTTGCAAGGTGCGTCTGGTGTGGAACATTGAGCCCGGAGTCAGTCCTCTTGTCATATTCTAAGGCTGTGTGTCCAGGAGCAAGTTAGCAAACACCTGTGTACCTCAGTGCCCTTGCTTCCAAAATGCAGACAGTTTTCATGCCCCCTTTATTTTGTTCCTGGAGGCTTAAATGACCCAACACAGGTAAAGAGTATAAAGAGGGCTTTGTCCAAGAATGGTGGTTCATGCCTGTTGTCCCAGCTCCTGGGGAGCCTGAGGCAGGGGGATTAAGCTCAGAAGTTAAAAATCAGCCTGGCCAGGAGAATAGTAGTTCCAATTTAGTCTTGGCTACATAGTGAGTTTGATGGCAACCTGGACTACATGAGACCCTGTTTTTTTATTTGTTGTTGTTTTTTCCCCTCAAGGTAGGATTTCTCTGTGTATCCCTGGCTGTCCTGGAACTCACTCTGTAGACCAGGCTGCTCTCAAATTTTCAGATAATCTCCTACCTCTACCTTTCAAGTGCTGGGATTAAAGGCGTGCACTACCACTACCTGGCTATGAGACCCTGTCTTAAGGAACCTCCCACCAGGAAAAAAAGGCCAGATCCTATGCTTATGCAAACCACACTTGCATGCACTAGATTGGGAGGGACTTATTGCCTACTTAGGTCTTCAGGCAATGAGGTATTAGTCTTAACTTCAAAGCTAGCTTGCCCCTCTTCCTCTTCTCCCTCCTCCAACAGGGATTCATTATATGTGCCAGGTTGGTTTCAAACTCATGGTTCTCTGATCTCAGCCTCTCAAGCACTCCGGGATTATAGGCCCAGAGCCACTATATATGGCTAAAAGCTGAACCCTTAACTGTGGCTCTCGAGCTGTTCATTACCAAGCTAGAGGGGTTTTGGAGATGAGCTATCTTTGTATGTAGAGAAGAGGCCCAGAGAGGCGGTTGTAATTCATCCCAGCCTCCCCCTCCCAATGTGTGTTGATTCTAGCTTGGGCTCAATGGGTGTCCAGATGCCTGATACATTCTCCAGGCCAAGGTATATAAGAACCTGTGGCCTGGGGAGGCTAGGACAGCTGGACAAACAGCTCAGAGGCGGTGGGGTCAGTTCCCTGCCAAGACTTAGTCCTCTTGTAGGGAAGTAGGTGGAGTGCTGTGGGTAGTGGGGTGACCTCCTGCAAGCAAGCTTTCCAAGCTTGTGCCTAATCCTGCTCTGGGTAAGGACTTCTTTCTCAGCCCCTGTCTTAGTTAGGGTTACTATTGCTGTGACAGACACCATGACCAAAGCAACTTGTGGAAGAAAGGGTTGATTTGCTTTACACTTCTCCAGCATAGTCTGTCACTGAAGGAAATCAGCACAGAAATTCAACCATGGCAGGAACCTGGAAGCAAGGTTGATGCAGAGGCCATAGAGGGGTGATACTTACTGGCTTGCTCCTCATGGCGTGTTCATTCTGCTTTCTTATAGCACCCAGAACCACCAGTCCTGGGATGGCACTGCCCACAGTAGGCTGGATCTTTATCCATCAATTAGTAACTAAGAAAATACCCCACAGGATTATGTTCAACCCATCTTATAGAGACATTTTCTTAATAGAGGTTCCCTCCTCTTGGATGACCATAGCTTGTGTCAAGTTGGCATAAAACTAGCCAGTGCAGCTCCTAACCAGTTCCAAGTCTGGTTGAGTCTATGAAAACCTCCACTAGAGACTCCAGGAACTGAACTGTGGCGAGATCCCAGGATTTTCAGATAGGGGGACTTCCCTTGTTGACCTTGTGGGTCACTAAAATTCAGGATGGGATGCCTCTGCTAATGGATCATTGGCTTAAATTCTGGTTGTGCTCAGAGGGAGGGTGTCAACTTTAGAGATCGGACAGAAATGTATTTCTTTTCTCAGAATCACATACCACTAGAATTGAGAGCCATTACTCAGCTGAAAACATGTCATGGTACAGATAAGGAGGCGGAGGCCCGACAGGAGCCAGTGTTGCCCATGACCACCCTGCAAGTCTGGAGCTAGGCTCTTTTGACCCCGTTGTTCTCTCTACTGTGTGAGTTGCTGTCACATAGGTTAGATTTTCTGGGATAAGTGCTGACTTGTATTGCTATCATCTGTTAAGTCAATGGGTTTCAAAGTGTGGGACTACATGTGATTTTTATTACTTTGTGACACCTTTCAAATAAATAATTTACAGATCAAAGAAGACACTTTGGCTCAGATCATGTTCTGGAAGCATGGGGTTGAAATGACCCGGAGAGTTCAGAAGACTCCAGCTGCCTGCCAGCATCTGAGCTGGAAATTTCAGAACCAAAGTGAACCTTGTGCCTTGTTCCTGGCTACCCCAACCAGCAGGCAGTGTAAGCCCATCTACAGCCACCGCTTATAAGCTAGACATGAGCTGGGGATGTAACTTATTGATAAAGCACCCACCTGACATGCAGGAAGTTCTGAATTGGATTCCTAGAACCATGACAGCAGCAATGGAAAGTGCTTTCTGGGTATCTTCTTTTCCCTCACTATGTGTCTGAGGAAACACCTTGCAGCAGTGCAGAAATGGACATGGTTAGGACATTTCAGGAGCCATCCTGAATTCTGAACCACTGATGGATGGGGAGAAGGCAGAGGCCACTGATTCACACTGAGCCCAGCTCTTCTCTGTCTGGTGGAGATCCAGTTAAACCAAGAGGAGACATTGCTGGCATGATTGTCAGCTGACCTTAGGCACCAAGGTTGAAACCCCATCAGTAGACATCAAGTTGTAAGGTGAAGTCTGATAGCCTTATTACAAAAGTCAGGTCTCCATGGTCTATGTACCATCCCCAAATTATCTAAAGGTTGGCAAGGGAGACTCCTGCACCCAAAGTGTAAACGGCAGTTTCCTATGGGGCTGGATGACTGGCTGGTGTGGTTGGGGCTTGGGGTGAGTAGCAGAAGGATCCTTCGGCTCTTTTGCTCCTTCTCCTGGCTCTTGCTTTCTTTCTCAGACTTACTTCCCCACTTCCTGTGTTCTTGACTGTCCTACCCAATAAATCCTTTTGACATTCAAATCCTTATCTTGGGGGTTTGCTTCTGGGGAAATCAACGCCAAGGTGCCATAGAGACCACAATTCATTCTACAATCAGTAAGGTACCTAATCCAGGCTTTAGAGCCTCAGAAGTCCTTTGGGAGGAAGTTGCATAATTGAGAACCCCCCACCTCCACCCAAGATGAGTTGTGGGTAAACCAAATGCAGCGGGAGTCAGATGGGGAAAACTCAAGTGCTGAGTGAAAGGCCAGGGCAGCTTATGAGCAGAAAGAAACTGAATGAGGCTGGGGTTCAGCATGTGAAAGTGGAGCGCTAAAAACGAATTGCTGAGGCAGGCTGGGGCCTGATTCTGCTGGGTCTTGTAAGAGGGTTGAAATTTTATCCCCGTGAGAAATCACCAAAAGGTGGAGGCAGGGTGCAGTATAATTCTCTTAGTGTTTATTAAGCACCCTCTCAAATCTTTAAATACATACTTGAGAGTAGTCATTAGCTCTGTGTTTGATAATGGGCGATCATAGAGTGTGTTGGCATTGTCCTATATGGTCACCAATAGCCACTGCCAAGCACTTGAATGGAGCGGATCCAAACCGAGTGTCTTGGTTCATTTTTTGTTAACCTAACACAAGTTAGGAGGAGAGAATCTCAGCCGTGAAAATGCCCCTATAAGACTGCCCTGTAGACAAACTTGTGGGGGTATTTTCTTGCTTAATGATTGATGTGGGAGGGTCCAGTCTCCTGTGGAAGGTACGGCCTCTGTGTTGGTGGTTCTGTAAGAAAGCAGGCTGAGAGCTCCAAGAGGAACAAGCTAATAAATAGTGTTCCTCCGGGGCCTCTGCTTCAGTTCCTGTCTTGAGTCCTTGTCCTGACTTCCCACAGTGATGGAGTGTGACCTGATTATTGTAAGATGAATCAAACCCTTTCTTCCTTGAGTTGCTTTTTGTCACAGTGTTTTACCATAGCAATAAAAACTCTAACAGAGGCAGGGTCTCACATAGGGTTCTGGAATTATTTGATTAGCAGGTTTTGGGACTACAAACAGTTGGAGAAGGGTGAAGTCTTGAAGTTCTACCTTAGCTCTGGAGCAACGGTGCCTAGTGAGTATGGATCAAAATGTCAAACTGAGAGCCCACATAAAATCTCCCTTTTAAGGTGTTTTGTCATGGTTACAGAAAGCAGACTAACACAGATCTCTTCTCAGGAAATGGATTAGTGCCTGATGAAGTAGCTGGAAGGAGCCAGCTTTGTGTGGACGCCGTAAGAATGTTCTCACCAGACACTGATCGCCAATACCTTGACCTTGGTTGGACTTCCCAGCCTCCAGAACTATGAGCAATACATTTCTATTGTTTAGACAGTTCAGCCTGTGGTAATCTGTTATACCTGCACAAACAGACTAGGATACATGTATGTGTTCACAGTGGCTCAGCTTGCATGCAGCCAAGTGCTCATATCTGTATGTTCACACAGTACAGATGGATATGTGTGTGTGCTCACATGTCCACATGGCGTCCAGCCCTCTTTCCCATCCCCTTTCTCAAGCAGCATAGGCTGAGATTTTCATTGTGATTTATTGAAATTTTCCACTAAGGAAAGAATTTGGGGAAGGAAAGAACTGCTAGGACATCTCAAGGGAAATGGAGATGGAGACGGGACAATGGAGGAAAGTGGCCAACACAGAGCGGGTAGATAAAAGAATGACAGGGCCTGGGTTGCAGGGAGGATGAGTGTGGAGGTGAGTATTGGAAGCCTTGTGGCCAGAGCTTTGAACAGGTGAGGTCTGGGTTGTGGGCTATGGTGAAGATGATGAGGTGAGGATACCTTTTCTGAACTCTCAGAAGTCTTTGCTCTAAGAGCATGGGCCTACCCAGGGTCTCCCCGAGTCCCCAAGGTGCTTGACTGGAAGGGTCCTGCTTGGGATCAGTCTCTGGAGGGCAGACAAGCAGATTCTGTTGTTCTCAGCTGGGGTCTGATCCACCAGTCTTCAGAGGAATGGTCTGGGATGCCTTTTCTGCTTCGGATTCCTGCTTTGTTTTCTTGGCATGTTTGTGCCTAGAGACATAGAGCTTAGGAAAAGCCTGTTTGCTCCAAGGGGAGCCCTGGGGGCCAGAGGCAGAGAACTCACCAGTTTTGTATGTCCTCAATAGTCTCTGGCAAGGGCCGGTTGAGGGTCTCAAGCAGGAAGAAGGCAGTGCTGCCTCCCAGGAGGGCCATGGTCCCAAAGATGACATTAGGGATGTAGGGCTGGATCTCACCCGTGATTTTCACCAGTGGGGCTATCATACTTCCCACTCGAGCCCACACGTTACTAATACCCATACCTGTTTGCCTGGGAGGGTTCAGAGAAGGGGTTGGCAGCCTCTACAGAGGGCTTTTTAAAGGACACTCTTGGGACCCTTGGGTAGAAGGCAGGAGGAGGATGCTACAGTTCCATCTGTTAGCCCCTGACCCAGGTGCACCACCTACCTGAGGACTGTGGGGTAGAGTTCACTTGTGTAGAGGAAGAGGCAGCTGAAGGAGCCAGACAGGCATCCTTTCCCAAATACAGCCAGTGCTGTCCTCATGAGCGTCATTTCTGCATGGGAAGGGGTTGGAGGATGGGCCTTGGTGTTCATGAGCACCTGAATGTTATCACTCCTTAGCAGACTTTCTCTCCCTTTGTGCTTGGTTGCCCGGAAGCTCATTTGGAAAAGGAAAGGTGAGTAGTAACCCATCTGCTACTCTTCCTGCTTTGTCATGTGGGCCAAGTGGATTGCTGTCCTGAGCCCCACAAAAAGTAGGGATCTGTTTAAGGCCAACACAGTGAATCGGAGGAGGGCTAACAAAGTTGGAGTTCACTTTCCAGCCTGTGGCAGCTTCTTCCAGAGGGGCCAAGGGTAGCCTCAACCTCTCACCTGGAGGCACAAAGATGAGTGCCAAGATGGCCCCTCCAGCCAGGAGCAGGATGAAGCCCTGGGTGATGCGCCGGCCCAGGTAAGTTATGGAGAGGATTGTGATGAACTTGGCTGGGATGTCAACCGCACCAAAGATGAGCTGGAGTATGTAGATGTTGACTCCAAATTCTTCTACCCCCATAGCCAAACTGTAGTAGGCAAAACCAGTAGAAAACCTAAGAGACAGAGAGTCACGGGGTCAGCACCTGCAGCCGAACTGAGATCTCTTCCCACAGGGACCCTTGGGTTCCCAGGATGATAAATAGTTTTGTTGATTGTGTCATCTGTAGCAGATTGATGTAGGCTGCTTGAGTACTGTTGAGTTTTGTGAGATTGTGTCTGAGCTCAATGAAAAGTGCTTGGATTGATTGGTCATGTCTTGTATGGTCATGGTGTTCATGGCAGAGGTACCCAAGATTGATTCCATAGAATAACAGGACTGGAGTGACTCTCAGAGACTCGAGGAGGCAGGATACGCTCTCTGTTTGTTCAGTTGAGATGCAGCGTCCAGAGAGGCAGGGGTGAAAGTCAAACTGTGAACGGTGTGAGCACAACTCCTCCTCTCTCAGAATCATGGAAAAGTATGGGACAAATTTGATCCTGGGGAAGACTAGGATGGAAAGTGGTCTCACAACTAGGTCATAAAAGGGCTTTGGGGAAGATGTAGGATCAGTCAGAAGAGGAAACTTGGATATATAATTGCTCCCTGCAAGTCTGCAGCCTGCAGGGTCAGCTCTCCTCTGTGTGGTTCCAGAGGACAGAGCTAGGCTAAAAGGCTTCAGGGACAGAGAGGCAGACTGTGGGGCAAGTTCTGTCACCAGGATGTTCACCGAAGGGACTAGAGCACCTGCCCTGTGTGGGGCTGTGCGACCTCAGTGGAAGCAGACACTCTCAACTGAATATGGGACTTCTGGGTTGGAAGCTTGTCTTGGTGGCTCCCAGGAGGTATTTTCTTGATTTTTCTTGCAGGTACCCTAGGCTTGCCCTGATGGACACCTCAATGTTCATCAACCCTGTGCAGGGCATGAGTAGGGAGAGGTGGCAGGTTACCAGGTCAGGGAGAGACAAAAGGTCACACGACGCAGGATGGATACCCGGAACAAGTCAGATAAGCCATATTTGACCTTGGTTGAGGTGATGTCCTTCTGCAGGCTGAACTTCAGCTCCTTGAGACATAGGAGAAGGAGAGGTGCTGTTAGTGGGCCTAGCTGCTGGAAAGGAAGGAGGTTCAAGCCTAGCTCTTTCAGAGGATGCATTGGGGAGCAGATGGAATACAACTGTCAGCCAAGGAAACACCCCAGAGAGGCTGACATATAGTCCTGCCCCAGCTATAATCCCTCCCCACCTACCTCTATGGTGAGCTTTCTCCCCTCCTCCTTCTTGCCATTGAAGGTAGCCACCCGTTGGAGTGTCTTCAGGGCCTTTGAGAACTTTCCAGATAGAACCAGCCAGCGAATGGACTCTGGTACCCACCTGGGGGCCAGAGTCAAAACATAGTGGCTCCTGTTCAAGAGTCTCTTTTAAGACCTCTGCCTCTGGAGCCATGGGATAGGAGGCCCAGAAACCTGAGGTGCCTAATGCTCTTTCCATGGAACCTCACACTGGCCCATCTTTGTACTTGGGCTTCTTCTAGTTAGCACAAATTCCAGCATTCTGTTCCTCCACATCTAAAACAGCCTTCCAATGTTCCACACCTAGATTGCTGGTTGTTGTTGGATGTCTTCCTTAGCTAGGAGCCCCAGGGACTGTAGGAGGTTTTGGTCTGGATTCCTTCAAGGCCTTTGGAGGGAGGACACTGATACCTGGCCTTAGACTCGTGATCCCAGCTCTTTGAGTCTGCTGTTCATGGACTTACAAGCTTCCGTTTCTACCTTGACAGTCCTGTGAACCTGCTCTCACCAAGACTGTGAAGGGGCTCCTCTCATGCTTCATGGCTGAGCCCAGGACTCTAGCTTTGCCTCCCTGAGAATAATGACAGCAGTGGCTCCCAGTCAACAAGTCTTCCTGTAGGTCAGCCCCACAAAATTAGGGTAACCAGCAATATCATCCCCATTTTATCTAGAAAAAAATTGAGGCTCAAAATGAGTGAGACCTGCCTCAAGCCCCACAGGCCAAAGGGCACCAATCTCTCGACTGTACACTGCTGACTATCTGCGGCCTTTGTCCCCGACTCTGACTGCTCCCACCCCAGGCTGTGTACGTGTATCTGCCCCCGCTCTCTAGTCTCTTCCCCTTCCCTTTCAGATTGCTGTTTGTCTCTTGGCAGTTCTATGTTCATTTCCAAGTTGAAGCTCCATCACAAGTCTGTACTTTTCCATGTAATCTTCCCCAGGTCTCAGTTTTCTCATCTTTGGATAGGGACAATAATGCTCCCATCAACCAGAGATGCAGCAAGGATCAGAGGCAACATTAATCAGTGTTCAGAGTAGGATATCACACAAAACTTATAAATAGTTACTTCATAGTTTCACAGTTTCCCTCAGAATGTTTTCAACTTCCAGCACTTGGGCTAATTTGCTGTCTTCCTGGGTGGATTTGGGTTCAACAGCTTGGTAATGAGATCTCTGCACACTCTGCTTCTCCCACCAAACCACCTCAATTCTCAAGAGATTTCCTGGCTGAGGCTCCACTTGGGATATTCTTTTGTATTTTACATCTGACAGTCTCCCAATTCTGTAGATACTTCCTTCCAAAGGTCCTTCAGATTTCTCCTCCAACACCCTCTAGCCCGCAAAGTAACGTCCCTTCTGTTCCTGGCCTCACCATGTGGGTCTGTATTTCTGGGCCATTTTTCCCCCACAAACAGAATTTTGGGCAGGCCTGCCAGCCCCACAGGCACCTTCTGTACTTTTCTATCCTCCTCCATGTTTAGTTGAGGCCTCCCTGGATTTCTGTGCTCACAGTAGACCAGCACCCTCCCATCCATCTCAACTCATGCCCCTTCTTCAGCTACAGGCAGCTCCCAGTGCTCCCAACACCTGCTCTCCCCTACAGCATGACTCAGCACATGTAACTCCTCTACCCTGGAGGGCCGTTCTTGACTCTGGCACCAGGGAGCTGGGGACAGATGGAGTTGGATAGCCAGGTTAGGCATGGAGCCCTTATTTGTCCCTGGTGGAATTGGGTAGAGAGAACAGAAGAGGGCCACATACCAGGATAACAGGGAGAAGATGAAGAAGGGAACAGATACAGCTAACTGTAGCCAGCGCCACTGAGGAATGACATAGGCCAGGCCGGACAGAACGAACTGGCCAATGGTGTAGCAGTACCCAATTGATGTTGATGAGATGGCCCGCACTGAGGTGGGTACCCATTCCACATCTGTGAGAGAAGCCCAAGGACCAGATTAGGGTCTTGTCAGGCCCCAGACACCTCCCTGTGCAGTAGTATCAGCTTCTGCCTCCCATTAGCTACCTGACTCCATCTGATCCCAAGGACTCAGTTATCACCAGTTTGCAGATATTGCTCTTGAAACTCAAGGACATAGGACTAACAGCTGGGCCTCTCTCCACCCCAGTTCAGTCTTACTATATCTCCCCACTGAAAGTGACTTCCCTTGCTTTGCCCTCAACTTCACCAGATATAGCGAACACTCATTTACAACAGATACTGTATCGCTCATCTCTGTGGATAGACTGAACAGGATCATGTGCCTAGCAGAGCATCCAGGCACAAGGCAGGTCCTATAGCTTCTTAGCCACTGTCATTATGTTTGTGGTTGTTGCAAAATTCAGAAGTGTCTCGAGAAACCAAAGGTAGGCCTTTGGGTTGACTAAACCCACTCTCTCGGCTTTTGACTGTTGCTCCCCAAAGCCTTGCTGCTTGGGTCCCCACTGTGGCTCACTCAAGATAACGGTGCTCAGAGAAATGCCTGAGATGCTGCAGCCGCACAGGAATCGGAAGACTGTATAGATGGGAAGGCTGGGGCTGAAGGCAGCGCCTGAACCACTGACTGCCAGCAATAGGTAGCTCCAGGTCAGGATGGGCTTGCGGCCAAATCTGCAGCTCAGAAGAGAGGAAGGGTCAGGTTAGCCACTACATAGCTGCCAAACTGAGTGACTTTCAGGCTTTGGGGCAAAGGGCTAAAGGCACCCCCCCCCCCAGCCTCACCAGAAGACCAGGCAGAGCACATAACTCCCTCACCAGACAGAGCCTTGCTGGTAATTGCTGTTTTTCAACAAGTTTGCAGTAGAAGCATTGAGTTAATGAGTTATTTCCTCTGCCTCAGCTTAGCTGACTGAGCAGAGGTCAAAAGACCACGTATCTCTGAGCAATTCATCTGCCCTGGCTTTATGCTATGTAGCCACAAAACTGGTTCTGAGAACCTGGGTTGAGAGGCCAGAAAATTCAAACCAGGACTTTGGGACAAAGAGAAGGCTATGGTCTGGCAAGGGAATGGTGTCTGCCCATAGAGGACCATCTTTCTCACCTCTCCCAGCTTTTGCTTCTTTGGGGTACACGGTCAGAACAGAGTTATGAGGGAATGTATGTGGAATGTGTTCCCAAGCCTCACCTGTCTGACAGTTCTCCAAACACGGGCCCGCCAATCAGTATGCCTGCCATGAAGATCGACTGGGCCATCTCCTTCAGTTTGTTGGAGCTGCACACCAAGTCCCACTGCACAAGATCAAGGTAGGGCCATGCCAGTTCAACACAGTCCAGTTCCCCCAGCTATGCTCAGCCTACCTTCACATACGCATGCACACATGCATGCTCACTCGCATGTATGTGTGCAGGCATTTACATGCCTTGGCTTCCCTGAACCTGGTCTTTGACTGCCAAGCACTAATTTTTTCCACCTGTGTGGGTTCTGTAGGTCCTTGATCCACGGTTGTGTGATGACAACATCCCTCAAGTGTATTGTATGGTTGAAGTCTGCTGAGCTGCCCTATTGACCTCTCCTTCTCGGCCTCTTCCACTAAAAGTCTATCTGTGTCCTGCAGCTCCTCCTTTTCCCCACATTTCCAAGGCCAGTCCCTCCATCTGCATCCTTGACCTCACCTCTCCTCTTCCTAAGGTCTACGCTTCTGGTCTCTCCCTCCCTGCCCCCTTTTCTCTCTCTCTTCCTCCTCTCTTTCTCTCCTAACTCTTCTTCATCGGTTTTCCTCATAACCTTCCCTTTCTAAATTCCCTCCAATTCTCCAGAATGAGAACCCACCCTTGCTGTCACCTACCCCCTTCACTCAATTCTCAGTTCTGCCCTGACCAACACACGGAAGCGCCATGCTCACTACAGCCACTCACAACTTCTCTGTCAGCCACACTACAGACCTTCTGCCTCCTGACCTGGCTTAGGCCTTGGTAGCTTCCCTTTAACTAGTTCTTTTCTTGCAACACAGCCTCTCTTCTGGCCTTCAGACCATCAGAGTCTGGGCCTACTTGAAAACATCTCATGGCCATCCCAGACCTAACAGGACTTGCCTCCCAACTCTGTAAGGTCCCATGCACACCAAGTGGAAGCCCTAGCTTTTGAAAATATTTGTTTTTGAGATTTATGTGACTTTGAATAGACGAACCTTAATTACACGACACTTGTGAAGAACACAGCCATGGTTTCAATATACATGCAAAGAATAAATTCTGCTACGGAAATTTGCCCATCACCTTTTTGATTTTTTAAGACAGGGTCCTTCTTTGTAGCCCTGGCTGTCCTGGAACTCACTTTGGAGACCAGGCTGGCCTTAAACTCACAGAGATCCTCTTGCCTCTGCCTCCCAAGTGCTGGGATTAAAGGCGTGCGCCACCACACCCAGCTTCCCCCAGACTTCTATGCTTACTTTACTCACTCTCCCTGGACCAGGGCTCATCCTGTGCATCAAGAGACCCTTTCACAAAGGGCACATAACAGTACCAAAATTACTGTTATGAAGTAGCAATGAAATGGTTTTATGGTTGGAAGGGTCCGCACAGCATGAGGAATGACGTTAAGGGGTCACAACACTAGGGAGGTTGAGAAGTACTGCCCTAGACCATTATCATTATCGTGAGCATTATTTCTCTAGAACCCATTTTCGTGGAAGAGATCACAGGGATTGTGCTAAGAGTTTTGATGAGTGATGCCTTAAGCTTTATTGTGCATATAGATTGAGCTAATTGTCACCAGAAAACTTTTCCAAAATTGTGCTGTACTAAATATGCCTAAAATAAACTGCCCGGGATCAGACTCTTTAAATCGGAACCAACGCAGACTACTGAGTTGTATTGAACCAGACTT
The DNA here is from genome assembly GCF_000317375.1 of Microtus ochrogaster. Taxonomy (NCBI): domain Eukaryota; kingdom Metazoa; phylum Chordata; class Mammalia; order Rodentia; family Cricetidae; genus Microtus; species Microtus ochrogaster. Next base: position 42,677,481 of record NC_022015.1, on the reverse strand, counting down.
CTGATTGCCTCAGATCAAAACTCTGCGGGCTCTGGTGTTTACAGATACCCCACCCCCACCCACAGTCATTTGATCTTCAAGTTTCAAGTATATATAATATATGCAATATATTATATAATATACACAACATACTATATTACATATAGTATATACAATATATATAAGACAGGGTCTCTCTCTATAGCCCTGGCTGTCCTGAAACTCATTATATGAACCAAGTTGGCCTAGAACTCACAGAGATCTGCCTGCTTCTGCCTACCTAGTGCTTAGATTAAAAGTGTGTGCCACCATACCCAACTGTATTTGTTTTTGAAACGGGATTTCCCTATTTTTTCTATTTATGTCTTTTGTGTGTATTGAGTGTTTCATATGTGTATGGCTACCACGTCTGTGCCTGGTGCCTCCAGAGGTCAGAGGAGGATGTCAGAGCCTGTCGACCTGGAGTTATGGATGGATGGTTGTGAACTGCTATGCGGATGCTAGAAACAAAAGCTATGTCCCCTGCAAGAGCAACAGGCGCTCGTCACTGTTGAGCCTATCCTCCAATCCCTCTCTTCTCGTCACAATTGCCGCAATATAGGCCTCACTATTTTGCCTTTGAATGCTCAGTGGCAGCGGATGCTTGCTGAAGGCTCTGTACCAGGGACTGTCCTAAGTTGAGCTTCTTCTGTCCTTCCGTTTCTTCAGCCTGCACAGCATTCATGTTGTGTTCCCGTTTCACAGGTGAGGAAACAGGCTCCGAGCAGGTTGCTGTGACAAGTAGACAAGTCTTTCCTACTTTGCTAGGAATGTTCTCTGGTTCCCTCTTGTTGGCTAGGGTTTCTAAGGCCAGCTATGCTCTGGCCTGGGCACCTGTCTGCTCTAATCTCCTGCTAATCCCAGCACACATTCTTTGCTCCAGACATCCTGAATCGCTTGCGTAATGAAGTGAAGAATGTTCCCTAGAAATGCCTCCTAAAAGTGTCTCAGAAATAAAGTGTGGGGAGCGACCACAGAGCCCAAGGAATTCTTTTCTACCATTCTCTACCTTTCTACCTTGGAGGTGAGGCGGGATGGGGTGGATGAAGACTCCAGGTCTTCAGCTAGCTTCAGGTGAGCCAACAGGTCCAGGAATCCTGGCAGACATTTCTAACAGGGAAGGGGGGCTACATGGTATGGTGTGGGGTGGCAAAGGAGGAAACAGAATACAGGAGCAGGTGAGGGCATAGGGAGAGAGGCATGGCAGGAGTGTCTGGAGAGACTTCTGGTACTTTCTGACACACCGTCTTAAGCCATTCAGGAAAAATCTAAAGAAAAGACTTATTGCTCACACAGTTTAGTTCATCTTCCTTCACAGAGAAAGCACACTCCCTGTGTGGTGTAGTAGCTGCGGGGAGCCATGCGCTTCTTGATAAGAAAGTGGAAGCGGAAGACACTGTGGTATTTCATTGACGTAAAAGGAACTCCCTGGCCTGGGCATAATAGCTTCCTCCTTTCTTATGGGTGGGCATAGTGATGGCTGCTACAACCCTGAAGATGGCAGAGCTGCTGTCAGTTTGGGTCCCTGGGTGGCCCTGTAGATCTAACCATCAGTCTGGAGCGCTACTTTTCTTAGAACTCTTCTTTATTAGTAATAGTCAAGCCAGGACTTCCTGTTGAAGCTTGTGTTATAGCAACAAGAAGCTGCTGATGAAAACAGAGTTTGTATCGCCTTTCATGTATGCGTGAGAAGTCACATGGTTTGCACTCCAAATTCTATGAGGAGAGCTGCCTCCTTGGTGAGATGTGTATGTGTGGGGTGGGGTGGGCAGTGTCTAGGACATAGCTCTACGTCAGTGAGGAGAGATACCTTCATAATACAACATGACATCCACTGGAGTAGTACCATGCTTGAGTGATCTTTAGAAAAAGTAAAAAGAAGTACTCTATGGTTAAACCCTAGAAAGAAATAAAAAGTGAACTTCAATTACACTGTAAATTGTTTTCAGAGATTTCATGAGTAATAAAGCTCATCATAGTGATGAGAAAAATGTGTCTATGACCACTCTGCTGAGCAACACAAACTGTGGGGCGCAGGTCTGAGACCTGCAGCCATTATGAGTTGATTGTGTCCCCTCAAGAGACACACCGAAGTGCTAGCTTTCTAGAGTGGAAATCAAGTTGTTTAGCCATAATTAACTGAGTTATAGCAAGGCCATAATGGGCAGGGTGGACCCTTGTAGGAAGAGAAGAGACATGCGCAGACAGGACAGGATGGAGGTGGGACCCACAAGCCAAGCCATGCCAAGGTGTCAGCAACCACCTGAAGCTAGAGGAGACAGGGAGGATTCTTTGTGGGGCCTGTATGGAGAACATACTGATGCTGTGGGCTTTGGACTTCTTGCCTCCAAATCTGTGAATTGATAAAATCTTGGTTATTTTAAGCTACCTGATTTGGGGACTTTTGCTGTAAATAAGTGTGTGATTCTGCTATGTGCTGATCTATTGGCCTGATAGGTGGTGATGGGAAAGGGATTGGGAATAGACACAGGAAGTGGGTGTGGAGCAAATGGGATGGAAGAGGAAGATTTTTAGAGCATCCTGGATGGTTTTGGTGGAACTCCCTGTGCAAAACCCGCAGTGCAAAGTCTCTAAGAAGGTCCATTAAAATCTGTAGCAGAAGAATGGAATATTCAAGACATCTGGAGTGTTTTCTGTGCTTTCTTTGAATGGGACTCCCTTGGGTTCAATCAGGTTTTACTCTGAGTCAATAAAAACGAGTGGTTCCTTTCTGTTTTTCACATGTTAGGATCCCCCCCCCCTTACTCAGGAGTGTTGCCTGACCTTTGCTAATCTTTTCTGAGTACCAGGGTCCTCCCTGGGTGGTTAGTTCCTGTTTGCGCAGTGGATGAATGTCTTGCTAGCCCTAGGGAATCCTGTCAGTGCTGGGACTGCAGGCTAGAACACTCAGCTTTTCTGGGTGTTTGGGGTGACACTCGGGTCCTCATGCTTATGCTTATGCAGCCCTTTACTGACTGAGCCACCTCTTTAGCTCTGGGACACATGTTTAGCTTCTATGTGGTCAGAGTCCTCAGCTCTACCTGGTGCCTACTTCTTGGAGCTGTGGATGACGTAAGGAATGAAGAGCACCCAGCCCTAAATCTGAAAGACACTGCATTCAACTCAAAACAATCGTATTATTATTATTGTCACGTGTCCAATGAAATGTGACATGTGCTGCCGCAGATGGGGTACGGTTCTGGAGTTAGGGTCTCCTGCGCACCCTCACAGCTGTGTAAGGATAGTACCTGACTAGCCTGCTCACAACCGGCGGAAAGTGAAGCAGCAGCTCAGGGGCCCGTGCGCAGTAGATGTCCACCGAGTGAGCTCTTGAGTTTAGGGAACTACAGAATCGCTCAGGCCCCTTCTGTGTAAATGATCAGGAACTTTTTACATAATGGCTGCCACTGGGGTCAGGCTGGCCAGAAATGTAGTCCGGGTGACACTCCCACATCCTTACTGAGGATTTAGATCGGAGTCTGAGAAAGAGGTCGAAACAGAGCGTGTCCGAGCAGGGCTGAGGGCAGCCAGTGGGATGTGGAGCAGGAGCGGGTCTGAACAAGAAACGGAAGTGTCCTGAGTCTGGGTAGACTGGATATTCGGTGATGAGGATTGGAGAGGTCAGAGGTGGTTGGCCAGGGACCCTGCAAGGGTCCTGGCTGGGGTAGAGATCATGGAATCAGGACAGGAAGGTACACAGCCAAGAGGAAGGCCAGGGGCCTTAGAGAGGCATACTTTGCTCATTTGAGGCTGGGCCCAGGCCCTGAGGGTTGTGGCCTTCGTCAGTGTACGCGGCTGTGAGCTGTACTCCTGGGAACCTAGGGATCAGCATCCAATCTCCCATGCTTTCCAGACATAAAAGAAAGGTCTTTGTTTCCTCTTAGTGTCCTAGTTAAAGCTCTTTCTGGAAAGTCCTGATCGCTTCTATCACATGGGAGGCAGAACTCTGTTCTACCCACCCCAAGCAGATGGAAGCCTGTATTTGCCATGGCTGACTGAACAGAATATCACAGCCTCTGTGTTTGTTCTTCTTGTTGGGTTTGCCCATTAATGTTGCAGTAGCTGGACATGGCAGGAAAACCTTCTTGTGGGTTTGCCATAGCTGCATCCCCAGGGAATTAGAGCTTAAAACAGAGTTAAATGAACTCTGACAGGGGCAAGGGTGCAGCCCCCCAAGGACTGCTGATCCCCAATTGTGCAGACTCACGTCATCTTAATGAATGTAATGGTGACTGGAAATTTGGCCGGCATAAAGGTGAACTGATGTTTAACTGGGTATGACGCCCTGTAGGCTCTGCCCTTGGCATGGCTCCCGGAAGCCCACCTGAGGAGCGAACAGGAAAGGAAACTGCTTCCCAGTGGTCAGCAGTGCCTATGTAGACAAAGGAGGAACTTATCCTGTCTTTAGCATTGCTTAAGCACCTACTGCATACTTAGTCCTGCAATGGCAGATGTAGGTGGGAGAGATACTGTTCCTGTCCTAGAGGAGCTACTGCCACGTGGGTTGGGGTATCTGCGAACAAGTCAGACCACCCAACCTTCTCAGTGGGGTGAAGGGTGGATAGCCAGTCTCACAGTCAGGTTCTGTGCAGCCTTAAGGAGCGTGGCCTCTGGAGCTCTACCTCAGGGACCACTCTACCCTTTGTGAATGTTTTACCTTGTTGCCTAGGGACCTGTCTTTCAATGTCCTCATCTATGCAAACAGGATAATCAAGGCGCTAAACTCCGAGGGTCATGAGGATTAAATGAACTCATGCATACACCTGTGCCCATCTGGTACTATGTCCTCACACACTGTGTTCATGACGAGGCTATCTAAGTATTCCTTGTAAGCCTGCCTATTTTTCCTTCACTCTCTCCTTCTCCACTTTTCTCCCTCCCTATTTCCCTAATTTTCTCTTCTTTCTTCTCTCTTTCTTTCTCTTCCTTCCTTTCTTCCTTCCTTCTTTTCTTCCTTCCTTCCTCCCTCCCTTCCTTCCTTCCTTCCTTATTTCCTTCCTTTCTTTTCTTGATCTTTCTTTCTGTATGTATGTATGTAGCCTAGGCCTAGGCTGGCCTCGAACTCCTGCCTCAGCCTCTCGAGTACGGGGATTACGGGTGTGTGTCACCATGCCCATCTTTTCCTTTAGGGTGTTTTTTGTTCCTTGGGTTCTGTGTTTCTGAAAGTGATGGATACCAAGTCACGCATACGCTGGGAAGCTTCTGGGCATGTCCTTGATTTCCTATCTGCTCTTTTCCTCCCACATTTGCTCAGTTGCCGGGTCCTCGGATTCTAATTCCCTAGTCTTTTCTGGTTTCCATCTATCTGTCACTCCATCCCAGAGTCCTATGCAGGTTGCTATTAACTTACTCTGCTGCTAGACTAACACTCTCCCTGCAAGCCACTCTCTGTCCTGCAGAGTGAGGCTCCTCAGAGGGTGCCCTGAGTCTGCTACACACCTTCTTAAAGACTGCCACATCCATTGGCTCCTCACCCCTCGTTACAGAGGCACGAGTTTGACTTAGTGATCATACCAGGCCCTGCTGCTATCCTCTCCTGCCCCATGTCCAATAGCCTCCACGCCTCACTCTTCTTGTCTATCCTTCAGCCTATGCATCCGTGATTTTGCATCTGACATTCTGTGCCTTGTATTTGGGGTGTACTGCCTGCGTGGGCTCGCTCCCTACCTCTTTCTTCTCTTTTACAAGAGACTCCAACGGGCCCTGTAGGACCACCTGGCCCTGTGCTGGTTAGAGACCTCTTCACTGGGTTTTCAGAATCTTAAGATTATGGAATTTATTCCTTCCACAAATATTTATTTCCCAGAGTCCCTCCCCTGTGCCAGGAATTATTCCAGGTGTTGGGGACACAGCAGTGAATCCATATAGATTCCACCAAGCTACTGGACCAAGCTACTGGAGGGCTAGTGTCTTCTCTGACTCTGTGGCCTTGGCGTTCTGCATCATAACACCAATGCGCCCAATTTGGATGCTTGATGCGTTCTGAACACTATGGTTGACACAGAGCAGAAAAATAATGGCTGTGACAGGGAAGAGGTGTGGTCCAGGGGGCATGAGTACAGCAAATGTGCTGCTCAGGGATACAGCTCTGGCTCCCAGTGCTCATGCTGGCATCCCGAGCCCGCTTACTCATAGTGGGGCACTGGGCTCTCCCCATTTGAAAGATGGGATTTAAATACTAACTACTTAATAGCTGTCAAAAAGATCAAAAGTGCTGACATTTGGAAGGCATTTAGAATAGTGTCTGGCATATTACAAATGTTTTATACAGAATAAATATTCATTAACTGCTTGAATAACTATATAGATAGTGTAGACGATCTTGGATTCAAATCCTACCTCTGCCCTCAGAAGAAAGTCATGACTGTAAAATGGAGATCAAGAGGCTGCATTCCTTAGGATTTTAGGAAGCCCAGACCCACCGAGTGGCAGCCTGGGAGTGTGTTTGCAAGGCAAAGGTCTTCTAGTGAAGCAATGTCTGGATCCTGCACTTGTGGGGTTCACAGGGTGTCCCTTTATTAAGCCTCCCTGGGATCTATGGCTAAATCCTCCCTTGTACTTTCTACTTAGGGCCATTTTCCTTTAAGATCCAGCCGTGAAACTGACCGCGCACACTGCACAGAACCCCTTCTCCTCCCCAGGACTGAGAGCTTCACCTTCAAGGGCGACAAGACAGTGTCTGCAAAGCACCCGCGTGTGCCTGACACTCAGCTGGCATTTATAAACACCGATTCCCATTTCCTCATCTTCCTCCTGTCACAGTCTCCTGACTGGCCTGTCAGTTCATTGAAGGATTCGCTCTAACTCTAGTTCCTAGAAACAGTGGTGAGAGAATCAGGTCCCCCAAGAAGGATGGCTGGGAAGTGCAGCCATAGCGCCTGTGGGCCAGCGGCTGACTCCCTCTGGATCTGCTCAGGAGTCTTTCAACCTCTGAAATCTCTCTTCTACACCCCCACGCCCCCCTGCAATGCTTGACACAGGATGGAATGTTCCTCTTCTCCCTCCTAGTCTGGTTAACCCTTGATGTTCCAGTCTCAGCTCCAGGGCTGTTTCTTTAGAGGGGCTTCCTGCAACGGCCACCCCTTCCTGCCCCTATAACCTGTCCAAGGTCACTGCACAGTGTGAGGTAACAAGTCCTTTCACACTTCCTCCTGTGGCGTTTTCACCCACTGAGTCTACCCAACAAGGCTCTAACACCCCACTGGGAGCAGGAACTGTACATTTTTCGAATCCCTGGAGCTCGGGACTGTGCCAGTCGAGGAACAATCTCTCGGTAGATTGTTGAAGGAACACTTGGGCTCTGAGCATGAAGGAGCCAAACCACTCAGCTCCTGTTCATTAGTCCCGGGATCCTTCCTTTTCACCCAGACCCCTGTCCTCCAATGCCGGGAAGTCTAGGCCCCCTGCCTCTCTTCCTATCCACATGTGCTGTAGGTATATGAGAGTACCTAAGATAAGGTGAGCGGAGCGAGGGTGCGGACATACCTCTGTCACAATGGTGTCTCTGGTGCTGTTGTAGATCCAGCCATTCAGGCATGGCTCGGTGGCCCCCTGGGTGTCATTGGGAAGACTGCCATTGGGCAGGTGCACGAAACGGAGACACTTCTCAGGCTTCCCATTCGGACTCAAAGGGAGCACCCAGGGTCCCATGGAGGCGTTGGGAGGTGGGCGACAGTAGTGGGCAGGGGTGGTGGCTGTGAAGATCTGTAGCAAGTTGTGGTTGGCTATTCCGAGGACTGGGAGGGCCAGCAAGGTCACAAGCAGGTACTGGGAGGGACCCATGCTTCCAACACGATCCAGAATCTCCGAGAAGGTCATGGCACCAGGCAGGATGAACCAAAACTGTATGAAAGATATCAGGTGACGAGGTGTGTGTGTGTGTGTGTGTGTGTGTGTGTGTGTGTGTGTGTGTATAATATGTAGGCCTGTGGAGCATCATAGAACCATATGCATGAAGATGTACCTAATTACATTTATGAGCATAGATGTATGGAACTATATCTGTGTGCATGTGTAAAGATGTGAGGGCTCTGGTGTGTGGATGCATAAGGATGTACCCAGCTTCATGACGACACACACACACACACACACACACAGACAGATGTATGGGTGCAGATCTATGGTATGCATAGCATGAAAGCTGTGTGAATGCAGACATGTGTCCCTGTGCTTAAAACTTATAGGTGTGCATGCATGGGGCTGCACAGGCTACATAGCAGGGAACAAAGGTCCAGTCTTGGATGTTGGTTGCACAGGCTGGAGGTGGGCGAGGGGGATAATAACACACAATCCTGTATTGCTCCATGTGGGCTGGGAAGGACCTCCTCAAGCTCAAAGCCTCCTGGGCATTCCCTGGGGTGGCTCCCCTATGCTTGAGTATCAGAAGAATCCAAGCAGGTCACAGAAGCACTAGGGGTTTGCCCAGTCACAGGAGGAATTAGGGCTTGGATTTGGGGGGTTCCTGGGTGCTAGAGTTGGGGACCTTCAAACCCGTCTCACCTGGTGGCTGGGGCTGGATCCAGTGGGGCTGGAGGTAGATGTGGTGGTGGCCTGCGCTCTGTCCTAGGGTCCGGCAGCTGCTGTGGTGGGGCAGCTCAGCTCTGACAGGCTGTTTCTGTCTCCCCCGGGGGGCCTTATATAAGGCATAAGCTGTCTCCTGGGTTAATGTTTGACTTTGTTTGGAGGATTAACATCCGGCAGCTAGAATGTTGTGCACCCACCAAGCCCAGCTCTCCTGAAAGGGCTGCCTCAGCCAAGACTGGTGGGGGTGGAGACGGGGCTGGGGATAGAGTGTGGCTGAGCCTGGAGGGCTGCTGGCTGGACAAAGGGCTGAGCGGCTCAGGCCGCCTTTCCTAAGAAAGATTCTGGGAAGGGATTCTGGTCTGAGGGTTCAGGGTCCCTCCAAGTTGATATTCAGAGGACTTGGAGCTAAGAGAAACTGGTGAGAGAGGTGCTATTCCTGCAATGTGCCATTTTTTCCTGCCTGGTGGTCCTGAGTAGGCGCATCGAGAATGGCAGAGCCCATCTAGACAGAATGTCCCAAGCTCTGGGACTTAAGGTCTCAGAGATGCCATGCCTGGGGCTCCTGGAAAAACCAGGGCTGTTCTGGCCTGAGTCTCAGACACAAGTGACCGTTCTTCCATCTGCCCATGCACTCCCTTGCCTTCTCCCAGTTGTTCCTCTCTGGGAACCTACTGCAGTCCCTGTGGTTTTGTGTATTTCTCTGAGTGCGGTTTGATTATCTAATAATGTGTATTTCTATATGAAACAGAAAATCTAACAAGCCAACACAAACCAAATAAGTGCATTCAGTCTCGCCCAAGAGGCAGCTGGGCAAGGAGTTTTATATCACGTTCTAATCTTTTTTTCCTCCAGACTTTGGTCTAAGGCAGGGTCCAGCAGCCTGCTTGAAGTTTGGTTGACACTCATGGTGGTCCTGCTTTAGGCTAGCATTATCAGGACACTGAGAAGTTAAGTAACTTGCTTAGGGTCCTCAGTCAGGAAGTAGCTTAGAGGTGCAGCTTCAAGCTCATTTCTGTCCTTAAGCATCTAAGCTTTCTCTCCCTTTCTCTTGCCCCTTCCTCCTTCTACCTCCCTCCTCTTTGGGCTTTTGAGACAGGCTCTCACAATATAGCTCATGCTGACTTTCAGTTCACAGCAGTTCCGCTCCCTTAGCCTCCTCTTAAGTGCTGGATTACAAGCGTGCCCTGCCACTTCTGGTTTGAATCAAAGTTCTCTATGAACTCTGCGGGGCACTGCATATTGCTTCTTCCTTAGCAGAGTTGTTTAGCCTGGGGTGACTTTTAAATCATGACTAGCTTATTTTTGACTGACTGCTTCTATTTCCTGGGACCCCTGGGAGATGCCCTATCCCACCTGCTCTGGGGGCCAGAGCGGGCCCACTTGGGGTTCTCTGCTTTGTCTGGTAGCGGTCACTTGTTCTCCTCCTGGGCCCCCTTCTTAAAGGTGGCATCTAGGCCCTGAGGAAGGGCTGGGATCCTCCTGCTAAAGTGCCTGCCAGTTCTTCCTCCCTCTACCTCAAGCTAGGGTCAGCTGATGACCCCCCCTTTCCAGCCCCTCCTCCTCGCTTTCCACCTGGACTCAGCAATTATTGATGTTCTCCGAGTGGCCTGAGGCAGGGTGCGATCTGGAGTCATCAAAGGAAGATTAAATTATACTCCAAGGCCGCCAAAGAGGTTGTTTTAGGAAGGTTTTAACTGTGAGGCTTGCAGCAAGCTGGGCTGCCACAGGTCGCCCCTCTCCTCCCCCACTCTGTTCTGGGTGTTCACCCTCTTAGAGATTTTTCTGGTTCCTAATTGGCCTGGGTTGTCTGTCTGTTTCTGTCCCAGTGGGATGTTGTTTAAAGGCTCCTGGTGACTTTCCTGAGGCTGCTGGGATTGAGCCAGAGTATACACAGCCCAACTGCCCAGTGAGGGGCCGCTGTATCTGGGCAGCACCCCCAGCCCCCAGCGGATGTGCCTGGGTTCCTGATCCCTGGATCAAGGCTATTGGGGGATTGTATGATACACTTCTATGACTTTGGAAAAAAATCACCTCTTCCTGGGCCTCTTCTCTTCATTAGTCAAGTGACTTTGGAAAAAAAAAAACAAACACCAGAAATCTCTTATTTAGTGGTATATTGGGTTCATAACATCTCTGTATAAAGTGTATAACAGAGTTGGTACGAGAGAGAGAAAGAGAGAGAGAGCCAAAATGAGCACCCCTCCCCATCATCTTTCTTATTCCCTTTAATCCCAGGCTGTTTCCACTATGATCAATGTGTTCAAATTGACTTTTTTTTTTTTTTTAAAGAAATCATGTACTTGAGAAATCTTACACACTGAATGCATTTTTAATTTGGGACATGGAAATTGGTTTTTCTTTCTCTTTTTTCCTCCCCCCTTTTCTTCTTTTTAATTTTTATCTAAATTCTTCTAGTCTCCTTTAAGATGAAACTGAGCTCAGGTTCCCCTGTAATCCTTCAGGTTTCATCAGAGGTGTGCACTTTGACCTAGAAGGGTTCAGCAGATCCTCCACTGCCACATTCTCATCTTACTGGGGGCGGGGGGGAGTGAGGCCCGATGCAAAGGAACACAGGCTGGGTCTCCAGCTTCTTTGGCACCTTCCTAAATCTTAAATTCTCTGAGGCAGGAGAGCTGCTGAGAAAGGGAATCTTGAACAAGAAGTCGGGCCCCACCGACTTTTCTGTGGCCGTGAATTTTCCTACCACATACCCACCAGCCCATGGGCTTGCGTATCTGGAGCCCCGTGCTGTGCCCAGCTTGCCTCTGGTGTGCTTCTCTGAGTGGACAGCATTTCAGAAATAATTACAGCACGAAGGATGCTCATCTCAAAGATGACCAGGCTGGAGGACTAGACCAAAGCGGGCTGTCAGGAGGAGGTGACATCAGCACCAGGATTTGATGACTGGCTAGAGAGAGCTCAAGAGGCAGAGTCGGAGGGGGAGTGGTAGTGCGGGGGGGCTGTGGGTAACAAGGGGAGAAATGGATGAACTCATTTGGGCAGAACCTCTGCTTCTACCTAGGTTGGTGACGTTGGCCTTAGGGCCAGGCACCTCTGTGACAGTCTCAGAGGGTCTGGTGATCCCTGGGCTTCTCTGTCCTCCAGGAGTGGCAGAGGGAGGACGTCTGAAGCATGAACACTGTGAGGAAGGAATCAGGGTCGACTGAGTCATGCTCAGCGGTACCCAAGTTCACTTAGTTCAGCACCGGAGTCTCTCACCTCTGATGGTTATTTTACCAGGCTGTCTGCCAGTAGCTGCTGCCTACCTGTTCCGAACCCTCTCAAGGGTTCAAGGCAGGAACTTAGCATGTGCATCCCTGCCTGGCTGCTTAGAACATTCATAGGTGAGGATGGTAAGGCTAACCTCTTAGGGCCAGGTGAAGTGTTTCCCTGGTGACTGAGCAAGAGCCTCTTAGTCCTGGAACTGTTCACCTACTTACTAGAGACCTGAACTCAGCCCTTGTCCTGGAGCAGCTCCAAGAAAATAGGTGGTCTGTGTAGGTGTCTTCATGCTGGACCCAAATAAGAGGATGTTCTCTGCCCTTAAAACCTAACTCCTCCTCCCTGCACAGACCCAGGCTACAGCTGTCTTCAGGGAAGGCGATATCACAGGGCTGGCTGTGACTATTGACTCTATCATTTGCCAGCTGGTCTTGGGTAAGTGATAATCTCTGTTTAAGCCTCAATTTTCTTACCTGTAAGATGGGGCTGTAGGATTGTTGGGGTTTTATATAAGGTCTGTAAGCCCACAGAATCAAAGACATGGGACTTAATTTGAGGGTCAGGCCTGAGAGAATAGGTCTGAGCTGAGCTCTCATAGTGAAAGAAGGAAGAAAAGGGTTGTAGAAGCAGGAGGGCTGCCTTACAGGGCACAGACCTGTAGGCCTTTGAGGCAGGTGGGCTTCTTGAGATCTTCCTAGTCAACTGGAATTAATAGACCCAGCCATTCCTGACTGAGTAGCTCATGTAGCTAAGCAGCCTGGGCTCGGGTGGCACAGGCAGGTTAACAGGTTGACCCTCCTATACCTAAATTCACAGAGATCGTGTTATTGCAACGGGAGCATGGTGGCTGAGGAAGGCTAGGGTTGGCTTTTCAGTCAGCGCCAAAGGAATGGCAGGAAGAGTCACCCCCTTCTGGCTTACATCACTAACTGCAATTCCTCCCCGAAGACGGAGGGCGTTTTGGAGTATGAGCCCAGCATAGGTTTATATGAATCTGGAGGGAGAGGGGACCCCATCTACAATGGGTAAGCACCCTAAGGAGCTAAGGGAATGGACCTGGTGCCAATGCTGCACGCTTGTAATCCTAGCATTCAGAAAGATGAAGCCAGCCTAGGCTAAATAGTGAAACCCTGTCTTAAAAATGACAACCAAACCAAACCAAACTCAAACAACCGCCACCCCAAACGATCCTCCTCAAAAGTCACAAATGTCAAATTACATTGAAAAACAACTAGCAATCCAAAACAAAAATAATCACTACAACAAAAAGAACTCGAGTGAGGGGATCTCAGGCTTGGGGTACTTAGCTCCAAGGTGATGGACAAATGCCATGGTCTGTTTCCCCAGCACAGTTTTCTGCTTATCAAAGGTCTTATGTGAGAGTTGGCAGACTCCAGTGCTTTGGGTGGGTCAGGTGTTGGCAACAGACGTGTGGTGTGTGTGTGTGTGTGTGTGTGTGTGTGTGTGTAAGGGGAGGTGTCAATAAAGAGTGTGCTCATGAGAGAGAAATCCATGAAGAGCTCTAGTGTGTGTGTGAAAGAGCTACAGAGTGTGTGTTTGCATGTGTTCACAAAGAGCTGTAGTCTGTGAGCATGTTGTGTGGTGTGTGTGTTTGTGTGTGTGTGTTCATCTGCCCATGATGAGCTTGTAGACAGTGTGTGTGTGTCCATGAAGAGCTGTAAAGCACACGTCCAGTCTGAAGGGGGGCTGCTGCGGCTCCACATCAGCTGCTGTTGCCATGGGGATATGCAGGCTTTGGCTTGCCAGAGCCTCAGATATTTTAAAAATAGCTTGAAATCTGGACTTTTTTTGTGTGTGAAAATTTTCCAATTGTGTAGGCGACCCTTCCTCCCACCTTCTGGAATCCCTTTGCCTTCCCTGTTCCTACCACCCATAGGGGCCACAGGCTTCATGAAGTGATCCCTGTAGAGAAAGGTAAGACCGCCCTGGTCTTGTTCTCACACCTCCTCCTCGTTGGTTGGGATGGCTATTCTTAGTTGTCAACTTGACTACATCTGGAACTAACAAAAAACCTACCAGCTGGGTACTTTTGTGAGGGATTTTTTTTTTCTTAGTTAAATAATTTTTTTTTTTTGGATTTTTTTTGAGACAGGGTTTCTCCGTAGCTTTTGGTTCCTGTCCTGAAACTAGCTCTTGTAGACCAGGCTGGCCTTGAACTCACAGAGATCCGCCTGCCTCTGCCTCTCGAGTGCTGGGATTAAAGGCGTGCGCCACCACCGCCCGGCTTAGTTAAATAATTTTAAAGTGGGAAGACCCACTTTTGATGGGGATCTTTGGAGGTAGGAAGCTCCACACCTGGTGTCAGCCTGTATGAATGATATGGAAGAAGGAAGCTTGCTGTCTTTGCCTGCTTCTCTCATCGGCAAGTCTATCCCTTCACTGGCATTGGAGTCTATTTCTTTGGGAATTCAGGGTATACAGAAGACCAGTTGTGACTTCCAGCCTCAGAGACTGAATAATTTCTGGATTATTGGACCTTCTGTTGGTAGACAATCATTATTGGACTAGCTGGACCAAAACCTGAAAGCCATTACACACACACACACACACACACCCCAACACACTGAATCTATCTATATATTCATTCTGTAAGTTCTGTTCCTCTAGAGAACCTGGCTAATACAGATTTTGGTACTAAAGATGATTCTAGAACAACAGAAGTCTAAGGATGAATTTTTAAAGGATCTGGAAGAGGCTTCTCAATTCGCCAACACCTACAGCTACTGAAGCCTCTCCTAGAAGCCTGGAGAGCACTGAGAGCCCATGGTGTGAACTGTTTTACAAACTCAAGGAAACAAATGCATTTGATTATCCTGATTCATCAATTGTGAGAGGCGATGGATTTGGTGACTCTGTAGACACAACTTTTGACAATTTGTGGAAAAATAAGGAAATGATGATGCTGGTTGTTTGCTCCCAGCATCTCTGGATAAACTGACAGAGGAAAATAACGAACTCTGTAATAAAAATCAACTGACTTCCAGCATCCAGAATATGGCTAAGGACAGGGAAAGCAGAGATAAAACCCCCAGGTTTCAGATACATCCAAAGTCTAAAGGTTTCTAAGTGTGCCCTGGAAGACAATCTTCTCTCCAGCAGCTATGTTGAAAGAAAAAAATCAAACTGAAGCCTTCATTATAAGGTTGGCTGAATTACAGCACAAATTCAAGTTCCAGCTTCAGAGGGTGCCGGTGGTAAAAATCAGGGCATTGGTTGGTACAGAATGGGATCCTGCGATGTGGGATGGAGACGTGTGGGAGGACCTCACTGAAACTGAGAACTCTGAATATCAGGTTCTCAGGGGTTTCTCTCACCGGAGGAAGTAGCCTGTCTTTCCATCCTCAGCAGAAGAGGAGCTCCCACCTCTACAGCCTTAAATATTGCCCTTTCTGCCTTGATGAAGGAATCAATCCTTTATTGTCTCCTAATGCAGCAGAGACTTTCTCTGAAGGAGATGTCAGGCAAGACAACACTCATGTCCCTCAAGGCCCCACCACAGTTCCCCACAGTTCCCTCTAGACCTCTAACCCCACTCAGGGCAAAGCAGGCTCCCAGAGGGAGGTAAAGTGCGCTCCATTGCTAAAGGGCTTAATGAGCTTGCTAATTCATTCAAGCAGAAGTCTCTGGGGAATGTGTGTGGGAATGCATTTTAAGGGTGTGGGATAATGATGGAAGGAACATAAAATTGGATCAGGCTGAGTTATTGATATGGGCCCTCTGAGTGAAGATAATTGGTTTAATATGGAAGCTCGCACAGTTTTTAAAAACAATAGAGTGTCAACAGTTTGCTTTAATGCTTGGCTGAAGCGTTTGTCAGGAGCTGGCCTACTGAAAAGGAGTTGGAGATGCCTGCTATCCTTTGGCTTAATGTTGATGAAGGGATTTTAAGGCTCAGGAAAACTGCAATGCCAGAAGGCCCAGAAGACAAGCCCTTCACTAATCCTACAAAAAGCAAAATGGTAAGAGGGGCACCAGCACACTTGAAGAGCGTTGTTGTTGCCCTTTTCCTTGTGCCAGACCTTAGGGTTGGAGACACTGCTGAATGAATTAAATCCAGTGGATTTAATTGGGTCTCAAAGTAGCATAGCCTAGGAGGCAGTACTGAATTGACAAAGGCAAGGTAGTCATAGTTATTGTAATGGCAGCATAGACAAAGCAAAGTCCACAATGGCCCAACCTGTAATGGTCAGCATCGGCAGAGTGAATTTTATGGTGGCATGACTCATATGGACCTTGGTGCTGGTAATGTTTGCAGGCATGAAATAGACTCTTAGGCTGTAACCAATTGATTGGCTGGATGGACAGGGACTTGGAAAGAGAATGAGAGACATCTGGGGACAAAGTAAGTTGAGAGAGTTCTCCAATGGGTGAAGGATGTGAAGATATTTGTGTCCCATGTAAATGCTCATCAAAGGGTGACTTCAATAAAAGAGGAGTGGATAGGACGGCCCATTCTGTGGACAGTCAGCCTCTTTACCCAGCCACCCCTGCCATTGCCCAATGGGCTTGGGAACAAAGTGGCCATGGTGGCAGACATGGTGTTGATTGCCTTGACGGGTTACCTCGTCTAGGGTTAGTAACCGTCTGGCAGTTCAGTTATTCCAGGGTCCCGGAGAGGCACTATCTGGAAGATAAATGGGCTAGGAGAGAAGAAGAAGGCCATGCTACATTTGTCAGAGCCTCCGTTTATTAGAGATGGGGTACAGCTTTATATATGGTAAGGAGTTGGGGGGTGGGCACAGGGGCCTGAGCTCTTGCCACGTGGTTCACGTTGGTCACGTAGCCAGGAGGTTACCTTCGGTCAGGTCACTGTAGGCCAAGAAGTCGCGAGTTGCCACACCTAGTTCCCTAGGTAGTTTAGGCCAAGAAGTCACAAGTTGACACACCTAGTTCCCTAGATAGTTTGGAATGTGGGGTGGGTTCTGCTAACAGATAGATCTCCATCAGCCAATTTGGGTGTGGGGTAGGCTCTGTCAATAGAACGATTCCTAACACAATTATGGGTGTGGGGTTCTCTGTAGACTCCCCAGGGTGATGGTTCCTGCAATGATTTTAGGAGGAAATTGGCTCCCAACAACATGGGGGTTACCCATGGGCTTGACAAGATGGGCTGCTGCCCACCAGGGCTGGCCTGGCTACAACTGCTGCTGAGTGCCAGAGATGCCAACAGCAGAAACCAATACTGATTTCCAGATATAGCGCTATTACCTGGGGTGGCCAGCCAGTGACCTGGTGGCAGGTTGACTATGTTAGACTGCTTCTTCTGTGGATGAATGCTTTGTCCTTACTGAGGTAGATACTTATTCTGTTTATGGATTTGCCTTTTCTGCATGTAATGCCTTGTTCACTGTCATGGTATTCCATACAGTATTGGTTTTGACCAAGGAACTCACTTCACAGCCAGAGAAGTGAGACAGTGGGCTCATAATCATGGAAACCATTGGTCTTACCGTATTTTCTACCATCCAGAACCAGCTGGCCTGATAGGACGATGGAATGACTTTTTGAAATAGTGTCAGTTAGGTGGTAACAGGAGGTCCGGGGTAGGGTTCTCCACAAGGTGGTATACGCTTTGAATCAGCATCCAACACATGTACATGTATGGAGATGGTACAGTTTCTCCATAGCCAGGATCCACAGGTCCAGGAATCAAGGTGTGAACAGGAATAGATCACCCCCAATGATCCCCTAGGAAAATTTTGCTTCCTGTTCCCATGACCTTAAGTTCTGCTGGCCTATAAATTTAGTTCCAAAGAGCAGAGCACTCCTGCCAGGAGACACAACAAACATTCCATTGGACCGGAAACTCAGACTTCCCCTGGTCACTTTGGTCCTCTAATAAATACCCTTAAACCAAGAGGCTAAGAAAGGAGTAGCAGTGTTAGGAGGGGTGATTGATCAGGCTACCAAAGGGAAGTTGCATTGCTTCTCTACCGTGCAGGTAAGAAAGTTTATGTCTGGAGTCCAGGAGATCCGTTAGGGTGCTTCTTGGTACACTACCATGTCCTGTGATTGAAGTCAGTGGGAAATTACAATAACCTAATCCAGGCAGGATGACAAAGGGCACAGACACATCAGGAATGAAGGGATGGTCACTCCTCCAGGAAAAGAGCCAAGACTGCTAAGGTGCTTGCTGAGGCTGGGGGACATACAGAGTGGGTAGTAGAGGAAGGTGGTTCTAAATACTAGCGAAGGCCACGTGACCAGTTGCAGAAACAAGGATTAAAATTGACATGAGTGTTTTTGTCATATTTTGTTAAGAACACATTTGTACATGCATTTGTTTTCTTTATCATGATAAAGAGAATATCAGTGGCTGTCACATATTTAAGTCTGAGATATTAATAAAACTGTCCTCCAATGCATATTGCTACCTGCTCTAAAATTTATAATGTGTTTGTGGTTCTACAAGTCATAGTTATATTGTGTTAATTATGACCTGGCTAAACATACGATGCGTTTGCAATTATACATGGGAAAGTTTTATCTTATTAGGTGTCATTATGACCTGGTTAAATATTTCTCCAGCACCTGGGCTGGGCTTTCTGAGAAAAAGGGTATCGGAGAGGAGCAGAAGAATATGCCGCATCACTTTGGGGACTCAGAAGGCCATAGGAGCAAAGTGGGTGAGGCAGGAACCCCCAGGACACCTTAGCACAGGCCTCCGTTCTCTCTGAGGTCTCAGACCCACTCAGGGATGCCATCCACAATGGGGGTGGATCCATTTGGCACCAAGCTGCATTCATTCCTTCTCAGCATCTTCACATTCCTTGGTCCCAAGGCTAGCTCCTCTTTAGCTCCTCAAATTTCGCTTCCCCAGAGAGGCCTTTCTTTCCAGACCACTCTGGCTAGTGCAGCCCTTAACTCCGTCTTTCTGTGTGTTACAATGTGCTCTTTGCAGTGTCCTCAGATGCTCGAAGCTGGGTATTTACTTGTCACCAGTTTCTCCTGTGAACTGTGAGGCTGTGAAGGCAGGGCCTGGTTGTGGCATAGAAGTCGCAATCCAGCTTCAAGGCAGGAATCTGGTATTTTATGTTTGATAGACATACCCTGGTGGTTTTTATTTATTTATTTATTTTTGGTTTGTTTGAGACAGGGTTTCTCTGTGGTTTTGGAGCCTGTCTTGGAACTAGCTCTTGTAGACCAGGCTGGTCTCGAACTCACAAAGATCCGCCTGCCTCTGCCTCCCGAGTGCTGGGATTAAAGGCGTGCGCCACCACCGCCCAGCCCCTGGTGGTTTTTAGACGAAGACCTGAGAATCTTTTTAAGATTGCAGGTGGGGTGTGTCTATAGCAGAATCTAGTCTTCTGTTGTCCTTTGGGGGCCTGAAAGCCCTGGGTTGTTTCCAGGACGCAGCCTTAGCAGAAGCAAAGCACAGTCTTGGCTCTCGCTTGCTAGGCCTTAGCGTCCTCAGTTGTAGATGGGCACAGTGACAGTTGTTTTGGTTCTGATGGGCTGTGAGGCGAGTGGACACTTCTGTACGTGCTGTGAGGTGTTTTGTGGTATCTTTGCACCTTTGGGTCCTGGCTGGGAGCCCAGAGTTTATTGATAAGTGTCCTCCCTCACCAAACAGGGCATTTTCCCCAGTCTGCTTTGTTTTCTGCCCAAGGCTGGTGCACAGGCTTGCTCCAAGATGGGTCTCCCTCAGCGAGATCAGAGACAGAGGAGCTGAGTGAGAAAGATGAGCTGAGCTGCCAGGAGCAGATGGTACCACAGGGAAGAAACCACAGATGCTAGGGGAGATGCTCTGAGCCAGAGAAGTCCCAACTTAATTGTCCCTGGGTCTCAGGTGTCCTTCCTGGGAAGGGAGGTGGTCCTTGTGAGTGGAACTGGCAGAAGCAACTTGGCCATAATGAAGGCGAAGGACAGAAAAAGCTTGGAGTCTCCATGTGGAGGACTCTGCAGTGGGGTCAGGATATACAGCTGCTCCTACAAGGAAGAGTGTCGGAGAGAGGCGCTGAGGGTGGAAGAACATCGTGTGGCATCCAGTTAGTGAGTTTACATAGTTGAAGACGCAGCCTTTATCACCATAGATGGGCTATCAGGGCCTCTCCACCTCAGGACTCTAAGCTCACTCCTGTTCCTTCAACACTGTTGATGAACTTCAGATAAGTAAACTTTGTTGAGCTTGCTGAGAACCCAAAGCTGGGCTAGAGGGTGTCTAAGTGGGAGGAAGAGAATCGGGATCCAAAGCAACGGGAAGGTTGAGTGCTGCTACTTTGTAGCAATATCGCTTCCAACAAGCCAGTTAACATTGTTTTTTTCAGAGATGCCAGTTGAGCCAGCGTCTCAGGTTCGCCAAGCCTGTGCTCTGCCACTGAACTACACCTACTGTCCGGCTGTTGTGCACGCGCGTGCGTGCGCGCGTGCGTGCGTGAGAGAGAGAAAGAGAGAGAGAGAGAGAGAGAGAGAGAGAGAGAGAGAGAGAGATCTTCGCTTGCTTCTTATTGGTGTGATAAGTAGCATGACTGAGGAAACTTGGAGAGGAAAAGGTTTATTTCTTCTTACATGTATAGGGCATTATTGAGGTGAAGTCAGGGCAGGAACCTGGAGGTAGGAGCTGAAGCGGAGGTCATGGAGGAGTGCTGCTTACTGGCTTGCTTTCCATGACTTGCTCAGCCTGCTTTCCTACACTCAGGACCACCTGCCTCCTGGGGGCACTACCCCTAGTGGACTAGGATTCCCGCATCCACTGCTAACCAGGAAGATGTCCAACAGACCTGCCTACAGTCAGTCAAAGGGAGGCATTCTCTCAGCTGAGATTCTCTCCCACTGGTGTCAATTTGACAAAGTTGCTGATCAGCACAGGAGTCTTTCCTCAATCTTTCTTCACCTGTATTTAAAAAAGTTTTAGATTTACTTATGTATATGAACGTTTTGCCCCACAGTGTTATTAGGATGGTTGTGAGCTACCACATGGATACTGGGAATTGAACCCAGGTCCTCTGCAAGAACAAGTGCTCTTGACTGATGAGCCATCTCTCCAACCCCTACCTTTATTAATTGATTGATTAATTATTTTTTTGAGCTAAGGTCTCTCGTCTCTCCCTGAACTTGAAGCTCAGAGATTTGGCTAGGCTGGCTAGCCAATTAATTCCGGGAATCCACCTATCCCTGCTCCCCTCACCACTGCTGGGCCCAGCTTCTTATGTGGGTGTTGGGGATCTGAACTCGGGTCCTCATCCTTATGCGGCAGGCATCTTACCAAGTTAGCTGTGTCCCCAGCCCACAGAAGCTTTCTGAATCTCGACTTTCCCATCTGCAAATACAGACAATGCCACCTACATTGCAGTGTTGTGAGGGGTCATGAGACAGCTCTGGTTATGATACCGGCATATGTACCTGGCACGGAGTAGGTCCTTGATAACTCCTGAATAGTGATGTGATTGATGGCAGTGGGAGCTCCTTAAGGGCAGGGGACTTGTCTCTCATTTCAGTACCAGCACCTGGTACTGCGTGGGCACCAAACAAATGTTTGTCAGATGAACGAACAAGATGAATTTGACAGGGATAAATGTCAGTTCCTGCACTCAGATCCAAAGACC
>NC_022015.1:42642540-42655690 GCF_000317375.1 Microtus ochrogaster | reverse complement strand
GGCCCTGTGGATCAGTCTCAAGGGCCACATACCACTGTGTCAGATGAAGTGGGGAATGAAGCCCAAGACTCAGCACAGAGAAATCCAGGCACTGGGCCTGGAGAAATTCCCAGGAGCCATGCGGCGGCGTTCTGATCTTGCCTCTAGCATTTATTTGCTCAGGACACCATAGAAACAGCACCAGGTCTCGGTTTCCTTATCTGTGAAATATCAAAGCTACAGGTTGGACGGGGCATGGTTTCTGGGGAAAGGCAGGAACCAGCTCAGTCCTAGCTGGACTCACTCCCCCACCCTTCTTTCCGAGCTCCCTGTGTGTGGGCGGCTCCCACTGCAGGACAGCTTGCAGGAAAGCTGTGGGTGGCCTGTGGAGTCTTTCCATTTTCGGGGGGCGGGGGGGGGGTGGAGCAGGATTACATGGGTGGCTTCTCCTGGGTAGATCTCCATGTCTCTTTCTCCCAGTTGAATTCAGTTTACAGATTTGAATGATTGATTACCTCTGGTCCACGTCCAGACCCAGCCAGCTTCCCTTTCACGTGCGGGATTCTGCCTTTACTTAATATGCACAAAACTAGGCTTCTGTTTTCTTGTTCACAGTCTTTGCTGGCGATCGGTCCCTATGCGCCCTCTGGTGGCTTCAAGGAGTCACTGCATTGGTCTTAGCATAGGGTTGGACTCAGACATTTTGGCAAAATCATGGCCCTCCATCAACAACAGATGAATGGAAACAAAATACCAAGATATACGTATGCAATTGAATTATTTATTAGTATTAAACAGAAAGAAAATGTTATCGCATACTACAACCTTCATGGACTTTCAACACTTTTTTTTTTTTTGAAACAAGATACAAGAGGCAGATAAGCATAACTTTGCTTCTAGGAAGCACTAGAAAAGGAAAATGAAGACACACAGGAATTAGAATAGAGGTTTTCACAGGATGAGAGGGCTTGGAAGGAGAGCTGTTGCTTAATGAGTTCAGAATCCTGTTTCCCATGACAACATTCGAGAGATGGGTAGTGGTGATCGTTGCTCAACACTAGATATGCAGAATGCCACAGAGATGAACTCGCAAACACGACGTGGTGTCTCTGCATGCCTGCAATCGCAGCACTCAGAGAATGGAGGCAGGAGGAATATAAGGTATTGTCTCAAAAAACAAAACAGGGCTGGGAGGTGGTTCAGTAAAGAGCTGAAGGGCTTAAATTTCAGATGCCCAGGAACTGTAAAGTCAGGTGTTGTCTTTACAGGATCAGCTGTGGTTACCTGCACGAAGCCTTAGCAATGTTAAGCCAACCAAAATTCCAGCAGGGACAGGAGGGCCCCTGAGTTCCCACCGCCCGCAGAGGAGCTCTTGGCAGTTGGTGGCTGCTGAGGGAGAGAGTCACTTTCCTTCCTTTGGGAAGGTTGAGAGAGCCCCATCCTCCCACGCGAACAGATGGGCAGGACTAATTGGGCTTGGGGTTAATTACAAAATTTTCAAAAGACGTGGAATTGGGAAAGAGACAGGGTGGGGGACACTAGGAGGAATTTTAGAGTTGTAGCTGTGGATGGCTATGATAAAAATATTTTGTATAAATGCATGAAAATTTCAAAGAATAAATTAAATGTTATTAAAATTAATAAATACAATATAATTAAAATAAAGTTTGCCATTTTAATCATGGGAAATTTTACATCTCTTTGCATGTTCATCTATGTGTACATATACGTAGAGGCTAGGCAGAGGTAAGTGTTGGCGTCTTCCTTGGGCTAGCTACCTTGAGGTAGAATCTCTCTTGGAGCAGCTAGACTGACTGGCCAGTGAGCTTTAGGGCTCCACCAGTCTCCATCCCCTGGCCCCTGCTGCCGGGGTTACCAATACAAGCCATTGTACTCTGAGTTTACAATCCTTGGGTTCTGGGTACCCAAACCCAAGCCGTCAGCATTTCCTAACTGCCTAGCTGCACACGAGCACAGGCACCCATCCTGGTCCTGTTGGGTTTTTATTCCTGGTGCAAAAAGTTCCTTGTCTCAGAGAGGTCCGAGCTGAGCCCACCGTCCTAACAGACAGACCAGCACAGCTTCTGGGGGGAAATGAAACTTGAGCATGTATTTTGGTTTCGAGAAATGCTGACCCAGAGGAATTTGAATTTTTGCTAAGTGGCTTCTTTACAATGTTTTGAAAGTGAAGTTTGTCTCATTTAACCCTTTGGTGGGAAAGTTAGTTTTGCTTACATTTCCCACAAACATGAGCAGTGTCTTCAGAAATAGAGCCTCTCCCCCGACCATGTTTTACCATCTAGTTCTGTTGGGAAGCCAAGAGCAATGGCAGCCTGTGTTGTTTTGGATGTCCCTGGGGCTGGCTGACCAGTAGTAACTCATAGGGAGCTATCTGGTGCCTGGCACTGACACGGTCACTCAATAACTCATGCCTTTGGGAACAGTGCTGCCCACCTACGCTGGTAGGTTTTTATTGCTGTGAAAAGGCACCATG
Source organism: Microtus ochrogaster (assembly GCF_000317375.1). Lineage (NCBI taxonomy): Eukaryota > Metazoa > Chordata > Mammalia > Rodentia > Cricetidae > Microtus > Microtus ochrogaster. The sequence goes on along the minus strand of NC_022015.1, from coordinate 42,653,217 downwards.
ACCATGGCAATTCTTATAAAGGAAAATATTTAATTGAGGGGGGCTCACTTACAGTTTCAGAGGTTCAATCTATTATCATCAAGGTGGGGAGCATGGTGGCCTGCAGGCAGACTTGATATTGGAGCTGAGAGTCCTACATCTTGCCACAGAGGCCACAGGAAGTTGACTGACTGTCACACTGAGGGAAGTCTGAGCGAAAGAGACCTCAAAGCCTGCTCCCACAGTGACAACACCAACAAGGCCACACCTCTTACTAGAGCCACTCCCTCTGGGGGCCATTTGCTTTCAAACACTACAGCTGGGTACTTCTCTTCAAATTACTCTTTTATATCTACTATATATTAAAAACTAGCTCACAAAAGAATGGATTTCCATGCGGCTTTTTTGTATCCTGAGTTTGGCTAACCCACGCCTACCCTGTCCTCTCCCAGTACCAACTAAACCCTAAACCTAGAGCAAGCCTCTCTCCTTGCAGGTTGCCTGTGCTCTGCTGGCCCTGCTAACTAGTTTTGTTTCTTGGGTTGGAAACTGTAGGCTCCATACAGTGTTTTCAAGCCTCCTTCATTTTGGTGAAGCTTTCTACTACCGTATCGTTTCCCACCCCTCCCTACCTCTGTGCGTGAACCTTTCTGCCCCCAGCAGCCCCCCCTTTCTTTCCTTTCACTGTCTCCCCTCCCTTCTCCCCAGTGGCCTGTCTGCTCTTTCCTGGCTTCCCCATGTACTCCAGGGTAAGTCCACACGACAAAAGATGAGAAGCTGGGATCCACAAATGAGAGATATGTGGTTTTCTTTTCTGGGCCTGGGTCACCTCACTCAGTGCAATGTTTTTCTAGTTCCGTCCATTTCTCTACAGATTTCACACTTCATTTTCGGAGTAATCGTCCGTTGTGTATAGGCCCTGAATTTCATATATCCATTCCTCATTTGGTGGCCATCTAGGCTGCTTCCATTTCTCTAGCTGTTGTGAACAGAGCAGCAGTGGACCCGGGTAGAGTTCTCTGGGCACTTGTTTAGGGGTGCTGCAGCTGAGTCACATGGTGTCTTTCTCTTTAGTCTTCTGGGGACCAGCCAGACTGATGGCCGCAGTAGCTGCACCCATTCACACTCCGCCAACAGCGAACAAAGGTTTGTCCTGTCTTCACATCCGTGCCAGCATTTGCTGGCATTTGTGTTCTTGACGATGGCCGTTCTGACTGGGGTGAGATGCACCCTTAAAGTAGTTTGAATCTGTATTTTCCTGATGGGCTGTCTGTTGAACATTTTAAAAAGTGTTATTAGGGACTGGAGACATGTCTCAGCAGTTATGCTGCGCTTGCAGAGGGCCCAGGTTCCATTTCCAGCACCCACATGGTGGCTCACAACCACCTGTAACTCCAGTTCCAGGGAATCTACAGACCCCTTTATCTGACCTCTGCAGACACCAAGCACACATGTGGTACACAGCCAAACATGCAGGCAAAAAACACTCCACACATAAAATAATAATAAAAAAACCCAAAAGTGTTTATTAGCCATCTCTATTTCTTCTTTTGAGAACTCTGTTCAGTTCTACTGTCCATTTTTCAGTTGGGTTGGTAGTGTTCTTGGTGTTTAGCTTTTTTGTTTTGTTTTGTTTTTCGAGACAGGGTTTCTCTGTAGCTTTGGGGCCTGTTCTGGAACTAGCTCTTGTAGACCAGGTTGGCCTCAAACTCACAGAGATCCGCCTGCCTCTGCCTCCCAAGTGCTGGGATTAAAGGCGTGTGCCACCACCACCTGGTGTTTAACTTTTTGAGGTTGTTGTTTACTTACTCCAAGACACAAATCCTGTGTCAGCTATATAGGTGGGAAAGGTTTTCTCCCATTCAGTGGACTGAGATTACACTTGCTGGTTGCTGCTCTTATTTCCTGTGCCACTGGAGTCCTGTGCAGAAACTCTTACCAATCAGTGCTCCTGGCTGAAGTGTGCTTCCTGCTTTTTCCACTAGGAGCTTCAGAGTCTGTGTGCCATATGAAGTTGAGGTTTTACATTATTTTTAGTTTCTATATTTATTTTAAATTTTTATGTGTATGAGTACATGCCTACATGTATGTATGTGCACCACATGCATGCCTGATACCCAGAAAGCCAGAAGAGGGTATCAGACCCCCTGGAACTGGAGCTACAGACTGCTGTGAGCTGTTGTGAAGGTGCTGGGATGTGATCCCAGGTCCTCTGCAAAAACAGCAATTGCTCTCAACCACGGAGCCATCTCCCCAGTCCTTGGGGGCTGAGTTTTGTACAGGGTGGGAAGTAAGGATCTGGTTTCATTATCTTACATGCTGACATCCAGTTTTTCCAGTGCCATTTGTTGAGGAGGTTATTCTTTTCCTCTAATATATATATATATTTTGGCATATCTGCCAGAAATCAGGTAGCTACAGTTGTATGGACTCATCTGTGTCCTGTATCTATTCTAGTCTACTTATTACATTGGCTTTGAAGCCAGTATTATACTGTTTGGTTATACGGCTCAAGAGCACAACTTGAAGTCAGTTATGGAGATACCTCTAACACATTTTGTTGCTGTTGTCTGGGATTGCTTTGACTATGTTTGGTCTTTTGTGATTCCATATACATTCTAAGATTGTTTTTACATGTCTGAGAAGAATGGCCCTGGAAATTTGATTTCAGTGAGCCAGTAGATGGCTTTGGTAGGTCAGCCATGTTCACAATATTAATTCTTTTGACCCATGGGCACAGTAGGTCTTTTCACCTTCTAGTGGTCTTTCCAATGTCGTCCACGAGCACCTAAGGCTTCCATCACAGTGACCTTGGTTTTCCTTGGTTAGACCTTTCCCAAGCTATTTTATCTTTGTGACTATTGTGAATGGAATCGTTTCCCTCGTTTCGTTAGAGCATGTTTGTGTTGGTGCGCAGGTAACTGACTTTTGTGTGCGTATTTTTCATCCTGCCTCTTTATTCAAAGTGTTATCTGCTTTGGGATATTTTGCTCACCCTGCCTTTTTCAACCTGGCATCCAAGTTACCCAAGAAACTAAGTCAGGTCTATTTCTGCTAAAAATCCCCCCTTCAACCCCTTCCCTTGGCCCTGATCACCTCTCCTCTCTCAGCGCGTTCTACCACACCCTCCTATCCAGCTGTCACTCCGGGCTCTTTTCTGACTCCAGGGTTTTGACCTCACAGGTCACTCTCTGGATCATGTTCTCTGGTTTTCTCTGGCGTCCAAGTGAGCTCAGATGTCGCCTGCTCTTCCTCCTTACGCTTAGTCAGCGCCTAGGCACTGCACTTCCTCATCTTCTCCCCCCTGTTCAGGGCTGCTGTCCTTACTGCATTATCTTATCTTTATGAAGCGGTTTGTTTAACTGGTTGGACTTTGTAGGGCACCACGCAGGAAATCACCCCCAGCCCGTGCTTGCATTTGCTCTCTTGCTTCTTCCCCCCTTGAGAACATTTCAGGAGTACAGCTTTGTTACCTCAGCTGTTAGAGCAACTCTGAGTCCATTCATTAAAGAGTTAAATTAGTTCAGAGGTCCACACTGAGGGTTTAGCTGTGATGTCACAATGTCTTTTTTAAAAAATGTATGTCTCCAGAATTTTCTGTATTTCTGTTGTTTTCCAATTGGCTGCTGCTGCTGATAATGATGACTACTTTAACCTAATATTTTTATTGATTATTTGGGACTCTCACATAATGTACCCCATCACCCTTACCTGGGAGGAGAGTCCTGGGAGGTCTGTCCCCCATCCCTTGTGGCCTCCCCACCGAAAAAAAAGATTAAAAAAAAACAAAACAAAACAAGCAAAATTAAGTTCAATTTGTGTTGTTCACATAGTCACTAGAGCGTGGCCAAACTTCCCGTGGCTGGCCCCACTCTGCTCCTGTAGCCATCTATTGTGGAGAGCATCCTTACCACAATTTTAAGAGTTTTCTTAAATGACGTCCTGCCTAGGTGGATCCTTTTCTTTGGATGGGGTGGGGGCTATCACAGAAGCCTTCAAAGTCTTCTCAGCTGTGAGTCTGCAGTTATTCATATGACTGCAGAAGAAGCTTCCTTGTCGTTTATAGTCAGTAAGAACCTGGATCATAGACTTCCACATGGTATCTGGCAACAGCACGAACCAAAGACACCTACCTACCTGGCTTCTGGCATCAGCGTGTGCCATGGATCTCAGCATGGTCTACAGTAGCAGCCTGGCCACAGGCATGAAGATGGCAGCACAGATCATGGACGTTCATATGACCTTGGTAACATGGGTCATGGACATCAACACGTTCCTGGAATGTAGAAGGACCACAGACCCAAACGTGGCCCCCAGCAGCAGCAGGGATCACAGACAACAGCATGGCCTCATGCAGCAGTACAGACCATGCAAGTCCACATAGTCTCTTGGCAGTATCTCAGGCCTCAGACACTGAAATGGTTCAGCCTCTCTCCACCTCACCGACACTGCTCTGTTCCTCCATCCTTCCTACCCTGCCCTCACAAATTCACAAACTCATTTGTTGCAGTGGAATTGGAAACTGCAGCTTGTCCCTGCATATATTTTCTGCCCATGCAGCTCTACATGCGAATACTCAATGCCACGAATCATTGGTCTGGCTCAAGGCCTCTGTTCTCTGAAGCACCATACACACCGGACCATCACTGAGACTTCTTTGACCACAGCCACACTTCAGGTTTTCGCTTTGGTACTGATGGCATGCTTCTGGATCTGGTTCTGCAGCACTGACCCCTCCTCGAGGTCCAGCAGCTCGTAGATGGAGTAGGTGTTGGGGTTCACTGATGGGACCAGGTGACTGTTGAGCTGGCCTTGACTAGATCCTGCTGTCCTTGGCTTCCTCACGTGCTGGGATTATAGGCGTGTGCTACCATACCCAACTTTGTTAGCTTGTGAGTTTTACAACATGATACCTTCTTCTGACTATTTCGTACATGTCTGCAGTGTATTCTGGTCACTCACGGCCTCAGGACGCTCTCAGATCCTCCACTTCCCCCCTGTTTTCCTCCCTCCTCACAATCAGCCTTTTTCCTTTCATATCTTTTTTTAGTCTTGTGTCCATGCATGAGACGAGACATTTGATGTTTGTCTTTCGAGTTGGGCTTATTTTGGCTAGCTTTCAAGTGCTTCAGCAAAACTATGGACAGCTGGCCCTCTGCACCTGCAGCTCTGCAAATCTCTATTCTGTTAACCCAGTGGTTCTCAACCTCCCTAATGCTGCAGCCCTTTAATTCAGTTCCTCATGTTGTGGTGACCCCCAACCATAAAATTATTTTTGTTGCTACTTCATAACTGTGATTTTGCTACTGTTATGAATCATGTAAATATTCGATATGTGACTCCTATGGAAGGGTTGTTCCACCCCAAAGGGGTCGTGACCCATGGGCTGAGAAGCACTGCACTAATCTCACTTCAAAGATACTTTAACAAATTACAGTTGTTGTTGTGAGAAGCAGGTGGATCCCTATGAATCTGAGATTAGCCTGTTCTGCATAGTGAGTTCCAGGACTGTCAGGGTCATATAGAGACCCTGTCTTAAAAAAATTATCAACATAGGCAGCGGTGGTACATGCCTTTAGGGTGCCAGACCAGTCAAGGTATACAGTGAGACCCTCTTTCAAAAGACAAGAATGATGGCATAGTATTTATACTATATTATATATTGTAATTCAAAGATGATTTAAAATATATGGGAAGATATGCTGAATGGGTTCTATGTACTCTAAATATTATACATCCATGGATTTGGTATCTGAGAGGATCATGGGGCAACATGCACGTAGATATTGATGGAGACAGACAGACAGACAGATAGACAGACAGACACACACACTGCACCTGCATCTCCATTACTCCCATGCCCCCTCTCCAATTCCTTCCTGTCTGGCTTCTCCATCATGATCTTTTGGGTCATGGTGAGCACCCTGGAGTCTGAATACTGCTGACATCTTTCAAGTCTAGGTGGCTACTAGATGCGTGTCCATTATACTATCCTTTCAATTTTCTTGTATGTTTGAAAACTCTTTTTTAAAAAAAATTGAGTGAAAAGAGAAACTACTTTAGTAAGCTCAATGTCTACATTTGTCTCTCCTCCAGCATATTCTAGCCAGCTTGGCAAAGGCCTGGGTTTCTTGGGGACAGATTTCCAGCGGGCAGTGGCACTGTGGTTGGTATCTTTCCTCCCTTGAGTTCAGTGTCACCATTTGCAGGCGGCTGTTCCTGCTCCTTCAGGAGAGGGAAGGGGAAGGCTGAGTGAGGGAAGTTCTTACACCTCAGGAGAAAAACAGTTTAATTGTAGTGTTGGAAAGAAGCGAAGAGCTTTCCCCAGCTCCCTCTTATAACCTTCCTGGCAGTAGCCTGGTCATTGCAGAGTCTCCCCTGCCTCTGGGAAATGTTTGTAAATCCTTTGGGAAGCAAAACAAGTCCTTCTTCAGCTCTGCTCCCTGTAAGTGTTTCACCAGATCCCCTGAAACATCCTTTTGAAACACCACCACCACCAGGGAAACCAGTGCCCTGTTGTCCAGTTTCTGTCAGAGCAGCCTAGCCCGACTTCAGCTGGGTCTGGCTCCAAAAATGGCAGACCTACCTTCCTGCCTACCTGTTGTCTTATTAACAGGGAAAGTGGGATTTTCATTTGAACAAGGGAAATTATTAAACACAGCTGGCCACTGTTACCACCAGGCTTGAGTGGATGAACTCTGTGTGAAGACATGGTTGTTAAGTCTTCATTGTTATCTATCTATCTATCTATCTATCTATCTATCTATCTATCTATCTATCTATCTATCTATCTAGTATAAAGGGGAACTTTCTGCGTGGCTACACAAAATGGGGAGAGCATTTCTCTATGCCGTCTCTTCGTAGCTTGCAGAATGGCACATTCTGGCTTAGTGGTTATTCGGTATTTCTTTCCCTTCCACTTTTGCAGAAGGCTTTCTGGGTTGCCAAGAGATTGTGCCTTTAATTTGTATTTCCTAGTCAGGTGGTATGTTTACTTCCCAGAGATGTGTACTTGTGTGTCATCATTTCTGTGGAAAGAAATGGTGCCATTTCCTTCAAGCCTCCCTAAGGTCCCATGGGTCGCTATATCTAGTGTGGCCTCCAGGAAAGGGCCACCCACCCTGCGATTATCAGGACAGCCTCCCCCAGAAAGGGCATGGGAAGAAGGGTTTGCTCTGGGACAAAGACAGGGGATTTACAGGGACTGCTGTTGACCTCTGGGTAGTTCAAGAGGCTGCTCCGCCAATTCCCCCAACCCCGACAGGATCAGTGTGTAGAGTATAGCGGGAGAGAGGGAAGATGATAGCCTCCTGTACTACGCTGGGTGTTGGGCACAGGCGACTAGGCTGGGCGCTCCGGAGGGCCAGGGCTCAGGTTGTGTGCCCAGCTAAAGCTAGCTGCGCCTTAGTAGCCCCGCAGCCCGCAGCCCTGCGGAACTGGCTCGACAGCGACATCGTGTGGTAGGTGTGGTGTCGTGGCGCCTCTAGCCGGACAAGTGAGCCAAAGGTTGCCGTCATTGTTCTGAAACAATGGAAGAAAGTCAAGTGACAAGGAGGGTGCTGTTGCTCAGCAGGATGGAAAGGGTATGTGTAGGACAAAACTCTTATGTAAATGATATTTCCTGAATATCAATGAACAAGTTACAGGGATACCGACATTACTGAGGGACACTTCATTTCAGATGAAATGTTAGGGTTAGGTTGGGTGTGTGTGGGAAGCTGGAGATTATAGGAGAGAATCCAGTTTCAAGAGTCAGGTTCTCTTTATCTCTGTTTTTATTTTGACTATATTCTCACCATGTAACCCAGGCTACCCTCAAACCAGAGATCTCCCACCCAGCCTGTCCAGTCCTAGGATTATAGGCACAAATTACATTTTAAGTTCTTTTTTTTTTTTTTTGGAGACAGGGTCTTGGAACTTGCCATGTGGATGAGGCTGACCCCAGACTCCCAGAGATCTGCCTGCTTCTGCCTCTGTTTCTCCAGTGTGAGATGCTTTTAAACGGTTGAGAACAAACTCGGTGGGAGCTCCCCGGCAGCTCTACTTGTGAGTGCTCCCTGCAACACTCAGGAAAGATGCAGCGCTGACCTTTCCTGGAAGTCTTGTTGGTTTTCATGGGGTTGAGCCCAAGAGGCTCTGTTGATCTGAGCATTTACCGCAGCCAGCGAATGAAGGTTGGGAGAGCTGGTCAGAAGATGACTCTGAAGCAGATGGGAAGCAGGCTCAGCCTGCTCTTGGAGACAATTTTCTCTTCATTAGGCAGTAATCAGTTTTAAGTTCCAAAGCGTTGAGAAGCACACTGTGTTGGTCCTGTATGGAGAGACTAAGAAAATAACTGTCGATCCCCTGTGTATAGTAAAAGACATTATTGTAGGGTAAAAGGGACAACTGGATCGGGAAACCAATCAATCACTGAGCACCCTGACTCTGAACCCAGAGCCGGTGAAAGAAACACCCTGGATCTGACACCTGTTCAGTTAGAGGCCGCCATTTTCCCGCCCCTGGCAGAGGCAGCCACTCTCCTGGGCTCCTCCTTCCAATAAATCTCTTTCTCAAGAGTCTTGGGTGATGATCTTCATTCACAGGTGCAGAATAGAAGAAACTTCCTGGGATGTCCCTTAGGGGAAAGAGCTGAAAAGTCTTGCTGAGACGCTTTAGGGGGCTGAGGGAGGTGGAGCAGAACAGAACAGAAGAACCTTGCTGGGATGCCCTCTAAGGGGAACTGAGCAAGGCTGAACAGAAAAAGTAGCAACTTTTTGCTGGAGTCAGAGGAGACTGCTACAATCCTGCTGAGTGTTAGCAAAAGAAGTAACATCTTGGGGCGGGATAAGAAGTGGATAGCTCTGCTAGGACATTCCCTTAAGGGACCAGAGCTAAGCCTCCCCTCCCCCCAGCGGCTCTCCAGGAGAGGAGTAGGGTTACCATATCCTGCCGGGAGACCATTCCCCATCGCACCCCAGCTTCAGGTAGCCTGGCTTCTAGATAAGTCAGGCCACCTTTCCTCTAGGGCTGAGCTGTCCTGTTGTTGCTCTAGCCTCCAGAACTGTGTATTGTGTCTAAGTATAGCCTGGTGTAGATGGAGGCTGCTTGTTTATTTCCTGGCTGCCCAGACCTGAAATAATCACACAGAAACTATATTAATTGCAATACTGTTTTGCTAATAGGCTCATGTATATTTCTAGCCAACTCTTACATCTTAAATTAACCCATTTCTATTATTTTATATTTTACCATGAGGCTCGTGGTTTGCCAGTACTCTCCTCTGGTGATTACATGGCGTCTCTCTGACTCCGCCTACTCTCTCCTCCTTTATCTGCTTAGAATTCCCACCCTGCCCTAGTCTGTGCTGCAGTAGACCCAAAGCAGCTTCTTTATTAACCAATGCTATTCACAGCATCCAGAGGGGAGTCCCACATCCCTACTGTGGCTCTATCCTCCAGGGCTGAGCTGTCCTGTTGCGGCTCCAGCCTCCAGAGCTGTGTATTGTGTCTAAGTACAGCCAGGTTTCCTGATAATCCGGAGTATCTTTGCATCTCCACAGCTGTAACAATTCCTCTAAAATTGTTGTGTGGCAAAACACAACAACACAACACAACCCAGCACAATTGCTTCCCTCAGCCCTGGAAGCTGCGCACATCTGACTCCTGTTGATCAGTCAACCTTCATGTTTTGATGTAATTGTTTATTTCAAACGTCAGTACTGAGCTCTGGGCTTCATTATGGCATTCTCTCACACACATTGCTTCATTGTTATTTGTCTCTTTTTGGCTCTGCTCTACTCCATGTTTTGGTATAGTCCTTATCAGTTATTGCTATACCATCCCTTGACATTGCTCTTCCTCCCTCATTATAACCATTCTTTTTGAGAGTAAAGACTTGGTCTGGATCTCAGTGTCAGATTCCTGGCTGGTGTCTGTGGAGACATAGTCAAGAGATTTGCAGTGCTGGGCTGGGGAAGTAGCTCGGAGGTAGGATGCCTGCCTAGCATACATGAGGTTTTGGGTTTGAGCTGAGCACCACATGACCTGTGATCCCAGCATGTTGGGGGTGGATCAAGAGGTCAGGGTCAGCCTGATAGCAAGTTGGACAAACCCCTCCCCCCCCCCACCGCTGGGCTTTGTGAAACCTTATTACAACCAACAAACGTGTTTAGAATACAAATGATGTATACAGACATTTAGACAAGGAACTGGGGTCTTTCTGTATTGACTTTCAGTTCTTTTCACTAAGGAATGGTGAGAGGCTCTAGCGGGGAGGAAAGACTGAGATTTTGCCTTTTCTAGGCTTCGCATTGTTGTCTCATGCTGACGCCCTCTGGTGGCCCTTTTCACACATGACTGTCTAGCTGATGACGTTCCACAATGAGCAAACTGCAGATGATTCCACTAGAGGGCAGTAGAGCACAGTGTTCAGAGTTTGGGAACTGGGCCTGCAGGATTAAAGGCACCTGCAGCGGAGCTTTCTCTTGACCCCTTCAAGTTGTCCTCTGACCTCAACATGTGCTTCAAAGTATGTATGCATGTGTCGTGTGTGCTCGTACACATACAACCAAGCAAATAAAAGTGTTTAGGGGCTGGAGTGCTTGTTGTTAAGAGTGCTTGTTCCCAGCCACACACATCTGGAAGCTCACTACTGCCTGTAACTCCAGTTCCGGGGAACCTGGTGTCCTCTGCTGCACTCTGCAGGCACTGGACTCAC
>NC_022015.1:42633446-42641897 GCF_000317375.1 Microtus ochrogaster | reverse complement strand
AGGCAGGGAGGGGAGCAGAGAAAAATGTAGAGCTCAATACAAATCAATAACCCCCCCCCCCCAAATCTTAAAAGTATGAGGGGTTGGAGAGATGACTCAGCAGTTAAGAGCATTGGCTACTCTTCCAGAGGACCTGGGTTCAATTCCCAGTACCCACATGGCAGCTCACAACTGTTTGTAACTCCAGGTCCAGGGGATCTGGACACCCTCACATGGACACCAATGCACAGAAAATAGAAATAAAATCAGGGAGAAAAAGAGAGCAAAGTCTGGGATCTGAGCGTTTGCATCTTCTCTTTCAGGAGCGTGGAGTGGAGGCTGACGGTGAATCATTTTGGAACAATGAGAGACGACAGAACAAACTGAATCAATGTGCCTTGATGTTTAAGAACTTTCCACTGGGGCTCAAAGGAGAAGGGCCAGGGTGCACACAATACCTATGCTCACCCTTCATTGTCCAGAAAACACCAGTGCCGAGGAACCTTAGGCCAGGCTTTTCTGCAAGACAGGCTGAGAGCTGCACCATGCCCCAGTCCCCTTCACCCTGCATGGCCAAAAATCTGCTATAGAAGATTGAAAACTGGATACTGGGAATTACTTGGCAGCTCCTGTCACAAACCATCAAAGCAGCTGGGGTTAAATAGTCTGACTTATAAATGGAATAATTTTTTTTTTTTATTTAGTGAAGGCAAGAACTTCAAAGGCGATCCAGACTCAAGCCACCAGCCATTACCCTTACATCCCTTGCCTGTAATTAAACTTAATTGGTGACATCAATGTTTGGAGCTGGCAGCTCAACGTCTGCCCTGATGACATTATCTTAGCTTCATCTCTGGCTGATGTCCTATCAGTAAGCTTATGCGGAATTTGTCTGCTGCGTTATTAGAAGTCTTTGTTTGCCTGATTATCATCTCATTATATTTAGCAGGGCCATCTGGAGGTGTCATCTGCTAGGAGATGAAGGATGAAGTCTGCGTGGTAGCTGTCTCCTTATTACATATGGTTGGTGAGTCACTCACTTGGAAAGCACTGCTGACTTCTTCCCCTTCTCCTTGGTGGCTTCGCAAAGCTACCATTGCCAGTTCACGGTTAGAGCTCTGTCTTTTCTATTTCCCATATCCTTTCTGCTTTCCAGGCTATGAAGCTCATGCTCCCTGTATCCACACACAGAAGCAAACCTAGTACTTATGAACTGGTATGTCCTTAACAAATGGCACAAGAGCTTAAATACATATTTGTTTAAAATGAACTAAAATTGCCAGTCATAGTGGCACGCACTTTTAATCCCAGTGCGCTGAGGGTTAGAGACAGGAGGATCTCTGTGAGTTTGATGACAGCCTGGTCTACATAGTGAGTACCAGACCAGTCAAGGCTACATAGTGAGATCATACTTCAAAAAGAAAACAAAACAAAAAAAACCAAAAAGCCCCCAAATCAACTAAGATCGATCCTTCACATTTTTGTGTGTTTAATACCCGTTTTTTTTTGCATACTTTGCTTTAACTTTTCATTTGTGATTATGAATTCTTGGAATATTTTTACGCTCAACTGTCTTGAAGATTAAAAAATTATTTGTTTTGTGTGTGTGGGTATTTTGTCTGCATGTATATCTGTGCATCATGTGCCTGTCTGGTGCCCAGGGTGGCCAGACAATAGGGTCAGCTCTAGTGTGCTACCCATGTGCTGTAGCTGGTGTGGGGCAGGGCCTGTTCTCCTGTGTGCTGTAGCTGTGTGCTTCCCAGGTAAGGTGCACTCCTATGGTGTGTGGTGGGGCCATCTTTCCTGAGTGTAGGGGCAAGCTCTCCCCTGAGAGGTAGGGCCAACTTGTCTGCTGTAATATCCAGTAAAGTGCAGGACCAGCAACCTCAGGGCCAGTGAAGGCAGGGCCAGCAACCCCAGGGCCGGTGAAGGCAGGGCCAGCTCAGCACAGCATAGTTCCAATGACTCCCGTGTTAACACAGGCCATGGACTGCCGGTGACCAGCCTCAGCAGAGAAGTGGGTCTCTAATCTGGATGTCTGGAAGGTGAAGTGAGTACACGGACACAGGATTCTGATGCAAGATGACAGGCTATCAGCTGCAGGACAAGCTCCTCCTCCTCCTCCTTCTCTTCCTCCTCCTTCTCTTCCTCCTCCTCCTTCTCATCCTCCTTCTACCGCGAGCGTCAAACCTCAGTCTTTTATTGTAAGTTTTACACAAGGAAAACTATTCTTTTTTCTTGCTACAGGTTATTTGCTCATTACATGGGCAAAGCAATCCACAAGAAGTATAAAGATTCTTTGAAGTCATAACATCATCATTCATTATGACATTTTCCCAGTTCCCAAGCCCCATGCCAGCCACTATATTCTTAATTCTTAGCTGAGTTAATCATAAAACAACTTCTGAGGCTTTCTCTTAGAGGCAAACTACTTGCAGTTATAGAAGCATAGTTGAGTGAGTTTTACTCCATTGTCGTGCCCTTCCTGTTGTTGTTCCTCACAATTCCAATTTTGATTTATAAGTCCATTGCCAGTCAGCCCTAAAGCCCTAGGTTATTTAGAAACTTTATTAACCATAGCCAAGTTCTCTTCTGTTTCAATATATTTTTTTGCCAAGTTTTATAATCTGGAGAAGAACAATTTCTGCATTTTCCCCAAATTTCCCCAATTCTTTCATCAGTCAGGTTTTTCCCACATAACCTGCTTTACAACCTTAATGCCTGCCCACTCTATCAGACCAGGAAGACTCATATTATCATACAGCACATCCATATTTTCAGAAGCCACTGGTGTGGAAGGAGAAAAAGAACATGGAGAACAAGTACATTAGTGGAGTTGCTATAATCAGAATCATCTGTAGCATTGCCAAATGTGTATGCAGACGCTATAGAAGCAGTCCTATGGACACGTAGGTGTTTTCTCCTTGGCCCTCAAGCATCACACTCATTTAGCTGCCACTGGGTTGCCTGGAGGGAACTGCTTCCTGCATCTCAGGAACTGCACGTGTCTGGCAATGGACCCAGTTGTAGCACGACTATGGACCCATTCATGACCCTCAGTAGCAGCTCAGGACCAGATGCCACCATAGTCTCAGTATCAGCACAGGCCACTCAGATCAGCACAAAGGTATGTAATATTTTATCCTTCAGAGCAGATCCGAATGTTATATCCCCACCCATCCAGTCCAGAGGTAGAAGCTGTATTCTGTTCTTTTAATTAGAAGGAAGCAACTCTCCTTTACTGGGATTCAATGAAATTCAACTTCCTGTACCTCTTTGTACAGTAATTTAACTCCTAAAGAGGTCCTTCTTTTTTTTTAATGTTATCAGGCAAACAGGAAATGAGGTCCAAAGTCAACCATGCAAGAGGGGGTCAATCCTCAGTGGCCATCCAGACTGGTCATTTTTGTATCTGAATGGGAAAAAATGAGGACATGACTGCTCCAAGGTTGAGAGTTATTGTAGACACGAGGGAAAAAACACCCAGAGGCATCAGGAAGGGTCCAGACTGAACCAGGCCAGGAGATTGAACTAAGCTGTGAGAGCGTAGGGCAGAGAGGAAGAGAGATACCAGGAGCCAAGAGACCAGGAGCAAGGCAGAGAGGAAGAGAGAGACCAGGAGCCAAGAGACCAGGAGCAAGGCAGAGAGGAAGAGAGAGACCAGGAGCCAAGAGACCAGGAGCAAGCCAGGAAACCAAGAGACCATGTAGCCAAAATGACTGAGGTTATGTTATGGTCTGAGGCTCTGAATCAACCCAAATGGACACAAGAGGTTTCTGCAAAGCAAGATTTAATACAGGGCAGCACAAAACACACAAAAACGATTGATCAGAGTGGCAGAACAGACTCAGGAGCTGACCTGCAGCCAGGAATGCCAGTTGAGCAAATATTTAAGCACAAAAATCACAAACATCTGTGCCAAGCTAGAGTTACAATTTTTTCACCAATCAGAATGCGAAGATTATGAGCTTTCCTTGAGAATTCCATTAATGTCAACATGTTCCAACATTGTCAACAATGAAAGCTTTCTAGTCCAACCTATCTGATTCTTTTGTTCCCTGTTGTTAGGAACAGCCATACGGTTTCTAGAGAACTAAAGATGTAAAACTATTTTCATGGTTTAGGGAGGAGGTGCATCACCTGCTGGATGGTTCCCAGCTCCCCTAGGGCTTGGGAACCTGAACTTTGTTTCACCATACAGGTAGAATGGAGTCTGAAGTCAAAATGGCAGCACTTAGGACAAGGTGCTTTTTGCCTGTTCCCAAAAGAAGATTGGAGGCTGGGGGAAGGGAAGTGAAGCTCAGGGGTGTTGGAGACTGGAGCCAGCCCGGACCCTAGATGATTTCTACGGACCAGAGGGGAGGCGTTGGAATAAAGGCACAACTCACGTGGTTTTATCCGGAGGGAGATTCTCAGTGATCTCTCATGAAATCCAGACTTCACATCCTGAAAATTCCTCTGTTTATTCTCCAAACAGCCTTATATACCAAAACATAATCTGAGGGGGAAAATTCATTAGCATTTTGTTTCCTAGGTAACCAGGCGAATGTCTCTGGTCACATCCCCACCTTTGACCACACCTTTTTATGCCCATTTTGTCACGTCTCCCTATCTTCCTGCTCTGTATGCCAGCTCTGTGTGCCAGCTCTGTCATGTAGGCTGAATTAACATCTCTATCCCAGGCGTCCTCCAAATTACAAAGAAGGAGCAGAACAACATCCTGACCCTTTCTTTGTTAGGGAGGTGACCACCTCCTGTGTGGCAGGTGCAAACTGTGGCCTGGGATTCTGGTAGCCATACCATGTAGAATACGGGCTGGAGAGATTCAGGGTGGGGACGGGGTCAGAAGTGTTGTGAGGAGTCAGGGTTTTACAAGAGGTGTTGGCTGATGCTGAGAGAGACTGTTGAGCAGCATCTGCTTTGATAGATTAAACAGGCACCCCGGTTAGCCATATGTCCTGAGTTTGAAACCTAATAGTAACATTACCCACTAAGGAGTTGAAACCGTTAAATAACTTCGGAGCTACATCTCCCAAGTGTTACACACAAGCACAAGATGTTACAATGAAATCTGCTAGGTTTTACAATGAATAGATGCTAGTAAAAATGAAAAAAAAATAGATATTTTCATCAAAGTATATTGTGTATTTTGAGATATTCATTCCCTGAGATTTCTAGGCGATGCAATTTCCCAGCAGACTTCCTGTCTCTCTGGCTCTTACAATCTTTCCATGGCCTCCTCTACAATGCTCCTCCCCCTTAGATGCTGGAGCTGCGGTTGACCCTCTCTGTTGGGGCTGTGCACCGCACAATCACTAGTTCTCTGCATTTTCATCAGTTGTGGGTTTCGGTAATTGGTCTCCTATCAAATGCAAATGTTTTGTGGCAAACTGCAGTATTTTTTTCCTTCATGCTGTTCCCATGACAAAACTATCCTGGGGACAGTTTTCTCAGAGCTTTGACAACACTTGTATTGACTGACATACAGGGTTACATTGCAATTTCTGCTGCTGACTTGAAATTATTCCACCAGATCTCACGCACAATGATCTACTTGTCAAGCATTCATCCTAAATGTTAAAATGTGTTATCTTAGCCAAGGGGTGGTGGCACACACTTTTAGTTCCGGCATTCTGGAAGCAGAGGCAAGAAGAACTCTGAGGTTGAGGCTAACCTGGTCAACAGAGTGAGTTCCAGGTCAGCTGAGGTTGAGGCTAACCTGGTCAACAGAGTGAGTTCCAGGTCAGCTGAGGTTGAGGCTAACCTGGTCAACAGAGTGAGTTCCAGGTCAACTGAGGTTGAGGCTAACCTGGTCAACAGAGTGAGTTCCAGGACAGCTGGGGCCACACAATGAAGAAAATGAAAATATGTGTTATTTTCTGCCATTTTCAACTCAATATATTTTTTAGCATAAATAACTTACTTGACCCAGTAATTTGTATGTTTGGGTGTGTCCTACAGCTGGCCATTGCTGATATCTGTGCAGCCTTTGTTCCTAGTTTCCTTGTTTTCTGATCACTGTTTCTTGACTAGGTTCTGTGTCCTGAGTACTGTGGCAAATTCTTTTTATCTCAATAAGTCAATAATTTCAGCCTTTTGTGTTCTCCATGTCTTGAATTGACCTTGAAACTGCTCTTACTCTGAAGTGATGATTGTTATATAAAGTAATATACTTACTCTGAAGTGATGATTGTTATATAAAGTAATGCAGTCTCAGCTACATTGGTGGCAGCTGGTGGGAGAGCAAACTGGTTTATAGATGCTGAGGCAGGATTCAGGTGAAAAACAGGATCTTTATTCATGTGTGTTCTTCCGTGTGGAAAGTCTCCCTGGTCCCAGTGAAGTGACAGGAAATTGTACACAATGGAGATTGATGTGGGATGTTCTTCTGTATATGTGTTGTTTTTATTGGTTGGTGAATAAACCTGTTTCAGCCAATGACTTAGCAGAGTAAAGTCAGGTGGGAAATCTGAACATATATAATAGGCAGAGTCAAGAGGCACCATGTAGCTGCTGAAGGAGAAAGATGACAGAACATTACCAGTAAGCCACAGCCTCGTGGTGATGCATAAATTAATAGGAATAGGTTAATTTAAGATTTAAGACGTAGCTAGGAATATGCCTAAGCCATTGGCCAAGCAGCATTGTAGCAAATACAGTTTCTGTGTGATTATTTGGGTCTGGGCACCTGGGAAATGAAAGCCTAAACTCCTTTTACATAACGACACCCAACGTTTGGCAATGTACATACACATAAAGCCTAAGAAAGCTTATTAAAAAAAGAGTTTCTAGACTGAAAACAGGAGTCAATTAGAACTTCTTGGCTGCTGCATTTTTTCAGATAGGTTCTGTTGGGGGGCACAAACAGAGGCATGATTTCTTTAAGAGATGGCTTCCTGGTTTGTACTGGTGGCATGAACAGATCTGGTTCTTTCAGGAGGTCTGGCTACCAATACTTAAATGGTGTTTTTGAGCCGCCAGCACCAAGTTTCTTGGTGATGGCATGGACCTAGAAACTCCACAGGTTATGACAATAAATGTGGATGCCACCAGTACCTCTACTGTGAAACTAGACTCTCAGGAAACCAAGAAATGGGGCAGAGCCAGCCACCAAAGCCTCAGCTTTAATCCTAGCCATGCTGTTTAGCAGATTAAAGACTAATGTGGTCAGAAAAAGATAGAGATACACAGTAAAGACAGGTTCAGATGGAAAAAAAATCCTCTAAGTGGTTTACAGTGTGCTTAAGATATACGTAGGCTTTTCAGAGAAAGAAAAAGGATAAAGTCCTTAAAGAAAGGAAATAGAGGGCTGGAGAGATGGCTCAGTGGTTAAGAGCATTGCCTGCTCTTCCAAAGGTCATGAGTTCAATTCCCAGCAACCACATGGTGGCTCATAACCACCTGTAACGAGGTCTGCTGCCCTCTTCTGGTCTGCAGACATACACACAGATAGAATATTGTATACATAATAAATAAATAAATATTAAAAAAGAAAGGAAATAGAGTAGCCAGGTATGATAGGACACACCTTTAATCTCAGCACTTGGGAGGCAGAGGCAGGTGGATCTCTGTGAGTTCAAGTCCAGCCTGGTTTACAGACTGAGTTCCAGGACAACCAAAGACACACAGAGAAACCCTGTCTCAAAAAATCAAAAATTAAAAATAAAATTAAATAAATAGAGTAAAAAAAGCCACATAAATATGGAAAATATATGGACAGTCTGGATTATGTATATTATTGAGTTTTCTTTGATTTTTTTGACTGTGAATGACTAACTACAGAGAGACATTTCATTGTATGTGATGCTTAGATAAACCAACATATATATCTTAAAGGTATCTTGACTTTAAAATTTAAAGGACATGTTTATTCCTTGCAGGTCCAGCTGGAGTTGGTGAGCTCCCATTAGCTCAGGTAAACTGTTTCAGTGGATGAACCCTTCATTGTCTTGATCTCTTTGCTCATATTCTCATTCCTTCTACTCTTCAACTGGACCTTGGGAGCTCCATCCAGTGCTCCGATGTGGGTTTCTGCCTCTGTTTCCATCTGTTTGGACAAAGGTTCTATGGTGATACTTAAGGTAATCATCAGTCTGACTACAGGGCAGGGCCAGTTCAGACACCCATTCCTCTATTGCTTAGGGTCTTATTGGGATCATCCTTCTGGATTCCTGGGCATTTTCTAGAGCCAGGTTTCTTGCTAACCCCATAATGGCTCCCTCAATCAGGATATCTCATTCCTTGCTCTCATATCTGTCCTTCCTCCATTTCGACTATCCCATTCCCTCAAGTTCTCCACAGCCTTCCCCATATCCTCTTCTCTTCCCTTTCTCCTCTTCCTTTCCCCCTGCCCCAATGCTCCCAATTTTGTCAGGCAATCTTGTCTGCTTCCAATTTCTAGGTGGGTTTTATATATGTTTTTCTTTGGGTTCACCTGATTACTTAGCTTTTCTAGGATCATGAACTATAGGC
>NC_022015.1:42615804-42629791 GCF_000317375.1 Microtus ochrogaster | reverse complement strand
GCCTCTCCGCCGCGACTGCCCACCATATTGATTTCCAAAGTGGTTATACAAGTTTGCATTCCTACCAGCAATGGATGAGTTTTACTCCACATCCTCTCCAGCATAGGCTATCATTACTGTTTTTGATCTTAGCTATTCTGACAGGTGTGAGATGGTAACTCAAAGTTGTTTTGATTTGCATTTCCCTGATAGCTAAGGAAGGTGAACATTTCCTTAAGTATCTTTTGGCTATTTGAGATTCTTCTGTTGAGAATTCTCTGTGTAGTTTAGTACCCCATCTTTTATTTGAGTTATTTAGAATTTTACTGTCTAATTTCTTGAGTTCTTTACATATTTTGGAGACCAGTTCTTTGTCTGATGTGGGACTGGTGAAGATCTTTTCCCATTCAGTAGGCTGTTATTTTGTCTTATTGACTGTGTCCTTTGCTTTATGGAAGCTTCTCAGTTTCAAGAGGTTCCACTTATTTATTGTTGCTCTCAGTGTCTGTGCTACTGGGGATATATTTAGGAAGTAGTCTCCTGTGCCCACGCATTGAAGACTACTTCCCACTTTCTCTACTGTCAGGTTCAGTGTGGTCAGATTTATATTGAAGTCTTTAATCCATTTGGACTTGAGTTTGGTGCATGGGGATAGATATGGATCTATTTTCATTCTTCTATATGTTGACATCCAGTTATGCCAGCACCATTTGTTGAAGATGCTTTCTCTTTTCCATTGCATATTTTTAGTTTCTTAGTAAAAAATCAGGTGTTCATAGGTGTGTGGATTAATATCTGGGTCTTTGATTCCATTCTATTGGTCAACTTCTCTGTTTTTATGCCAACACCAAGCTGTTTTCCTTACTGTAGCTCTGTAATAGAACTTGATGTCAGGGATGGTGATCCCTCTGGAAGTTCCTTTATTGTACAAGATTGTTTTGGTTATCCTGGTTTTTTTGTTTTTCCATATAAAGTTGATTATTGTCCTCTCAAGGTTTGTGAAGAATTTTGATGGGACCTTGATGGGGATTGCATTGAATCTATAGATTGATTTTGGTAGGATTGCCATTTTTACTATGTTGATCCTACCTATCCAAGAGCATGGGAGATCTTTCCATTTTCTGATATCTTCTACAATTTCTTTCTTCAAAGACTTAAAGTTCTCGTCAAATAGGTCTTTCACTTCCTTGGTTAGTGTTACTTCAAGATATTTTATGTTATTTGTGGCTATTGTGAAAGGTGATGTTTCTTTGATTTCACTCTCAGCTTCTATATCATTTGTGTATAGGAGGGCTACTGATTATTTTGAGTTGATCTTGTAACCTGCCACATCACTGAAGCTATTTATCATCTGTAGGAGTTCTCTGGTAGAGTTTTTGGGGTTACTTATGTACACTATCATATCATTTGCAAATAATGAAATTTTGACTTCTTCCTTTCCAATTTGAATCCCCTTGATCTCTTTTTGTTGTCTTATTGCTAAAACTTCAAGAACTATGTTGAAGAGCTATGGAGAGAGTGGACAGCCTTGTCTTGTTCCTGATTTTAGTGGAATCTCTTTGAGCTTCTCTCCATGTAATTTGATGTCATCTTGCTGTATATTGATTTTATTATATTTAGATATGATCCTTGTATCCCTGATCTCTCCAAGACCTTTATCATGAAGGGGTATTGAATTTTATCAAATGCCTTTTCAGCATCTAATGATTTTTCTTTCAGTTTATTTATATGATGGATTACATTGATAGATTTTCATATGTTGGACCAGCTTTACATCTCTGGGATGAAGGCTACTTGATCATGATGGATAATTTTTTTTGATGTGTTCTTGGATTCGGTTTGCCAGTATTTTACTGAAAATTTTTGCATCCATGTTCATGAGTGAGATTGGTCTGTAATCCACTTTCTTGGTTGAGTCTTTGTGTCATTTTGGTATCAGGGTAACTGTAGCCTCATAAAAAGAGTTTGGCAATGTCCCTTCTGTTTCTATTATGTGGAACACTTTGAGGAATATAGGTATTATCGCTTCTTGGAAGCTCTGGTGAATTCTGTACTAAAACTGTCTGGCCCTGGGCTTTTTTTGTTTCGGACATTTTTGATGACATCGTCCATTTCCTCACAGCTTTTAGATCTATTTAAATTGCTCACCTGATCTTGATTTAATTTGGTATATTGTATCCATCTAAAAAATTGTCCATTTCTTTTACATTTTCCAATTTTGTGGAGTATAGCCTTTTGTAGTAAGACCAAATGATTCTCTGAATTTCCTCAGTGTCTGTTGTTATGTTCTTTTCATTTCTGATTTTGTTAATTTGGATATTCTCTCTCTACCTTTTGATTAGTTTGGATAATGGTTTATCAATCTTGCTGATTTTCTCAAAGAACCAGCTCTTTTTTTAAGAAAAAATTATTTATTTATTATGTATACAATATTCTGTCTGTGTGTATGCTTGCAAGCCAGAAGAGGGCACCAGACCCTATTACAGGTGGTTGTGAGCCACCATGTGGTTGCTTGTAATTGAGCGCAGGACTTTTGGAAGAGCAGGCAATGCTCTTAACCTCTGAGCCATCTCTCCAGCCCCAAAGAACCAGCTCTTTACTTCATTGATTCTTTGTATTGTTTCTATTTTGTTGATTTCAGCCCTCAATTTGATTATTTCCTCAATTTGATTATACTCCTCTTGGCTGAGCTTCTTTTTGTTCTAGAGCTTTCAGGTGTGCTGTTAAAAGTCTCTAATGTGAGCTTTCTCTGTTTTCTTTCTTTTTTTCTCTGTTTTCTTAATGTGGGCACTTAGTGCTAAGAGACTTAATATTAATTACAAACTGTTTGGCTTATTAGCTCAAGGTTATTATTAACATCTTAATTAACCAATTTCCACTAATCTATGTATTTCCATGTGGTTATGGCATTTCTTCACATCTTGCTTTTCTAGTGACTGCTGGAATCTCCCAGACTCTGCCTTCCTTTTCCCTTTATCTTTGCTTGGATTTCCTGCCTGGCTCTATTCTGCCTGGCTATTGGCCAAATTGGTTTCTTTATTAACAAATGGTAATAAAACATATTCACAGTATACAGAAAGGCATCCCACATCAACCTAATTTTTACAGCATTTCCCTAGGAGGTAGGTGATCTAATATAGCATATGATCTAGCTACCAACCATATCACTCAAGGGCTCTGGGAGATTGACTGACACTCACACAGGGACTTTGGACATGGGGGAAGTTGCTTTCTCTTCTCTTTTCATTCTTGTTGTCTGTTGGGGATTTGGGCAGTAGGAGGGGCTGAATTGTTCTTCCTGTGGAGGATTGGATATGACTTTATTCTTCCTGCAGGTGTAAGAGAGAGAGGGTCCACCAATTCTCCAGGCTATGAGATCCCAACTCAAAGGGACAAGCATGACAATAATTGCACATATATTTTCTTCCAGTGATGGAGAGGACATTATCCCAATTGCAGTCTATGGCTGAGTGGCAGAGTGGCACTGCTTTGATCCTACAGTACAGGGTAGATGATCCCGAGAGAGCTGGCTTTTTATGCTCAAAAATGGTACACACTGCTACTGAGTGCGTTTCTATCATTGCTTTTCATCTTTGTCCTTGTTCTTGAAGTAAAGACAAGTTCCATGCTCTCCATCTGCAATGCAAGCTCTGGTGAAAATAAGGTGGCACATCCTGACACTTGGGATCTGTACCATCCCTGGCCTTTCCTAAACCACAATATCCATTTAGTGTCCATTATGTCAACTCCAATTTGCAAGGCTCAAACTTACAAGGGATAAAGCTATAAACCCTAATCTTATAAAGGATACTAACTTGTTGTAAATTGATAAAGATAATTAAGACCTGCAAGTTAATGCTCAGTTATCTTATAAAAAGTCTAATTCTTTAATATATCCAGAACTATGCTCACAGTTATGCTAAGTACAAATGTATTTCATTCACAGTGACAAGCTCTATTTAGCTTTCCATATATGTTTTCAAGGGTAAGCTGAAAGCAAGTAACTAAAAACAAGTGAAGTTTATTTATCTCAGGTATACTTAATAGATGATGGCCTTTAAACTCCTCAGAGATCTGTTGAATGTGGTATTTAAAGTTTATAATAAATAACCTTCCCATAACAGAAATACCAGCTCCTAGTGGTGATGTTAAGGTCTCCGAAGGAGATCATGGGGCACATATGACTTTACCTGATTTTGGTAAAACTGTGTTTTGTCTTTCAATAGTACTCTGCTCAAACTGTGGACACTGTTGGATTGACTTCTCTATTCTGCCTTGTCAAAATCAGGTCAGTTTTCTCAAATTTCTTCTCCACAGGAAAATCTCTCAGACCTTCTGGATCTGGCAGCTGAAGGCCAATGCTGTCCCATGTGGCAGCCAAAGATTTCTGCCTCCAGTGAAGCCATTAAGACTACAGGAGCCTAGCATAACTTTGTAGGTAGCACCTTATCTCTGTCATTTTAATTGATAATAAACCATTTGATTATACTTCCTGCTATAATTTATCCTTCTCAGATCTCTGGTGATATTGATGGCTAACTGTAGCTTTATGTTAACAACAAGATAACCAGCTCCTTTTCCAAGGCTTCAGCTGCCAAGTCAGTTCATTTCATATGGAAAAATAAGGCCTTTCCTTTCCTAGAGCTACTAAGTCTCTCTTGCTGAGGAAATCAGACAGAGACACAGTTTACCTTATTGGCAGACTTCACACTTGAGGAAATAACAGATTTCATTGTAAGTTCTTACTATTCCTTTACTTAAAGCTGTAAAAGCTGATTAGATTGGAAAAATGTTTAAAGTTATGAGAGTCTATGAAAATAAATGGAAGTTATAAATGTCTAACAGATTTCAGGTATGTAAAAATTGAAAAATGTTTCAGATTTCTTTCCCTCTCTGTGCTATTATTAGATTAAGACTTTTAAATTCACAGTTCCGATGTTAATCAATGAAGTTCTGAGAATCTATTAATCTAGCCCTGGTAAAGCACAGAGAAATCAGAGCTAAAAGATTCTGAAGTATGAAAGTAGAGACTTTTGGTGTAGTGGTATTTCACTTGTATGTTAAGGAATAAAGTTTGCCTGGGTATTGGAAAAGAAAACAGTCACACTGGTCAGTCTTATAGACCAGCCAGCAATGACACACACCTTTAATCCCAATGGACACACCAGTTTGCCATAGAAATCAGGCAATAGTGGCAGATTGCCTGAATCCCAGAACTAGAGAGAATTATAAAATGGGAGGAGACAGCTCTCAGACACAATCTCATTCTGAGATTCCTGGAGGCAAGATGGCCATTTTTGAACTGGTTGAAGTAAGAGTCAGTGGCTGGCTGTTTTGCTTTCCAGGTCTTCAGGTTGAACCCCAATTTCTCTCTCTGAGTTTTTATTAATTGTGTTTTATTTTGGCACCTGACTTTTGAGGCATAAATTTACTAAAAAACCATTTGCCTAAGGCTTTTTAGCCACCAGCCCAGGTGAGATTGGAATTCCAGCTCCAGGAGCTGGACCCAAACCTATCCACCTGGGTTTGGAGAAAAACTAGCGCTCCCAGCTCCCATCCGCCCCTGGCTTAGCTTCCATGTAAAGATGGAAAATACACAGAGAATCTGGATACTGTAAGTTATTGTGTTGTCTTTGAATTGTTTGGCAGCTGAGAAAGGAGCAATAGCTGCTAAAAAACATTTGATTATAAATGTTGCTGGATTAATCCAATTTATCTATTTTGAAAATGCCTTGACTTCAAAATTTAAATCAAAAGATATGTTACTTTGGAGAAGAGGATTTGCTTTTGTTTCCACAGGAAATGAGAGTTTGTTGATTCATTCTTGGTTTAAAAAAATGAGATTTGATTGGCTGTGGATTAATTCTTGGTTTAGAAAAATAAGGTTTGATTAAAGAAGACCCCCTGAACAATCGCCAGTGGGATGGCCCAGATGATTCAACATTTCAGAGAACCTCTGTTGCCATTTTCTCTGAGTTCTATATCCAGAACAACCTCAAGACTGCTGGCTGAGATGATCTAGCCTCACTGAATACTCCAGTAAGGACTTGATCATAATCCTAAATTTTCTTTGGGTCCCCATAAGATTATCAGTGCTCCCCACCAGCAGGAAGTAGCCCAGAAAACTATGCCCACATTCCCCAAAAATGGATTATGGATGTTTGTCTTTATTTAATGTGTTGGTTACAAGTTGTTACGGATAATGGTCAGAAAAAAAGCTAAACAAAGGAAATTAGATTTAAGGTTTTTTGTTTTAAAAAGAGAAAAAGGGGGCTATAGATATGATAGGATAAAAGGGTAGATTGTTGAATCTACTCTGAAAAGAAAAAAGTGAAGCTATAGATATAATCTTAATTTGGAAAGAAAAAAAAAAGGCCAAGAGGGAGCAGCACACACCTTTAATCCCAGTACTCAGGAGGCAGAGGCAGGAGGATCTTTGTGAGTTTGAGGTCTGGTCTACAGAGCAAATTCCAGTACTGACTCCATGGTTACTGAGAAACCCTGTCTCGAAAAACCAAAATAAATAAATAAATAAATAAATAAATAAAAAATAAAAAAAATTTAAAAAGGGGGCTATAGATGTGATAGGATAAAAGGGTAGATTATTGAATCTACTCTGAAAAGAAAAAGGGAGAATAGATATGATAAGATTAAAAAGGTAGATTATTGAACCTACTTTTAAAAAGCAAATATTTATTTTAAATGTTTTACATTGGATTGGACTTTTATATATTGTATACAAATTTTGAGATTAATTTTGTTAAAAAATGCTGTACATACATTTCTAATATTATTCAAGGTATTGCACCTATACAACTCATTTAACAATATAATGTAAATTTCTAGTTCTTGAAAACTATTATTACCAATTGTTCAGAATAATAAGGAACCATAGGTTAGTAGTTAATCACCTAGTATAAGCAAACTTGTAGTCACATTTGGTATGTTTTCAAGGTCAAACAAAGATATATTTTAGATAGGTCATCTTCAAACACTTCAGGAATCTGCAGAATATGGCATTTAAGATGTTTAATAACCTAGGTTCTTCTTTTTTTTTTAATGACAGTGAAGACATATCTGCTTCTGGCAGGACCAATCTACTTCAGAGAAGATAATGGACATCAGAGAAACTCCACATGGAGTTTACTTTCTTTGTGGCAAAAGTAAGTCCCTGTGCAAGAAAATGCCCCTGCCTCGACTGCTGACAGTATGCTGTCCTAATTAGACAAGCAGGACACAAAATATCCTGCTTCACAGAAAAGTCTGTCAGATATGCTAGGCCTGTAGGCTGAAGATGGATGCCCCATCGTTGCAGAGGAACATTGGGCAACTAGCTGTTTCTGTCATTACTCACATTTTTTGGAAGTCACTTGCTTGCACTTCCTGCTTATTCAGTTAATATTATTTTCTTCTTGGGTCTCTGAGGAAGTTGAAGATTAGATAGTTATAGTTATAGTTTACCAGGCACAGAAAGCAAGTTATAATATAGGAAGTAAATTAAGTACAAGACTTTGGATTTAATAGGATAGATATGGAGTACTTTATCTGAATTTGTCAAATGCACATGGACTAGACATTGTTGATGTATTTATTGCCTGTATGTAGTGCATATAGTTATTGTATTTATTGTATATAGTTTTTCTCATATTAGTTATAAACAAAAAGGGGAAATGTAGTGGCATTTCACTTGTATTTTAATATTTAAAAATAATAAAAATAAATAAAACTTGCCTGGGGATCAGAGAACTAAACAAACCACACTGATCAGCCAGCAATGACATATACCTTTAATTCTGGCAGCCACAATGACACGCACTTTTAATCCCAGTAGACACACTAGTTTGCCATAGAAACCAGGCAGTAGTGGTGCCTTTAATACCAGAAGTAGAGAAGATTATAAAATGGGAGGAGACAGCTCTCAGGTTCAGTATCATTCTGAGATTCCTGGAGGCAGGCTCACCATTTTCAGATTGAGGTTGAGGTAAGTGTCAATGGCTGGCTGCTTTGCTTTTTGGCTCTTCAGGCTGAACCCCAATTTCAGTCTCTGAGTTTTTAATAGTGCTTCATTTTTTGTAGAGCAGAGAAAGTTTAGATACAAGAGAGTTTGTGCAAGGGCAGAAGTTGTACCATTGAGAAAATTGGAAAATCAAGTGTGCCAACTTTTGGCCATTGACTGGACTGTTTGGAGGCCCAGCTATTTTCACTAAGACAGTGAAGCTTTGAGTCTGAGGAGAAAGAGTTGCAAAACAAACTCCCCTGGAGGAAGGGTTTCTATACGCTCCAAGAGGGAGCTGAGAGACAGAGAACAGTGTAGCTGTAAGGGACAAGGGTTGAAAATAGGATCTCCACCCAAGGGAGGATTCTCATATCGTAGGAGTCCAGAAAGATGTAAGGAAACTGGGACTGCAGCTCCTGTGGGAGGCAAGGAAGTTCCAGGAAGGAATGAGAACAAGGAGAGCAAAGGAGGTAAGTGTTGTGGTAACAAGAGTTTCAATCCAGGGCATCGCCAAGTGGACTGAGAAACTCATGAGAGAGAAACGTCTCAAGTCACACAGAAGAGATACCCCCTTCCACGTGATAGAGACTTAGTAGGGCAAGAGGAGTGTCCTGGCACAGGAGTGTGACTTTTGCAGTAATAGTAGACAAGGCTGGAAGCTCCAGGGTGACACTTATCCAGCAGAGGAAGATTGGAGAAAGCAGCTGTAAAGTAGACTTGAAGAAGCTTTGGGGGAAAGTGAGGGTGCTAATGAAGGGAGACGGGTCAGTGTCTTAGCTGGTTTCTCATGTGGCATAGCCCCAGAGAGCATAGAGGACTTGAGACGAACACGTGGTAGGTGCTCCAGAGGGCAGAGAATAGACTCCAGGAGCCAGAGAGAGGATCCTTCCCCATTGGTTGAGGATAGGTGAACGGTTAGAGCAGGTGGATGGCAGGAACAGCTGAAGTGGATGGCAGGAACAGCTGAAGTGGATGGCAGGAACAGCTGAAGTGGATGGCAGGAACAGCTGAAGTGGATTGAAGGAACAGCTGAAGTGGGCTCTAGAGTTTGGAGCCAAATATGGTGGTGGCAGAAGCCAGAAAAAATGATTCATACATACCTGTCTTAGTGTTTCTTTTGCTGGGAAGAGACACCATAACCATGTTTTATAAAAGAAAACATTTAATTGTGTGGCTTACACTTCAGAGGTCCAGTCCATTATCATCATGGTGGAACATGGTGGCTTGCAGGCAGACATGGTGCTGGAGAAGGAGCTGAGTTTTATATCTTGATAGTGACACTTCCTTGGGGGGCCATTTTCTTTCAACCCACCATAATACCTTAGGGGAATTAAACCAGCAGCTTGGCTCAGAGAGGTTGAGTCCCTTGAAAGGGAGTTCATTTATGCTACTCCTGTGGTTTGGGCATCAGATGAATGAAAAAAATGAGGGCAGGACTGCTCCAAGGTGTGGCAGAGGAGAAGGGTTTACCGTAGATGTGAGGGAGAGGGTAGCTGGAGGCACCTGGAAAGAGTTCAGACTGAACCAGGCCATGAGGGGCACGGGGGAGAGCAAAAGAGAAGAGAGGGGGGGGGGCAAAGAGAACACTTGGGAACCACGAGACGGAGATGGCTGAGTTGTGTAGGTATCAAAAGCTGGGGGAAGGGAAGTGGAAGCCAAGCCCCTGCAAGGAAGAGGTTTAGAGGGAGGGGTTTAGGGTGTGGGAGGAGCCACATGTACTGAGGGAGATTTGTTCTAGGTTTCTTTGAGACCTAACACCTTGCCCCTGCTCACCCTCCTACCATCTGAGCATATATATACAGTGGGAATTCATAGGCATTGGACCTGATACAGGTCAGGTAGCAAAGGCCAAGAACTTTTCCGTACTTCCTTTGTTTGTATTAACTTAGCTTCCAAATCTTTTCGTTCATGACATTAGCCAAGATGTCTATTGAACAGATCAGGAAAGTGACAAACACCTAACTTGTGAGTTTGGAAGATGCATATTCTGTAAAGGACTGCATGTTGTATAACAGGTTAGTGCTCATTTGTTTTCCCAGCGTTTGTAGATCAATGTCTACAGGTGATCATGGGGCAATGCACAAAGTTTCTCACAAAGTAAATCTTTAACAGACTCATTATAGAAAGCAACTTAGCAGAATGTTTCTCTTGGTGACTTTAGAGGAAGCAGCTCCCCACCTAACACCTAACTCATTAGGGGATAGCTGCCCTATGCCTCAGTGCAAAAGGGAAGAGGGGTATACTAGAAGAAGAGGTCAGGTTCTATTCTATAGTGAAACAAAACTTGTTAGAACCTTTGGATTCACCTTGAACATAGTCATTTGTCTTCGATGGCCTTTCAGGATCTCCTGGAACAAGTTGGCAGCGTGGGGAGATTCCAGATCCTTCAGATGATTTTCATTTTGATCAGCAATATCATAGTGGCTCCCCATTCTCTACTGGAGAACTTCACGGCAGCTATACCCAATCATCGATGCTGGGTCCCTATCCTGGACAATGACACTGTCTCTGATAATGAAAGTGGGATCCTGAGCAAAGAAGACCTCCTAAGGGTCTCCATTCCCCTGGACTCCAACCTGAGGCCAGACAAGTGTCATCGTTTTGTGCGACCACAGTGGCATCTCCTTCATTTGAATGGCACTGTCTCCAATGTGACAGAGACAGACATAGAGCCCTGTGTGGATGGCTGGGTGTATGACCAAAGCAATTCCCTCAACATTGTGACTGAGGTAAGTGACTTCATTTCCTGTCATAAGTTCATGATGCATGTTTAGTAATAGTATGAATAGTGCACATGTTCTGAGCTTAGATTTCATCTTTTAGCCAATATGTGAAATACATATTCAATAATTCTAATAACTTCAAAAAATGAGAAAGACTTATTCTCCTGGTTATTTCCCTAGATGGGATGACTACAGTTTAAGGAATAATTCTTATGTGCCAAATCAGTTTAAGCAAATAATTCATGTGTTCTTTTATAGATCTTACAAGTCAGTATTTATTTTTCAGGTTTGATTTCAAATAAGAAATATTTAGAGGTTGAACAAAACCATAATGGACTGTCTGGGAGTATGGCTCACTGGCAAAATGCTTGTGTGGCATCTATGAGCCCAAGTTTCAATCCCTAGCACCCTAAATACTAAATACTCTAAATAGTCTCAATACTTTACCTTCTGTGATAGGGTAGAATGGGGGCTACGCACAAGGCTTGTGTTCCAACTTTGGTACTGTCAATATATCTATATCTAATGCATATCTGTATCTACATCTATATCATCTCTGTCCATCCCATCCATCCATCCATCCATCCATCCATCCATCCATCCATCCATCCATCCATCCATCCATTTTTCTATCTAATAGTCAGTGCCCAAGCTCTGCTCTCAGAGTGATGAGAGGCTGTGCTCAGGTATAGGATCCAGTGCATTTTAAAGGCTCATCGCACTATATGACCAAGCTTGAGAATTTCTTAGCATGGGTTACAAGTCAGTAGTACAACCAACTAAGTCCTAGTTACTAGGAGAAGATTCCTGGAGCCAGGTGTGTTTGAGAGCAGGACTGTAGGATTCAGGTGGTACTGAAAAGGGAGAGGAGTTTAGGGGGTGCTAGAATGAGACTTGAGGCTCACACTGAAGCATTTTGATATAGTCAGAGTGTCAGGTTATAAATCTTACTTTGCTGGTTTCCATATTTTTCAGTGGAACCTGGTTTGTGAATCTCAGTCAATGGACTCGATAGCTAAATTTTCATTCTTGAGTGGTACGTTAGTAGGAAATATCCTATGTGGCCACCTATCAGACAGGTGAGTGTCTCTGGTTTATGGCTTTCTCTGTGTATGAGTATTTTAGTCACCTGTGAGTCATTCACGAATTATGAAGTAGCTATTACAAATTAAATTCTCCTAGCTGTACCCTTTATCCTAGAGAACCACAAACACAAATGGAAATTTCAGTCAGTGTGATGAGTACTGTTTGAATAGAAGTCTCTGTGTTGTATGGATACAGGAATAGCCTCTCCATGAGATATGGCGATGTTGCAGGATGAGGGGTGGAGAGAAAGTGTCACAGCATGGTTGAGAGATATGAGAAAGGGTCAACTATGGGAACGAGGCAAAGATGTTCAACACAGTGTTTTTGTCCTATTTGAATATTCAGATATGGAAAACAGCATTGACACTCTTGCCAGGGGACTGTGCTTCTCCTTCCTGGACAGTGCATTGAACATCGTGGTTCACAGAGAAGGGATATTATATCTTCATTTGTCAAACACAGTGGTGGAATGTCCTTTGATGCCTGCAGGGCCATTGGCGTGTTGGAAAGCTACGTCTGTCACTTCTGTTTTTGCTTCTGCCAAAGATTATTTCTAAAGGTCACACTTTCCGACATATGAAATAAGTCATCTAATGACAACTGTCATCCCTGTTTATGGCATGACTTAGATCTGTTGCCTGAAAAACACTTCTTTTTAAACAGATGACAACTTGTGCCAAGCTTGTTGCTGCTTTTTTCCGTAGCAGAAGTGTCATACACTGGGCCCTCAGTAGAGAAGGCACACAGCTCCCTTGTGCCTCTTTTATTTTAACTTTAACTGTTAGTATCACTGTGTTACACATGATATGTGTGTGTACGCATGCATGCCACAGCTTGCAATGTGGAGATGAGAGTCAGGTTTCTCCTTCCATCTTTGCACGGCATCTGGAGAGCATACTGAGGTTCCAGGCATGGGCTGCGAGTGTCTTAGCCACCAAACCCTCTCACCGGCTCTGCACCTCTTTTATGAGGTCACCAATTCCATTCATGAGGGCCCTATTCCCTTATTTATTTTTAAGAGTCTCTTTTAATTGTTCTTTGGCAATTTCACAGTTGTCAGCATTCTATCTTTATAGCCACCTCCACAAATTCTTCTCTCCCTTCATGTAATCTTAAAAGGAGTCATCATAGTGTTGGATACTGTTAAAATACTGTTAATTTTTATATATGTGGGTGTTTTGCCTGTATGTATGTCTGTGCCCTATGTGTGTGCCTGGTGCCATTGGAGGCCAGAAGATGGTGTCAGATGCCATCCAACTGGGGTTATATATGATTGTAAGCTGCCGTGTGGGTGCTGGGAATATAACCTGAGTCCTCTGGAAGAACAGCTAATGCTCTTACCCCTGAGTCATCTACTCGGTTCCACATGATAGTTCAAACAACTTGTGTCCATGTGGTTCTTATCCTCTCCCTCCCCCTCCTCAGTCTCTATCCCCCCCGTTGCTGCTCCCTAGATTCTTTTCCTTTTCCTGTTCCATTGTCTTTTTCCTATCCTCATACTTCCCCACCAGCAAGTATTTGACCTCTTTTTCTGTTTTTTTTTTTCCCCAGGTTTCCCCCACATTTACCCATGTAGTAATATGAGCGGTGGGGCTGCATCCCCAGCACCCCAGCCGCCTGCTAGCTTATGCCTTGAAATAATTACATGGACACTGTATTCTTTTAAACACTGCTTGGCCCATTATATCTAGCCTCTTCTCGGCTAACTCTTGCACCTGGACTAGCCCATTTCTAATAATGTGTGTAGCACTGAGGTGCGCTTACCAGGAAGATTCTAGCCTGCGTCCATCCTGGGTCAGAGCTTCATAGCGTGTGCCTCAGAGAGCAGAGCTATTGCGTCTGCCCGGGAGAGGGGAGCATGGCGTCTCTGAGCTCACTTCCTCTTCCTCCCAGCATTCTGTTCTGTTCACTCCACCCACCTATGTTCTAACCAATAAAATGGGCCAAGGCAGTTTCTTTATTAGCCAATGACCTTCCTCCATCATACCCACATGCTTACATATATGCATTATAGGCTATGATCCTTATATATGGGAGAAGGTGCAGTTTGTTCTTTCTGGGATTGGGTGAGCTCACTTAATATTGTACTTTTAAAATCCACCCTTTTCCTGCAAATCTCATGGTTTCTTTACAGCTGAAGAATACCCATTGTGTGCAGGTATCAGCTGAAGAATACCCATTGTGTGCAGGTATCAGCTGAAGA
>NC_022015.1:42596502-42615634 GCF_000317375.1 Microtus ochrogaster | reverse complement strand
TATCAGCTGAAGAATACCCATTGTGTGCAGGTATCGCATTTCACTATTGATTCATCTGTTGATGGACAACTAGGCTGCTTCTCTGTCCTTGCTATCACAAACATTGCAACAATAAAATGAAGAGCAGTGTCTCTTTGGCACAGTATGGAGTCCTTTGGGTATATGCCAGGAGTTATATGATTGGGTCGTAGGGTACTTTTAATGTTTTGAAGAAACTTGCCACCAATTTTCATATTGGTGGTACTAATGTGTACCCTTACCAGCAGTGAATAGATGTTCCTCCCTTCCCACATCATCTTCAACACTTGTTTTCAGTTTTCCTGATGATAGCCATTCTGCCTAGGGCATCCTTGCTCACAGTGAACAAAATCTGAACGGTCCCTCTTAGTACTCTCAGACCAGATAGTAATTTTCCAAGTAGGAGTGCTGGAGGCACAGAATTCTGGAGCAGGTTCGTAAGCTGCTCTTCATGGAACAGTGCTGTGTAATGCCAAACAAGTAATTTTGGTTGGGAGCAATATTCACTCATACGTCTCAAGTCTTGTGGTATATTCCTTGCTTTTTTTGTTAATTACTGAGAGTAATATTAAAAACTCTCACTCCACTGACGTATTTTTTTCCTTTAACTTTGTGTTGTGTTTTTGAAAATACTATTTACATAAATGTAAATTTGAGATTCAGCATTATAATTCATACTTTTTAATTGATTTTTATTTATTTATTTATTTTTCCATTCAAAAATTTACACTTCCTCCCCTCCTCCCATCCCCCTCACACTCCCCCACTTTCCCTCCTCCTTCCTCCTCCCTCCTTAAGAGAGGGCAGGGAACCCTGCACTGTGGGAAGTCCAAGGCCCTCCCTGCTACATCCAGACCTAGGAAGCTTTGCATCCAAATAGACTAGGGTCCCAAAAAGCCAGTTCATGCAGTAGAAACAAGTCCCAGTGCCTTTATCAATGGCTTCTCAGTCAGCCCCCATTGTCAGCCACATTCAGAGAGTCCGGTTTTATTACGTGCTTTCTTTTCTCAATGAAGAAAGTATTTATTCACCTTATTATTCATGGATTGTTTTTATTTTATTTATTTTAAAGAGGGTGTCTCACTGTGTAGTACATGCTGGCCACAAACTATGTGTTTCAGGGTGGTCTTGAAATCACAGTTCTCAGGTTTCCTAACTTAATATTTTTAGGACTAAAACAAGTTTTTGGCTTAATACACTGTTCCCAACACCAGGAACACTGAGGAAGATTAGTGAGATGGCATCTGGGTATGAGGTAATCAGACAGGAGGGAGAAGAGGGGTCAGGTCAAAAAACAAAGTTGGTTCCAGCAGGTTCTAGCTGGCTCCCACAGCGCTTCTCCCTGAGGAACATTCAAGAGTCACCTTTGCCTTTCTTTAGTCAACTTTGTGAGTCCTTACACCTTTATTCGTATTTGTGCTTTTAACTGTAAAAGGTCAAATTGTGGATCAAGACAGCTTCCAAGAAAACATCTTGCCAGGAAGGAAGACACCCAAAGACCACCCCAGGAGAGAGAGAGGGAACGTGGTAATTAAGACTACTAAGTTCAGATAGCAGTGGTAGACTTTCACACTGTTGCTCCTTTGAACTATGCTCCAGATAAACTTTGACTTCTGAACACAGTGTGAATTAGTCTTCCTTAGAAGACAACAGCCAAGATTGTTGGCAGTGGAGGGAGCATGGGAGGATAGATGTCCTCACAGTGTCTCACTATATAGCCCTCCTTAGCAAACTCTTTGTGTGTTCCAAAAATAGTCTTCAAATAATAATAATGTTAGTGCCTCAAGACTTGTGTCTATGTACTACCACACCTGGACAAACATCTGTTCTAAAATCTATTTTTGTCTAATATTAACACAGCCTCTCCAGCCATCATATTCTTGTAAGAATATATTTTTTACTAGTTTTTGAGAATTTCACATATGCATATGACATATTTTTGTCATATATTCATGTCACCCTCCCCCTAACTCCTTCCAAATGCAGTCCCCATCCCACACTCCTAACTTTTTCTTCTCCCCATTCCCTTTGTAAAATAAGATGTTGGTTCCAATTTGTGTTGCCCTAGGTGTGGGGCCATTCACTGTGGAATGGTCCACCTGCTGGATGGAGTCCATACCCTTAAAGAAAAAAATTGAGTCTCCTTTCTTCAGAAGTCATCAGCTGCTAATAGCTTCTCAGTTAGGGGTCGGGACTTCTGAGCTCATGCTGACTTGATTTGTGCAGGTCTTTTGTAGTCAGTCACAGCTGCTGAAAGCTGATGAGTGTCACGTCCTGTCAAGTCTAGAAGACTCTGTTTGGCTCCAATCTTTCTGACCTTTGGCTAAGAAGCAGTCTCTTTGCTCTGTCTTCCTCAGTGATCCCTGAGCCTTTGGGGGTACTGTTTTATTCCTACAGTTCACATGGAATATGTTAATTGATCATTTTTCTTCTGTTTCGCCAAAGAACTAATTAAATTTAGATCTTTGTTTTAAATCGATTCTCATTATCTTGACCTTTTCATTAGAATTGTTAGTCTTTGATTAGAATTATTTATTAGTCTTCAAGAAATGTCACAGTGTAAAGTCAATCTTCAAAACAAAGAAGGGGGAAGAGATACCCTGATATTCCAGGGTTACACAGAGAAGCCCTGCCTTGAAAAACAAACAACCAAAAAAAAAAAAAACCAAACAAACCCCAAACCCCAACAAACCAACCAACCAAGCACATAAACAAATGGAAAAAAAAATTAACCAAAAAACCCAAACCAAAACAAACAGACAACCGCCCCCCCAAACCAAAACAAAAACAAAGAGAATCTGAAATGAGAGAAGAAGTGCTTATTATACATATAATGATCTCTTTAAATATCAAACATCTAATATCTCTCTATTAATAAGAGATCAGTCAGGTGTGTTTATCATATTATCATATTAGTGGTTTTCCTAAACTCTGTTAAACTCCTGACAAGAGAAAATTAAGAAAGGATTTTTTCAATTTAAAAACTTTTTATCTCTTTGAGAGTTTTATATGTGAGTACTGTATTTATATCACTTCTTCACTTCCTCGTCTAGCTCCTCCTGTGTTTCTCAAACTATCTCTCAAATTCATGACCTCTTTTTGAAATTATTATTTTATGTATGCATATGCCCACATATAAATATAATCTATTGAGTCCGTTTAATTTTGCTTGTTGTGTGTGTATTTAGGGCTGATCACTTGGGATTGGACAATCTATCAGGGGGCTCATCCCTGAGGAAGACGGATTCTCCCTCTACCAGCAGCCATTAATTGGTTATAGCTCTTCAACTAGGGGTGGGGTCTTATGAGATTTCCTCCATCTGTGTTGGCATGTCAACTGGTGCTGTCATTGTGCTAGTCATATTTAGGTGACCATATTCTTCAGATTTTATGGGTACAGCTCCTGTTGTGTATAGAAGATACTCTCTCACAGAAAACATTCTGGTCCTCTGGCTTTTATAATCATTCTGTTCCCTCTTCTGTGGTGGTTTCTGAGCCTTAAGTATAGTGGTTGCATGGTAGATGCATTGTTTGGGGTTGAGCACCCCACAGCCAGTTGTTCTCTAAGGAAGGATGCTAAAAAGAAATCCCACAGTAGCTCATAATTGAGTATTATAAAGGGTTATTTATTTAGGGGTAGACTCACAGACTCCAATCCTCTGCTGGAATGGGGAACAGGAACTGAATCACGCCTCCTGAAGAGAAGCTGGATGCGCGCTTTACATCATCATATAGAGTATAAGAGGCCATGCCCAAGTGTGCGGGTAACTTAAAGGCTACCGGCTGTAGGAATTCCTACAACCATTCTCTGCATTTTGCCTTTGCACATGCTTGAGGGTACAATCATCGTGATGGAAAGACACGATGGGATGAAGGCTTGGGATATGGTGACAGGGGATGGAGGCTATCTACTAGCAAAGCACTGGTGTCAGGCTCTCTACTTAGTCTTCAGACGATCACTTCCTCCAATGAGGCCCCATATTCCCGAGGTTCTAGAACAGGGTCACCAGCTAGGGACCTAGCACCTAGTGTGTGCTTCAACACTCTTTTTCTGTTTGTTGGGATACCTATATATCTCTGCACTTTCAGTTCATTTTTCTAATTGCTACATGGTGTTTCACAGTGGGAGTCCATGAAGACTGTCTTCTAGGAATGCACAACTAGAGTACCACCAAAGACTTGCCATTGAAGAAATAGAACATTTACCAGTTTTACAGATGACTCTTTCCTATGAGAATACATATGATTTACATGATATACCTATGTATTGTTTGACTGACCAAGTTTTACCAAAACTGTCATTTTATCATTTTATCTAACACACTTTTTTATTCATTCCTTGCTCTAAAGTGAAGTACAAACTTAAGAATTAGGAATATGTTGTATAAATATGTTTATAATAGAATGTATAACTAACATCACAATGTAAATATGCCGTTGAGAAGAGCAGCTATAACAGAGTGGTTCAGCAGTTACCACACTTACGTGAAATCAGTACACATGCTTTTGTTCAACTGGTTGGAGAGGATTCCTCTTCCAGTTGATAATACAACTCTAATTTTGACTTTTTGAATCTTTCTGTTTTGTATTTATTTGTTCTTCATCTGGCTTAATTATTTCTTTAGACCTTTGTACTAGTTCTTATGCCTGCCTTGTGACTTTTAAATAATCTGCACAAGAAAGTGCAATGTTGTTCCAGGTCATTAAATCCAAACTCAGCAGAGAGGGCAGTCCACCATCAAATATTCACAGATGCCCAGCACAGGAGTCCTGAATTCCAAAGTGCTGATTTTGATGGCAAATATGGAATACTATGTGTAATCTATACTTGTCTGGTCTGAATGTGAAGTATCACCCACAGAATTTTTTACCCCCTAAATGATGGAAGTGTTTTGAGAAGTTGTAGGACCTTTGGTTGTGGGGGCTGACCGGTAGAGTTAATTTTTTCCCAGTAGATCCTGATAGAGATACCTAACCTTCAGGGTCAAGTCTGAACGCTGCTGCCTCGATCAGTCATCATGTGAGGAACTCTTCCATTCTCCTGCCACCATGGAACCACCACACCACGCCTTCTCTGCCAAATGTGTGCTATGTGGAACTCTGAGCCAAACCCAAACCCCTTTTCCATGGAGTGGGTTTTTACCAAGTATTTTGTCATAATAGTGGAACAAGTTACTGATACATGCTAAATGAATAATTTAGTAATAGGTATTTATATTATGTTAAAACTCCAATGTTCTACACTGTCTTATGGCTTGAAATAGTAGGAAAAATACTGGTAGCAAATTGGAGAAGAAGCTTTGGTTCATGCTGTTCACAAACACAGAAAGTAGCTTTGCAGGATACACACTCTTGGTTATTTTGAAGAATTATTTATCATTTTAAAGGGTATTCAATTTGTATGCCAACGCATTGTTCCCATAATCTGATCCTTCCTTTCCCTCAGGTTTGGGAGGAGGTTAGTCTTCATATGTGCTTTACTGCTAATGGCCGTCTCTGAAACCTGTGCAGCGTTCGCTCCCACCTTCTTCATCTACTGCTCACTACGTTTCCTGGCAGGAATTTCTTCCTCAGGTTTTATGACAAATTGTGCCTTGCTCAGTAAGTCAAAGCTTTTGTGGACAGTTTCCAAACTTTGGTTTTGACCTGGATGTTCTTCCCAGCTTATTGGAAGTCAAGATTCATTTTCTTTTCTTTCAGTGATTGAATGGACAAAACCTGAAATCCAAGCCTTGGCAACAACACTGTTAGTATGTTCTTCAGGAATTGGACAGATGGCATTAGCAGGCCTGGCTTTTACTGTTCAAAACTGGCACCACCTCCAACTGATGATGTCTCTACCAATATTTTTCTTACTTGTGCCCACACGGTAAGAATTCCTTTTCTCTTCTGTCTTATGGAATCCTGGCATGACTATGCACATGGAATCAGGACAAAAGAAATGCATTTGCCCTTGGTCTGTACCCGACAGTATGTGCTCCTCTTTGTATTGTGTGCCATTTGGACAAGCAGGACTCTCAGGTGAACCAAGAAGACTCAATTAAACTTTAATTCAAGGTCATAAGTATTTTTATAAAATTATATACATGTATGACAAGAGATATAGTTATGCTTAGGAGGACTCATTATTTATATGAAGATTCTAATTGTGGCTTTTGACTTTTTATTAGTAGCTGGATAAAATATATCACCTCATATTCATACTACGGATAAATAACAAGTAATTTCTGAGGAAGTATACTCAATACATATATACATCTAATCACTCTAAGATATGGTATACTTAATAAAAATGTCTACTATTTGATATTTAAATTTATCATACATAGGTTAATTTTATTTATTAGGAAAAAAACTACCATAAAAAAGAGAGAGTAGCAATGCATCCTTACTAGAATGTTCTTTATCTTTCTGTGTGTCTTTGCTACCAAGCCTTATTTACTCAGGTTATAATAGAGTTTTTGCAAAAATATTTCACTGCATACAGGAAAATCTTTAAAGATTAGATTGCTTCTACTGTAGTTTGTATTTGTATGAGTGACTTTAAAGAGAAAAACATTTTGAAAACTTTTGTGATATTTATCTTTGCAGGTGATATGGATAAAAGACAGGAAGTAAATTTATCCCAGTGTTTAATGAAGGAAGAACGAACATGGTTTCTTTAGTTTAAAGCTGTAGGCAGGGACCTGGAGAAATGGCTCAGCAGTTAAGAGTTCTGGATACTCTTCCAGAGGACCCAGGTTTGGTTCTTAGCACCTACACGGTGCCTCAAAACCACTTACTAACTGCAGTTCTAGGGAGTCCGATTCCCTCTTCTGGCTCTCAAGGGCACCAGGCATGCCTGTGGTACATAGAAATACATGCAGACAAGACACCCTTTCACACCAAAGTAAAACAAATAAAAATAAAATCTTAAAAACAACTGTAGGCAGAATGACCACTCATCTCATTTGTTCTTTATGTCCCCTTCCTTTCTTTTTCATGTTCTTACTTTTAAATTTTAATTTAATTAAAAAAAATTAAGACAGAGTCTCACTGAACAGCTCCAACTGTTCTAGGACTTGCAAATCAGCCTGGCCTTGAACTAACAGAGATTCTCCTACCTCTGCCCAGCTTGTGCTAAGATTAATTGTGTGTGCTACCAAATCTCCTTCTTTTCTTTTGTTTTGAAAGTTTAAAAATTTTATTAGACATCAAAATAGAATGTATGTTTCTCATTTTCAAAATGTTTATTCTTTGAAGTTTTCATATATACATTGTGTACATGAATAGAAAGAGTATCTTGACCACATCCATCCCTCACTGTCTCCTTCTCACTCCCACCAGGACCTCAATCACATCTTCACAACATTGTGTACTATTTATTTACTTACATATTTATTCTTCCGAGTCCAGTTAGAACTGCCCATGTGCTCATGGGTATAGAGTCTTTCACTGGGTTATGGGGAACCTAACAGTACCCACATTCCTAAAGTGACTTTCTCTTTTCCAGTAGCCATCAACTGCCAATAAATCCTTAGCTAGCGGTAGAACCGGGGGTGCCCATTCCCTTTCCTGCCAGAATTTTTAACTGGCTTCATCATGTGTGCTGTAAGCGTGTTGAGAGAGAGCAAAGCATTCTAGAGCCTCCCTTTTCATTCTCCAGCTCTTGCGTTCTCTCCGTGTCCCATTTCACCACCTTCCCTGAACCTTGGATGGGGGAGGTGTGCTGATATAGATGTCCCCTCTATGGCTGAGAAATCAGTTACTTATTCTCAGCATTTGGAAGAGTTATAATGCTCTCTATTAACTACTGCCCTCTGTAATAAGAAGCTTGTCTAACTAAGGTTGAGATCAGCACAAAAGTATGGATATAAATGTGAGTTTGACAATCTGAGCGCACAGCAAAATAACATCAATACTGCTTCATAAAAAGAGTCTGGAAGTGTTCCTTCCATAACTATTTTATGAAATAATTTGAGAAGTATTGGTGTTATTTCTTTGAGATTCTGGTAGAATTCTGCACTGAATGCATCTGACCACAGAGTTCTTTAGGTCAGAATAATTTTTATTTATGCTTCAATTTCATTGCTGACTATGGATCTGTTTAAATTATTAATTTCGTCTTGGTTTGCTTTTGTTATGTTTCATGCATATAGATATTAGCCCATTTCTTTAGATTTTCCCATTCAATGAACAAGAAATTTAAAAATATTTTCTTATGATTTTTCGAACATCGTTTGTATTTGTTATAGGTTTCTCCTTTTATTTCTAATTTTCCTTATTTGGGTCCCTTCTCTCTTTTGGTTAATTCAGCCAAGAGTTTGTCAACCTTGTTTGTCTTTCAAAGTTTTTTTGTTTCGTTTTCTTAATTTTGGTCCTGATTTTGGCTGTCTATTTGGGATTGGTCTGTTCTTCTTTTTCCAAGGCCTTAAGATATACCATTAAGTTATTAACTTGAAATCTCTCAAATGTTTTTGATATAGGCACTTAGTACTATAAAGTCTCCTCTTAGGACTGCCTCTATTGAGTCCCATAGATTTTGATATGTTGTGCTTTTATCTTCATGCAGTCTTAGGAATTACAAAATTTCCTTCTTAATTTCTCTCCAGTCATCATTTAAGTTCCATGAGTTTGTGTGCTTTCTGATACCCAGCATTTCTTTGTGGTCAGACAGAATAAAGGATGTTTATTAAAGTTTTCCTATACTTGTTGAGGTTTGCTTTGTGTCCTACTAGGAAGTTGATTTTGGAGAAAGTTCCATGGGTGCCATTACAAAGAATATAAGGTGTTTATTGTTGGAGTGGAATGTCCTATAGGTGTTTATTATGTTCATTCAATTTTACAGTATTTCATGCTATTTTTATTTAGGTTTTTACATATAAATAAAACATTTAAAAACATTGGAGGTGCAACATACATATTAGCGCTTACCATTTATAACATGCTTCTATTTTAAACAGAGTGCATGAATATATTAAACATAAAAGAAAAACTTAGCTCATTAGCAACAATTATCTTAGTAAAATTAAGTACAATTTTAATGTCTTTTCTTTCCTAAAAATAAAATAAAAATTAAGAGATTCTTTTATCTATCTTTGGTATTCTGCCGGTGATGCTTGTGTCTGTAGCTCTTGTTTGCTTACCTAGGTTTTTTATTTCTAGAATTCCTCAGTTTGTGTTTTCTTTATTGTTTATATTTTCATTTTCAGGTCTTTAACAGTTTTTTTTAACTGTTTGTTTTTTTTTTTCTTGTGCTTTACTAACTTCCTCCAAGTTTTTAATTGTCTTTATCTTGATTTCCTTAAGGGATTTATTCACCTCTTTAAAATGACCTTTATCATCTTCATAAAGTTGGTCTTAAGGTCTTTTTCTTGTGCTTCAGCTGTGTTAGAATATTCAGGGCTTACTGGTGGTGACACATTGCCTTGGCTATTGTTGATTGTGTTCTTATGATAATACCCAGGAATCTGGGTTTGGAGTGCCTATTTCTGGGTTTGTGTCTTTTGGATTGGTGTGTTGTCCCTTGGTTTCTGTTTCCTCTCTGGTTCTCTGGCCTGTATGGGCTATGGTCGAGTAGGGGTGGGGTGGGGAGGGGAGGTCTCCACTAGAGTTGGGGGCTGGACTTCTGGGGTGGCCCTCTGGTCAGGTAGGGGTTCTCTACTTGATTTGGGGTCTGGGACATGGTGACAAGCAGGAGATGGAGAATTGGGAGGGCACTGAGACAATGAGAGAGGTCTGCAGGTGGGGGATTGGGATGGCCTCTTATTCTTTTACTTTTAAAACAATTAGTTTATTTTTTGCCTTGATCTGTCTTCTGGTGTGAGTGGGATACTCACTATCACTTTGGGATTTTAGATTTAATAGTATTTTTTCTATAAAATTGAGCACATTTGTTTTTGGTACATATATATTTAGAATTGTAATAGCCTGTGGTGGATTGTTATCATCATCATTATTATTATTATTGATTTTTATTGAGCTCTACATTTTCTCTGCTCCCCTCCCTGCCTCTCCCCTCCTCTCTTCAACCTTCCCCAGCCTGGGCTCCACCGAGGTATCTATTTGAATTAATTAATGAGTTTTTCGTTTTCAGCATCATTTCAGCTTCTTTTTCCCCCAGTAATCTTACCTCTTCACTGAA
The DNA here is from genome assembly GCF_000317375.1 of Microtus ochrogaster. Classification (NCBI taxonomy): domain Eukaryota; kingdom Metazoa; phylum Chordata; class Mammalia; order Rodentia; family Cricetidae; genus Microtus; species Microtus ochrogaster. Next base: position 42,605,493 of record NC_022015.1, on the reverse strand, counting down.
TTATGTTACTCCTTATTTTATTTCTCTCTTTATTTTTGTTCTCTTGGAGCATATTCACATATTATTTGAAGTGCTAAATATGGTTATAATCATTATGTTGAATTATTTGTCTGGGATTTTTTTCTGGTCATTTCTATTATGATCATTATTATGGGATTAGCAACTTTTGAAAGAGTCATGTTGTTTTGGGTTGAGTGGGGACTGAAGCAGCTGGAGAACTTGGTTGGTTGAGTGTTTCTTTATTTCTTCCTTTTTTGTTCAGATTGCCTTTTTTCTTTTACTAGAGCCACGATGTTCAGGAGAGGATTAAGTCTTAGTATGTCTGAGATGTAATTTTCTCCTTCAGATTAGTGCAGTGAGCTTCTGGTCTGCCAGGATGGGCCTGAGCAGGGGAAGCTGGGGTCCACTACTTAGTGCAAGAGGCTATGTGGGCTTAGCTCCCAGAGCAAAATCATACCCTTTCCTCCTTTAAAATTAAAAAGTGCTACACTATTGGATCAGCAGAGATGGCATATTTGGTTAGAAATGACTGTAAGGGTCTGAAAGGCTTGATACAGTGAGAGGAGTTCATCAGACAAAGGAGAAAATCTTCTGTCAGACCCATTCATGCAATTTAAATCTTCACAACACACCAATCAACACCGTGGCACTGATTACCCCATTATATAAATGAGAAACTGAATCAGATTCCTCTGTAATGAGTGGTTAGATGCCATCAGGTGCTTGGTGTAGGAATGAACACACTTCAAATGGTATAATTACTGTGTACAATTTTCCAGAGGTCCTCAATTTAGGAAAACATTTTATGAATAAATGCTGCCTGCATTCTAACAGGGAATCTGGGAAAGTACTTTATAGGTGTCCCTTATGTTCCATTTCGGTGAACCGCATGTAAATTTGCATCCAGGTCATGGCAGGGAGACTAACATGACTCCAATTCTGCAGTCCGGAAGTGCAGGTGTACTACATGGGTAAATTGTTTTCTAGTACCAGATAACATAGGATTATATTTACTGCTATAACCATTATATTTTTTATATAACCATTATATTTACTTCTGTAACTGTTAAACTAATAATAAAACTATCCAAGGACAAATGTGGTACAAAAAAATGACCACATGAAAATTAATTTTACTTTCAACATCCTCATGTGCAGGTGGATGCCAGAGTCAGCTCGGTGGCTGCTTGTGACCAACAAACTTCAAAGGAGCTTAAAGGAACTTAGAAAAGTCGCACACATAAATGGAATGAAGAGTTCTGGAGACATCTTAACCATTGAGGTGAGCATAATGGCAGCTTGTTATGACACAAAGAAAGCACGAGCCTGATCAAGATGCAATATGCCACTATTAAATATATTGCATACATATATTTCATTCAAAAAGGACTTTTGCTTATTGAATTTAATTTGTAAAAACTTATCCTCAGGATTTTAAAACTTTTTCTTAGCTTATATTAATTATGCATAATGATGAGCATTATAACATTTTTATATATATGTGTTACATATTTTTTCATATCTATCACTAATTGTTCTTATTCTTCTCTCATCCCCACTCATCCCATTTCTCTTCTTTCATGTCTTTTTATGTGTGTGTGTGTGTGTGAACCAAGAAGTTAAATTAGGGTTAGCTATCGAAGCAGGGATGATATATTATTTACAGGACAGTGAGTGACTTCTAGTGGCTAGTCCATTGAAGAAAATGTCTTTCTTCTCCCAGACATCATTAACTGACTGTCAATCTTGAGGATGAGTAGGCCTTAATGACCCCTTTCATCTAACAATGGCCAATGGGTCCTGAAAAAGGAAAATGGCCTTACAAGCCTCTCTACTGTCTACAATAGAAAGTTGCCTGGACCGTCTGGGCTGAGCAAGGTATTCTCCACAGGTAATGGGCTCCAAAGAGACAGTTGATGCACTAGGGATAAATATTGGTTTCATGGCTAGTAGCCCCATAAATAGCCCAGGTCACACAGCTGTCACCCACATTCAGAGGGCCTAGTAAGGTCTTATGCAGCTCCCCTGCTGTTTGGGTCAGCCGTTTCTGTTGATTTCCCCATCATGACCTTGGGCTTTTTGCTAGCAATATCACTCCTCCCTCTCTATGGCTGAACTCCAGGAGTCCAACTTAGTGCTTAGCTGTGGATCTTTGCATCTGCTTCCATCAGTTACTGGATGAAGGCTCTATGATGACAATTAAGGTAGTCATCAATCTGATTACAGGGGAAGGACATTTTAGGTACCCTCTCCACTATTGCTTAGATTCTTAGCTGGGGTCATTCTTGTGGATTCCTGGAAATTTCCCTAGTGCTTGGTTTCTTGCTAACCCCATAAGGGCTCCTTCTTTCAAGGTATCTCTTTCCTTGCTCTCTCTCTCTGTCCTTCACTCAGCTGGATTTTCCCAATTCCTCATATTCCCCTCCCCATTCCTCTACCACCCTCTCTTGTCACCCCACATTGTCACATTACTAAAGAGATGTTGTCTACTTCCCCTTCCCAGAGGATCCATGTATGTCTCTCTCAGGGTTCTCGTTTTCTGTCTTCTTGGGGGTTGAGAACTGTAGGCTGGTTATCCTTTGCTTTATGTCTACTATTCACTTACTGTGAGTGAGTACAGACTGTGTTTTTCTTTCTGGGTCTGGGTTACCTCACTGAGAATATTTTTTTTCTAGTTCCATCCATTTACATGCAAATTTCAAGAATGTCATTTTTTTTTAACCGCTGAGTAATACTCCATTGTGTAAATGTACCACATTTTCTTTATCCATTCTTCAGTTGAGGAGCATCTAGGTTGTTTCCAGGTTCTGGCTATTATGAATAATGCTGCTATGAGCATAGCCGAGCAAATGTCCTTGTGGTATTAATCTTCATCCTTTGTCTATATCCCCAAGAGTGGTATTGCTGGGTCTTGAAGTAGTATGGGAAGACTAGTGCACTACACTACATTTTCAGAGGTTAAATAAAGAGCTAAAAGATTTATTTTCAGTAAAATTATGAATAGGTCATGGATTTTTTTTAGATTTTATTTTTTAAAAAAGAAAACAAACTTTTTTCATTTTACAAAATCAATCGTAGTTTCCACTCCAACTTCTCCTCCCATTCCTTCTACCTTCCTCCCTGTCCCCATCCACTCCTCAGAGAGGACAAGGCACATTGCTCCAAGGAAGGACCAAGGCCCTTCCCACTATATACAGGCTGAACAAGGTATCCATCCAAAGAGAATGGGTTTCAAAAAGCCAGTACAAGCAGCAGGCACAAATCCTGATGCCACTGCCAGTGGCCTCGCAGTTGCCCCAATCATACAACTGACACCCACATTCAGGGGGTCTAGTTTGGTCCTGTGCTGGTTCCTTCCCTGTCCATGTAGAGTTGGTGAGTTCCCATTAGCTCAGGTAGACTGTTTCAGCGGGTGTACCCATCATGGTCTAGACCTCTTTGCTCATATTCTCATTTCTCCGACTCTTCAACCAGACTTCAGGAGCTCAGCCCAGTGCTCCTCTGTGGGTCTCTGCCTCTTTTTCCATCAGTTGCTGGATGAAGGTTCTATGGTGACATTTAAGATAGTCATCAATCTGACTACAGGACAAGGCCAGTTCAGGGACCCTTTCCACTATTCCTTAGGTTCTTAGCTGGGGTCATCCTTGTGTATCCCTGGGAATTTCTCTAGTGCCAGGTTTCTTGCTAGCCCCATAATGTCTCCCTCAATCAAAATATCTCTTTTCTTGCTTTCTGTCTCTGTCCTTGCTCTATCTCGACTATCCCATTCCCTCAAGTTCTCCTCCTCTTCCCTTTCTCTCCTTCTCCTCCCCTTCTGCCCTCCTTTCTTCCTTCACCCCCATGCTCCCAATTTTGTTAGGAGATCTCATCTATTTCTCCTTCCAAAGGGGATCTATATATGTTCCCCTTGTTACTTAGCTTCTCTAGGGTTGTGGACAATAGGCTCAATATCCTTTGCTTTATAGCTACTATCCACTTATAAGTGAGTAAATACCATGTTCATCTTTCTGGGTCTGGGTTATCTCACTCAGGATGTTTTTTTCTAGTTCCATCCGTTTGCATGCAAATTTCAAGAATGTCATTGTTTTTTACTGCTGAGTAGTACTCTATTGTGTAAATGTACCACATTTTCTTTATCCATTCTTCGGTTGAGGGACAATCTAGGTTGTTTCCAGGTTCTGACTGTTATAAACAATGCTGCTATGAACATAGTGGAACAAATGTCATTGTAGTATGATTGAGCATCCTTTGGGTATAGGCCCAAGAGTAGTATTATTGGGTCTTGAGGTAGGTTGATTCCACTGATTTCCAGAGTGATTGTATAAGTTTGCATTCCCACCAGCAAAGGAGGAGTGTTTCCCTTACTCCTCATTCTCTCCAGCATAAGTTTTCATTGTTTTTGATCTTAGTCATTCTAACTGGTGTAAGATGGTATCTCAGAGTTATTTTGATTTGCATTTCCCTAATGGCTAAGGATATTGAACATTTCCTTAAGTGTCTTTTGGCTATTTGTGATTCTTCTGTTGAGAACTCTCTGTTCACATCTGTACCCTATTTTTATTGGATTATTTGATATTTTGATGTCTAATTTCTTGAATTCTTTATATATTTTGGAGAACAGTCTTTTGTCTGATGTGGGGTTGGTGAAGATCTTTTCCCATTCAGTAGGCTGCCTTTTTGTCCTTTTGACTGTGTCCTTTGCTTTACAGAACTTTCTCAGTTTTAGGAGGTTCCACTTATTTATTGTTGCTCTCAGTGTCTGTGCTACAAGGGTTATATTTAAGAAGTGGTTTCCTGTGCCCATGCATTAAAGGCTGCTTACCACTTTCTCTTCTGTCAGGTTCAATGTGGTCAGATTTATATTGAGGTCTTTAATCTATTTGAACTTGAGTTTTGTGCATGGGGATAGATATGGATCAATTTTCATTCTTCTACATGTTGACATCCAGTTATGCCAGCATCATTTATTGAATATGCTTTTTTCCCCATCATTTATTTTTAGCTTTTGTCAAAAACCAGCTGTTCACAGGTGTGTGGATTAATTTTCAGGTCTTTGATTTGATTCCATTGGTCAACCTTTCTGTTTTTATGCCAATACCAAGCTTTTTCATTACTGTAGTTGTATAATAGAGCTTGGTGTCAGAGATGGTGATGCCTTTGGAAGTTTCTTTATTTTACAGGATTGTTTAGACTCTCCTGGTTTTATTTTTGTTTTTCCACATGAAGTTGAGTATTTTTCTTTCAAGGTCTGTGAAGAATTATGTTGGAATTTTTGATAAGGATTGCATTCAGGGTATAGATTGCTTTTGGTAGGATTGCCATTTTTATTATGTTGATCCTACCTATTCAAGAGCATGTGAGATCTTTCAATTTTCTGGTATTTTCTTCAATTTCTTTCTTCAAAGACTTAACGTTCTTGTTGAACAGGTCTCTCACTTCTTTGGTTAGAGTTATGCTATTTGTGGCTATTGTGAACAGAGATATTTCTCTGATTTCTTTCTCAGCTTCTTTATCATTTGCACATAGGAGGGCTACTGATTTTTTTTTTAGTTGATCTGGTGTCCTGCCTCATTACTGAAGGTATTTATCAATTGTAGGAGTTCCATGGTAGTTTTCGGGGTCACTAATGTATATTATCAGCAAATAAGGAAAGTTTGACTTCTTCCTTTCTAATTTGTATTCCCTTGATCTCCTTATTGCTACAGCCAGAACTTCAAGAACCATGTTGAATACATATGGTGAGAGTGGACAGCCTTGTCTTGTTTCTGATTTTGTGGAATCATTTTGAGTTTTTCTCCATTTAATTTGACGGTGGCTGTCAGCTTGCTATATATATTTTTTTATTATATTTAGATGTGTTCTTTTTAACCCTGATCTTTCCAAGACCTTTATCATGAAGGTGTGTTGGATTTTGTTGAATGCTTTTTTTTAACATCTAATGAGATGATCATATGTTTTTTTCTTTCAGTCTATTTATATGGTGGATTACATTGATAGATTTGCATATGTTGAACCAGCCCTGCATCTCTGGGATGAAGCTGACTTGATCATGGTGGATGATTTTTTTGATGTGTTCTTGAATTTGGTTTGTCAGTATTTTATTGAGTATGTTTATATCACGTTCATGAGGGAGATTGGTCCGTAATTCTCTTTCTTGGTTGAGTCTTTGTGTGGTTTTGGTATCAGGGTAACTATAGCCTCAAAAAAAAAAAGAGTTTGACAATATTCCTTCTGTTTCTGTTCTATAGAACACTTTGAGGAATATAGGTATTAGCTCTTCTTTGAAGTTTTAGTAGAATTCTTCACTGAAGCCATCTAGTCCTTGGCTGTCTTTTGTTGGGAGACTTTTTTTTGGTGGCTGCTTCTATTTCTTTGCTGGTTATAGGTCTATAAATTATTCACTTGGTCTTGATTTAATTTTGATATGTGGTAACTATCCAGAAAATAGTCCTTTTTTTTTTTTTACATTTTCTAATTTTGTGGAGTACAGGTTTTTGTAGTATGACCTAATGATTCTCTGGATTTCCTCAGTGTTTGTTTTTATGTCCCCCTTTTAATTTCTGATTTTGTTAACTTGGATGTTCTCTCTCTGCTTTTTGATTAGTTTGGATAAGGGTTTGTCTGTTTTGTTTTCTCAAAGAACCTGCTCTTTGTTTCATTGGTTCTTTGTATTGTTTTCTTGTTTCTATTTTATTTATTTCAGCCCTCACTTTAATTATTTCCTGTTGTCTACTCTTCCTGGGTGAGTCTGCTTCTTTTTTTTCTAGAATTTTCAGGTGTGCTGTTAGTCACTAGTGTGAGATTTCTCTACTTACTTTATGTAGATGCTTACTGCTAAGAACTTCCCTTTTAGCATTGCTTTCATAGTATCCCATGTTTGGGTACTTTGCACCTTCATTTTTGTTGAATTCAAGGAAGTCTTTAATTTCTTTCTTTATTTCTTCCTTGACCCAGGGGTGGTTCAATTGAGCACTGTTCAATTTCCTTGAGTTTGTAGGTTTTCTGTAATTAGTGTTATTGTTAAATTCTAATTTTAAACCTTGGTATTCTGATAAGATACAGGGGCTTATTCCAATTTTTTTGTATCTGTTGAGGTTTACTTTGTAACTGAGTATGTGGTCAATTTTAGAGAAGATTCCATGATGTGCTGAGAAGAAGATATATTCTTTTGTGTTTGAGTGGAATGTTCTATAGATGTCTGTTAATTCCATTTGAGTCATGACATCTTTTAGTTCTCTTATTTCTGTATTAAGTTTCTGTTCATTGTGGAGAGTGGTGTGTTGAAGTCTCCTACTATTAGTGTGTGGGATTTGATGTACAATTTAAGCTTTAGTAATGTTTCTTTTGCATTTGTGGATGCTCTTGTATTTGGGACATAAATGCTCAGTATTGAGAGTTCATCTTGATGGATTATTCTTGTTATAAGTATAGTGTCCTTCTCCATCTCTTCTGATTGACTATAGTTTGAAGTCTGTTTTGTTAGATATTAGAAACCTAAGTAACCTGCTTGTTTCTTAGGTCCATTTGATTGGAAAATCTTTTACCAATCCCTTTACTCTGATACAATGTCTGTCTTTGAAGTTGATGTATGTTTCTTATAACAGTAGAAGGATGTATCCTGATTTCATATAGATTCTCTTAGCCTGTGTCTTTTTATAGGTGAATTGAGTCCATTGATATTAAGAAATTTTAAAGAACAGTGATTGTTAATCCCTATTAGTTTTTGGTTTTAGTGTTTGTGTGTTTCCCTTCTTTGGGTTTTGGTGGTCTGAGGTTATCTGTTGCCTGTGTTTTTGTGGATGCAGTTAGCTTCCTTGGGCTGGAGTTTTTCTTCTAGTACTTTCTGTAGGGCTGGATTTGTGGAGAGGTATTATTTAAATTTGGTTTTGTCATGGAATGTCTTGTTTTCTCCAACGATAGTGATTGAATGTTTTGCTGGGTATAGTAGTCTGGGCTTGCATCCATGGTCTCTTAGTGTCTGCAGTACATCTGTCCAGAACTTTCTGGCTTTCTTGGTTTCCACTGAGAAATTGGGTGTAATTATGATAGGTCTGCCTTTATATACTTTGTCCCTTTTTCTTTGCAGCTCTTAATATTCTTTCTTTATTCTGTATGTTTTGTATTTTGATGTAGGGCCATATATTATATAGGCCCATATGTCTACATTGTATGGTGGCCAGACTCTCAGCCCATAGTTTGCACCTGCCCACGCAGAAGGGGGTCACCGAGCCTTTACAGACAAACTGTCACTATCCCTAACAAAGGGACAGTATATGCTAATGTTGTTCTGCTCCTTCTTTGTAATTTGGAGGATGCCTGGGATAGAGATGTTAATTCAGCCTCCATGACAGAGCTGGCATACAGAGCAGGAAGATAGGAAGATGTGACAGAGCAGGCATAGATAGGTGTGGAGGTGACCTTAGACATTCACCTGGCTACCTAGGAAACAGAATGCTAATGAATTTCCCCCTCAGTTTTTGTTTTGGTTTAAAAGCTGTTTGGAGAATAAATGCTGGGAGAATTTTTCAGGATGTGAACTTAGGATTTCATTAGGAATCACTGAGAATCTCCCTCCTGATAAAGCCATGTGAGTTGTATCTTTATTCCCAGGCCTCCCCGTTGGTCTAAGAGATAATTTATGTTGGGGATGGACCCCAACATTTTGATTATTATATGGTAAGGGGACTTTTTTTTTGATCCCTTCTATTTGGTGTTCTTTAAGCTTCTTATATCTTCATAGGGATGCCTTCTTTAGGTTGGAAAAGTTTTCTTTTATGATTTTATTGAATATATTTTTTATGACTTTGAGCTGGATTATTTCTTCTTCTTCTTCTTCTTCTTCTTCTTCTTCTTCTTCTTCTTCTTCTTCTTCTTCTTCTTCTTCTTCTTCTTCTTATTCTTCGTCTTCTTTGTCTTCTTCTTCTTCTTCTATCCCTATTATTCTTAGGCTTAGGTTTGGTCTTTTCGTGCTGTCCCAGATTTGCTAGATGT
>NC_022015.1:42583192-42596012 GCF_000317375.1 Microtus ochrogaster | reverse complement strand
TTGCATTAGAACCTACCAATCTCTTCCTCTAATTGGTGCAAGCAGTGTTCTTGCCTCTTGGTCTAATCCTTGCAGTTGCTGTCTGTATCTTTGGGAAATGTTCTTAGTTTTTGTCCCAGGGAGCTGCTGAGGTTTCCTTTGGCTTGCTCTCTTGGTTCACTCTCTTGTCCTTCTCTTGTAGTTTACTCTCTTGGTCCACTCTGTGTCATCATAGCCTGTGCTTCAGAGTTCTTCTCTTGGTCCACTCTGTGTTATCACAGCCTGTGCTTCAGAGTTCCTCTCTTGGTCCTCTTTGTTTAGTTGCAGCCTGTGTTACAGAGTTCCTCTGAGGCCTCAGGGAATAGGAAGGTTTGGGGATGGAGTGGGTCTTGTAAGCCTATCTGAAGGAAGCTTACCTGCTGGCTTGCTAGAGAAGCTGAGATAGGCAGGGTTTTCCCCCTGGTATGGAGGACCTAGAAAGTAGAGTGCCCCACTTGATGAGTGGTCATTCATTTTTTGGTCATCTCTGTGTAGCTGCAGCCTGTGTTTCTATGGATTGATTTTTTACTCAGTGTGTAGTTTTTTTTTTCTCCCAGCATGCACAGAGGAGGATATCAGGTAACTAGGCAACCTATGTAAACAGTCAGGGGGAAGTTAATGGCTCTTGATCTGATAGTACATTCACCAGACACTGCAATTTTTATGGGCCTAGGTCTGGAGTTTATACTTACTGCTCTAAGCAGTAGAAACAAAGAGGAGACCCCGTCCTCTAAATTATCAGTTCCAGGGTATGTTGTTATCAGTTGTTCTGATTGTGGGCATTGTGGGTCTTTCTCTGGGTTGTAGTTAATTATCCCTTCTGCTGTCCTTGAGAGTAAAACACAAGTAGTAAGTTTCCTGAACTAAAATTACCAGTAAACTGAGGTGAAGGTGAGTGTAAGAAGTTAGGATTTTTTTAAAGTGAGGTAAAACCAGGGCAAGATTCTTTTCTATCTGAGCAGCTATGAATCAGCAGCTTTGGGCAGGTAGTAATTCTACATCATTGGATATCTGAGAAAATCTTAAATGGGATGCTCTTGCCTGGACCCTAAACACTGACCAAATGCCTGCTCATTGCAATAATTTCAGGAAAGCAGATCTCTGTGTTTGCCTAGGAGAGAGGAGCAAAAGTCTGACAATGGGAAATTCTTTTCACATATAGCTAGAAAAATGTGAGCAGTAAGCCCCCAAAGCATAGAGAAACAGTTCTGAACTGTGGGAATTAATTCTCAAAAATGTAGCAGAAGGGGAGTCAGCTATAGTGAAAATCTACAGCAAAAACAAGTCTCTTTATTCATAAAACAATAATGCCAAACACCTTGCCTTTTGGTTTAAAACCTTTACCCGAAGCCCCTGGTTCTGATGAGTCCTTGTGAAGAGAAGATCAATTACTGTATAATGTTGTGGCTTGTAGTACGTTCTCATTCAGATTACCACACTTCCTCTCTAAGGGCTATAATGTGTACAGCTGTGGTTTTCACTAAGGTTTGATGTACCAGATAGGAGTTCTCTCCTGTGGTACAGGCCTCAACTCCATTCAGATTGTCTTGTTAACTCCATGGCAGTGATACCAACATTGCACAATCAGACACACCCTCCCTGGCATGTTATAGTATGGCGCAAGCATTTACAGCTGAGTAAATTGTTGATGAAAGTTGTGCAAAGACTATTGCATAGCACTTTCCAGTCCTGTGAAAGCTTTCTTTGGGGAAAGAGTTTCCAGCTTAACTTTAGCTTGATTTATCTATATCCTGGTGGCAAAGTATGTGGTCTATTTAGTAATATATTCATACTGGTAGTTCTGGTAAGAAATTATAAGCAATGGTATGGTCAACTTGACAAGATCTAGAATCACCTAGGACACAAATCTTCAGGCATACCTGTGAGGGTGTTTATATTAGTTTAGTTTCTGAGCACAGCTCTGAAGGATGATCTCAATTAGGATTAACAAGGAAGACCACCTTAAAAAGGGCATCATCACCCTGTGGGCTTGTGCTCTGGACAAGATAAAAAGAAGGAAGCTAGTAAAGTGTATTGAAACATTTATCTAATTATTCTTTATCAATAAAAAAAACCAGGAGTCAGGTGTTGGGGTAAGGATCTAAATGATAAGAGAAGTGGTAGAGAATACACTAGTGACCTCCTGTCTCTTCTCTTCCTCCATTTAAAAAGCCTGAGATCCTTTCTCAGCCCTGCCTCCCTACTTCCTGTCTCCTATCTGTCCTCAGTCCTCCAGAACTCTATGGTTAATTTTGATCAGCTAGTGGTTAGCTCTGCCCTCTGACTCAAAGCAAACTTTATTGTCAAAATGAAATCAAAATATCACAAATAGTATACTAGTTACTTTCTGTTGTTGTGACAAAATAGTTTATTTGATTTATGGTTCCAGAGGTATAGTCCATAATGATGGGGCAGGCACGGCAGCAAACACGCATAGCAGCAGGAAGAAGAGAGTGAATTGGAAGTGGGGTAAGGTTATAAACTTCTAAAATCTACCCTCAGTGATATACTTCCTCCAGCAAGAATCTATCTCCTAGAGGTTCCATATCATACCCATGTAGCATCAACTGGGGACCACGTATTCAGCTATATGAGTCTATCGTGGGCACTTCTCGTTGAAATCACCACAGTCTGCTCTCTGAACTCCATGGGTTCATGGCCATATCATAATGTAAAATTTATTTAGCCTAACTTGAAAAGTCCCCTTAGTCATTCACAGTCTTGAACACTATTTGAAAGTCTAAAGGACAAACTCAAGAAAATCTCTTTTCTATGACCCCCTATTAAAAAAATCAGATCAAGTCACATAGTTCTAACATAATGACCCATAATGTACATTCCCATTTCAAACAGGAGAAATGGGAGCATAGCAAAGAAACACTGGACCAAAGCGAGACCAGCATCCAGCAGGACAAACACCAAATCCTGTCCATGTCCAGTGTCTAGATATTTAATTTCAAAGGATATAGTTTGGCTTTATGATTTTAGACTTGCCACCTGCAGCATACATCTCTTTTAGGTTTGTTTAACTCCCTGTGTTCTGCTGTCCTCGGCAGACGTCTCACGGTCCTGGCACTGGCCACATCTTGGGGTTTCCACTGAATCCCAGGCTTTCTATTCATAGCTTTATGCAAAGGACTCTGAAGGCCTCCTGTTCTCTAAGAAACTTCTTGTGGTGACTCCAGAACTGACACACATTGCTGGCCCCACTGGCTCTCTGAAACCACAGAGGAAGAATCTATGACCCCCTCACTCTTGCTTTTTTAATGCCTCCAAAACCAGCTCTGTGTGTAGGATATTGCTAAATTCGGCTGTGCCAGCTTGGGATGTACCCTGGCCATACTTTGACTACAGCAGCTTTTTTTTTTCTTTTTTCTTTTCTTTTTCTTTTTTTTTTTTTTGTTTTTGTTTTTCGAGAAGGGTTTCTCTGTAGCTTTGGTGCCGGTCCTGGAACTAGCTCTTGTAGACCAGGCTGGTCTTGAACTCACAGAGATCCGCCTGCCTCTGCCTCCCGAGTGCTGGGATTGAAGGTGTGCACCACCACCGCCCGGCTTACAGCAGCTTTTTATGTTGAAACAAGTGCTATTTCTCTTAGCCCTTCTCCTTTCACAAGCTGGAAGCTTAGCTGGTGGGGTCTTGCTCTTCAGCTCATTTCCCACTGTTCAAAGAAGAGCAAGAAGAGGTTCTTCAATGGCTCCAATCTCCTTAACAATGAGAGCCTTTCTTTAAACACATGCTTTGGTTGCAAAGCATCCTAGTGATCTTTTACTTTTTTCTCTGCAAACTTTACATTTTGCATTTCTTTCTGCTCTACTTGCTCTTTTTCACTGCAGACCTGCATAAGAGTTTTCAGTAATAAAAACCACATGGCAGACTCAATATTCTGTTTTACAACATTCTTCTAAAGAAATTAGTCTATTGGTTGTTAATTGAATTCAATGGTTCTCAACCTTCCTAATTCTGCAGTCTTTTATTACAGTTCTTCATGTTGTGGAGAGCATAAGAATATTTTTGTTGATATTTCATAACTGTAATTTTGCTACTGTTATGAATCAAATGTAAATATTTGATGGTCTTAGATGACCCCAATGAAAAGATCATTTGAATTTCAAAGGGGCCATGACCCATTTGTTGAGAGCCAGTGATTTAGTCTCATGCAAATTCTCAGGATATGGTCAGAAAACAGCCGTATTCTTTGTAAAAATTTCATTTCAGAGGTCTGTAGCTCAGCTGCTAATATTGTTCTCCTCGGAAACTTCTTGAGTTGGGTCTCCAGCCATCTGCACTATTCTCAGCACCGCTGTCTTCCAGACTCCTGTTAGGACAGCCTGGTAAGAGCTCTGTTTACAGCAGTAGTAGCATTTGTTGTCCAGAGCTCCAAAGTCTGTAATGTTCCTCCAAAGAACAACATGGTCAGATTCCTTACGGCAATAACCTACTCTCTGGTGTCTTCTGTACTCGTTACTTTTCTGTTGTTGTTATAAAAATATCATGACAAAAGAAACTTCTAGAAGTTTACCCTAGCTTACAGATCCAGAGGAGAATGCGTAGTGGTAGAAGAGGCATGACAGCAGAGAGCTGGAGCAGGAAGCGGAGAGACAGTATCTTTAACCACAAGCAAAAATCAGAGTGTGCCAACTGGAAGAAGGGTGAGGCTGTGAGTTCTCAAAGGCCTTCCACCTTCTGAACAGTGCCACTGACTGGGTATCAAGTGTTCAAATACTTAAGCCCATGGGGAACATTTCCCTGTCAAAACACCATAGACCACAATCTAAATGAGTCTTCACTTCCTGATCTGTGTCTCTGATGGACACCCTACCTTCAGCGTTCCGAATCTATCTATACTTCCTTGCTTAATATACCTTACTGAAGAAGTCACTTGAATTTCTTTTTTTTTAATATTTATTTATTTATTACTTATACAGTTAGCCAGAAGAGGGTATCAGACCTCTTTACAGATGGTTGTGAGCCACCATGTGGTTGCTGGGAATTGAACTCAGGATCTTTGGAAGAGCTGGCAATGCTCTTAACCACTAAGCCATCTCTCCCGCCCCCTTGAATTTCTTTAAGATGTCCTGGGTTCATATTTCTCACAACTTTTATAGCTGACCCTGCTTCTTTGATGTTTGTATTTGTCACTAGACAGAAACAATAACTATTGATCTAGTTCCCCGCAGGTGCCCAGTATACCCACAGTGTTCATCATTTTGTGACAACTGAACAGTTCATTCATGTTGTTGTTGCAGGGTGTGAGAACCACTATGAAGGAGGAGCTGGAGGCCTCACAGACAAAATCTTCTCTGTGGGACTTGTTCCGTACACCCATCCTACGCAAGCGAATGTGTCTCCTGTCCTCTGTGAGGTAGGCTTTACGTAGTGCCTATTAAACTAGTTTGAAGGTAAATTTCTCACTGATATATTTGGAGATAAAGATGAGGGATTTCTGGAGCTGGAGGTAGTCAAAGCGTTTGAACAGGAACATGGACTGTTGTGCAGTGAGGAGTGTGTTCATCCAACCACCTATTGAATTTAGCACTAGAGACTGATGCTGAGAACTTTAGTCATGGTACAAACTTGGTCCCTGAGTATGATGGTTTGTCTGTTTTAATTTCAAAATAGATAAAAATCTCAAAATTAAGGTGCAGACATGTAAACATCTCAGTGAATACACACAGTTATATAACCCTCAACCAGCTCAAGATACAATGAAAATTCTAAAACTTTGGAAGGACTCATTATGTATCCCACAAACTCTACTATACCTATCAGCATACAATGATTTTATTATGACTATAAAATTATATTTATTTGCAGTAAATATTCCAGAGAACAAATTATAAGCATGCACAGAAAAACTAACAAGCACAGCCATTCTCTGTGGAGGGAAAGAATAGTTTAATAAAAAATTCTTGTCCAGCTAGCTGCTTTGGACAGTAGAAGACAGAAGCAGCTGCAAAATCTTATTTTTCTATGGGGTGATGGCAAGAGGAGGCTGCTCAGGTGGTTAGCTAGGGGAACCAGGTGGTTAGCTTGGGAATTCTGTCAGACAGATTAAGTGCTGAAATTTTGGTCATACAGCTTTTACAGCTTTTAAAGGCTTTTGAGACACACTCCAGGTTTCTGTTTCCTAGCAAACCCCAGCTCAGGTGGCAGCCAAGTCACTGCCATCAGCACTGCAACTTTGGAGGCTGCTTTGGGGAGCTAACGTTCCAGCCTTTTGTTGATGATAAAGCAAGATTGTTCTCTGACTACTTCCATTTGAGTAGGGACATTGGTAAAGTGGGCCTGGAATGTTGGGCCAAAGCAAGGGGTCAAAACAAGCAGGTCATGGTATGAAACCTGAGGGAATTCTGGTTCACTGAGCAATGGGTCTGTTAATTCATCCTTTTCTGAAAATAATCTGAAGAGACAGGGGACAACTGTTACTCTGACTAGGATAGAGGTCTGAGGGCTGAGGAGAGGCATGAGGCAAGAGTTCAAAGGAAAATGCAGTGATGGTCCTGCATCGGAGTCTGTTCCCAGAGGTGCAGGTTTGTGTGTCAGTTCATATAGGTTCTTTCTAATTTTATTTACTCTCCCTCTCTGTCCCACCCCTGTTTGACTGTCCTGATCCCACATGTTCCCATCTCTCTGTCCCCCCCCCTTTTAACCCACTCCCAGTATACCCAGGGCATCTCATCCATTTCATTTTCCCAGGGAGACCCATGCATCCCTCTTAGGGTCTTCCTTGTTACCTAGTTTCTCTGGGGTTATGGATTGTGAGCCTGGTTATCCTTTGCTTTGTACCTAATATCCACTTATTAGTGAGTACATACCATGTTTGTCTTTCTGGATCTGGGTTACCTCATTAGAATGACTTTTTCTAGTTCCACCCATTTGCCTGCAAATTTCATGATGTCATTGTTTTTTTCCACTGTGTAGCTGTACCATATTTTCTTTATTTATTCTTCAGTTGAGGGGGCATTTAGGTTGTTTCCAGGCTCTGTCTACTATGAATAATGCTGCTTTGAACATAGTTGAGCAAATGTCCTTATAGTGTGATTGAGCATTCTTTGAGTATATACCCAAGAGGTTCTTAATACTCTTGCTTACCAGGTTGGTTTACATAATAACAGAATTTTTCTTTATTGAAGAAGAGACAAATGCTTCCTTTCTCAGTAGTCAGCAAGTCAAGGATCCTCTGGCTTTGCAGGATCACTGAAGCTAGAGAGGTGAGCTGGTTCTGGAGCAATAGTAGAGCCAAGATTGATTTCTGGATAGAATTTGCCAGTTGGGTAGAAATCTGCTGGGATAGGTAGAAACTATATAGGTAGTTCTATCGAAGATAAAACCAAGGAACTTAGAGGAACCTTAGACATATATTTGAAACTTTCAGTTCTGTCACATAGTCTTGGTGGTTGGGAGGGAGAAAAGGAACCTCAAGACCCAGGGAAGGGAAGGACCCACCCTCAGTGGCAGGTGGTAGGCAGGAGAGCTTAAGCTGACAGGAGTACTTATCGGACGGACGAGGGATCTGGAGCAGGTTTGAGCTGTGGCAGATGGAGCAAGTCATGATTCCCTGAAGCTTACATGAGTGTTGATGAGAAGAGGGCATCAGTACCACTGCCTGTTTTCATCTACACTGGAATCCTTGCTGTAGGGAAAGGGGTTAATACGTGTCTGCAAACAGCTTAAGCAGGTGTGCGCCTTTGAGTCATAGCAAAAATAAAGCCTGGAAAATTACCAACAGAAACATGAATGTTCATCTATAATAAGACAAAATCTTCCTGGCAGAAAAGAGAACAAGAGGAGAGAGAGCTTGAGGGCCTAGAAGATGGTCCTAGGACAGAAACATGGACACTCTTTCTTCTGGACTATTTTCCTCACATCACCACATGAAAGGGACTGGGTAGACATGGGTTGGACAGAGTTGTCTCCAGCACAAGAAGAAGCACTTTTTAAAAGTCAATTAATTTTTTTTTATTGAGAAAAGGAAAAAAACCAAGTTTCCATCTCCTCCCACCCTTTTCCCCCTCCTCCCACCCTTCTCCCCCTCCCCACATTCCTCTCCCCCTCCCTCTCCAGTCCAAAGAGCAGTCAGGGTGCCCTACCCTGTGGTAAGTCTTAGGTCCTCCCCCCTCCGTCCATATCTTGGAAGGTGAACATCCAAACTGGCTAGGCGCCCACAAAGCCAGAACATTAAGTAGGATCAAAACCCCTTGCCATTGTCCTTGGCTTCTCATCAGCCCTCATTGTTCGCCATGTTCAAGTTGAAGTAGGACTAAGCTTTTTTTTTTTTTTTTTTTTTTTTTTTGTATTAAGGCTGGAAAAGACAACCCAGAATAGGAACAGGTTCCCAAAAGCCAGCTAAAGCATTAAGAATGGCCCCACTCCCACTGCTAGGAGTTCCACAGGTAGATCAAGCCATGCAACCATCACACATGTGCAGAGTGCCTAGGCTGGTCCTATGCAAGCTCCCTAGCTGTTGGTTCATAGTCTGTGAGCTCCTAAGAGCAGGTCAGTTGCTTCTGTGGATGTGATGAGCTTGACCCTCTCATCTCATACAATCCTTCATCCCTCTCCAAACAGGATTCCCCAGGTTTGGCTCAGGGCTTGTATCTGTTTCCATCAGTTACTGGATAAAAGCTCTCCAATGGTGTTTGGGGTAGTTACCAGTCTGATTAAAGGAGATGGCTAGTTCAAGCTACCTATCCACTGTTGCTAGGAGTCTATGCTGGGGTCATCTTTATAGATTCATATGAGTTTCTTTTGCATCAGGTTTCTACCTGACCCCAAAATGCCCCCCTTGTCAGGTCATCTCTTTCATTACTCTCCCCCTCCATCCATCCCTCAACCCAATCCTTTTAAGCTCTATATTTAGAAAAGAAAACATCTAAAGGAAGTTTAAAAATTTTGAGCCAGTGACTGATATGTAGCGGTGTAAATGAATGCAAGCAGATTGTAAAGAATATATACAGCTTTAATGAAGAAATAGACTTACAGGACCAAGGTTCCCTCGGAGCACAGGAAGCAGAAAAAGGGGCGCGTGGGCTCCTGCTAGCCCAATTTATAAGTAAACATTCACCCGAGGCAAGCCCACTCCCTAAGGGGCTGGCTTAACTCTACACTGATAATTTTAATTATCTTGAAAAAAAGGCTTTAGTTGCCAGTGCTTTCAACTGTTACCAAGACTAAATTGATATATCTTATCAGAACTCAATTGAGTAATACATTAGACATTGGATTTTCAAGTTTTGGATTTTCAAGTGTCATATGTATTATTTTAGGTCTTATTTTCACATACCTTAAATCACCTTTTTAGACTATTATAACTTACATAAACATTTATTCATTTGCTGTAATTCCATAGGTGCTTGATTATTGAGATTAGTCACTGAAAAGGCAAGTATTTTTAAATCATCACTGGAGCATAAAGAAATAGTAAAAAAAAAATTCAGCCAGTACCTATAAAAGTATCAGGAATATGAGGTTCTTTTAAAAATGAGGCACATCTTTTATAAAATGTACTTCTATAAAGTATCACAATTTCTCGTATGACTCAATTTATCCAAATAAACTGGGCAGTGGTGGTGCATACCTTTAATCCCAGTACTCAGGAGGCACAGGCAGGCAGATCTCTGTGAGTTCAAGACCAGCTTGGTCTACAGAGTGAGTTACAGGGCATCTAGGGCCACACAGTGAAACCCTGTTTTTGAAACAAAGCAAAACAAAAACTATCCAAATAGTTAAAGTCTAATACACTAACACATAAGTTGCTAGACACGTATCTTTAAGTTATAAGTGGTTAGGCAAATATCTTTAAATTAGTTCCTGTTAACCTGAGTAGATCTTTATAACCTTAAGGAAATTATAATTCTTAATTATCAAACATATGTTATTAGTAAATCCTATTTCATATAAGCAAGAATTTTAATCCAAGTTACATATATGGTATGCTGTATAGATATTTTAGTTATCAACTAAGTTATAAAATTCAAATTAGCTTTTTTGTTACAGATTTTTTTTAAACCACACCCAATGAACTTACAAATCCTGAGATAAAGACAGTTTAAATTTTAGCAAAAGTTTCAAAGATAGTAAATAAGATCAAGGGAAAAAAGTTGGGGGAAAAATTCAGAAAGTTAAACATCCATAATTATACTTCATCATTTGTAACCTCTATTGGAGACAGTTTGCCTCTTAGCTTTTCTCAAGCACATAGTGTCTTTTTCCTGGGCTGTTCTGTTTTGCTCTCTCTTTTTTCTGTTACATTCTCAGGTGGCTAGCCTGATACAGGACAGAGGCATTGGAAGAAACTTTTAAACAAACATGCTTGCGTCTAGAGCAGACCAAATTTCAACTTCAGAGTCAGCTTATTAGTAGGGTAGAACAAATGTGACAATATTTCAATATCATCCAAACCCAAAAGACATTTGGGTCCCTGTAAGGCTGAATCCAGTGTTCAGGGGAGGTGCAACCAAAGAGAGCACAGACAATGGCTTGGAGAGAAGGGATTTTCTAGAGTGGAGAATAACAAAGGCATTTAGTTCTTTGCTCCGGTGGTGGCAGAACTTGTTACAATCTGTGAATTTGGAAGCTTGATGCACTATCTTTCTGGCCATTGAGACTGATTTTCTAGTTTTTAGCAAAAATAAGGTAGGAAGGCCCAATGAAATTTGAAGTCTGAAGAGGGAAGGAGATTTGAGAAAGTATGCAGGAGAAGTGGCGGCATCTGGCCGAGAGTGGGAGGATTCTATGGTTGATGAGATGATGGAGAGAGGAGAAAGGGATGGCAGAAGAGGAATTCTACCATCAAGAGCTAAAAGTAGATAGCAAATGGTTAGGAAAAGTCTTTTCTTCCAAGTACAGATACTGGCAACTGTAACTAGAAGATCTGCTAGAAGGAGACCAATGACATAAACAAGTACAAAGATTTAAGGATAACAGTTCATAAGGATGCAGAAGAAGGGAACAGTGGGGGTAGGGTGGGATGGAGTAAGTCCCTCTGGATGGAAGCTCAATCCAGAGGTTGTCCCCTAGTGAATTGGAGTTTTCAAGTGAATTTGCAGATTTTGAGAGATGGTTGCCCCCATCCAAGTGAAAGGTTCTAGGGGCGAGGGTTTGAGAGACTGCCTGGTGTACAGCAAGATGTAACAGGCTTCAGTGAGTGTGATAGAAAATTTGAAGCTGCTGAGAGAAGGGCACTTGCTCAAGTCTGTGAGAAGAAGTAGGTAGGAATGTAAGAGAAATGAGGACAGAGACGCTAGTCAAATATGATGCGTGACACGGGCAAATGGTCTGTACCATGGAAGAGCCCAGTGCCAGGGTTTGGTTTGGCTAAAGGAGGGACTGGTTCCCCAAAGATGGGTACAGGTGTCTCTTTTGGATTTTGACACCAAATGTAAGCAAGCACAATGAGAAACAACCAAACACAGTCGTTTTTGGTAGATAGAAAGAACCGTTTAATTAAAAAAAAAAGTGTCAAACTGCCTCAGACTCTTGAGGACAGCAGTAGCTGCAGAAGCTTGTTGGGTTTTATGTGGGTGCATGGAAAAGGATGCTGCTCAGAAGATGGAACAGCCAGGTGGTTAAAATGGGAACTCTGTCAGACAGATGAGATGCTAACAGCTACAGTTAGAAGCATTCAGTCAGATTTTAAGGGCTTCTGAGAAATGCTTTAGGGTTCTGTTTTCTAGTAAAACCCAGCTCAGGTGGATGCTGAACCACTGCCAGCATCACTGACACTTTGGGGACCTAATAAAGCTATCCCTTTATATTTTAACAACTAAAGCTGACATCAACTTTGCTTTGACATAAATTCCAAGCTCATGATGCAACTTTCTTTGTTCTTTACAGATTTTTGACATGGATATCTGTGCTTGGCCTGCTGGTCAACCTCCAGCACCTAAGGATTAATGTCTTCCTACTGCAGTGTCTTTTTGGCATAGTCGCCATTCCAGCCAATTTACTTGGAATGTTTTTGCTGAATCACATGGGCCGTAGAATAAGTCAACTGTTAATCTTATCCCTGTTTGGAGTTTCCATTTTGGCCACAGAATTTGTGCCTCAAGGTGAGGAAAGAACACAGGGTGAGCACTTTTAGGCCCACCTATGAAATCAGAACAAAATACAGTCTAAGGATTTGTTGTGACCAATCTGGGCATTTAGGGCATACTATTCCTTTAAGATTCCCAGAGAAGAGCCAATAGTCAGTCATGATGGTTTTAGTAGATGAATGTTTATTATACTCAAGTTATATGTGGAAATTGGTGCCAATCATTTCCAAGTTCTGTTAGTTCATGTAAGACCTTATATCCTGATTGAAAATGACCACAGTATACTGTTTCCTCATCTGTCTAGCTCTGCCTCGTTACTTCAGCCTTAGTAACGATTTATTTTCTGAACTCTGTACAGTTAGAACTTATGAGCCTAATAATATGAGATCACAAGTACCACCTCATTTGGAAATTCTATCAAGAAAATAAACATCACATGAAAGTATGAGTGAACTAAGCATCAAGACTGTTAGAACTGACTCTATTGAATGAAATGGACTTACAACAAGTGCTGCACAGTGCTATAACTCTCAAATTTAGCAATGCTGTCTTTTTTTGCTCGCTTTTTTTGAATATTATGTGACACTGACCTAAGTAGAAAATGACTTTCTGAAACTTTCCTTGAGTAATTTCCAAAGTCTGATATGTTTCCTTGCAGCAGTCCTTATTCTCGAGTCTTGAGACATTATTTTATATATAAAATAATATGTATACCACATGTAGATAAATATATATGTATATATATATATATATATATATATATATAT
>NC_022015.1:42562293-42583092 GCF_000317375.1 Microtus ochrogaster | reverse complement strand
TATATATATATTTGAAATAACTGAACCAATCTCCAGCTTGCACACTACTGTAGGACTTCTGTCTTTTCATGACATGATTCTACAGTATTGCACATCAATTGTGGACTTAAATTTCCGGAGACTCTGAATGAGTGTGTAGGCCTTAGTCATTTCTCCATGTTGTTCCTACATTCTGCATGAACAATTGCTGAGAAACTGGGTAGAGAAGATGAAAGTGAGCTCTTTTTGAACTCACCCAGTTTTCTACTTCTTGAGCAAATATCAAGAGATTTAAGGAATATGAATCCAGTTCTTGGAGGCTTTAACTCTCCATAAACTAATATATGTAGTAGACAAGCCACCCTTTTTTAATTATTAACTACTGAGGGAATTCTGCCTCTGCACACTTTCTCTATACCATTTTACATCCCCAGTAAGGATGTTTTCCATTTGAGATTTGGGAAATGCAAATTTCCAGAGCTCCGATTTCATGATGGTTCTTGGTCTTCTTCTCTCTAGAAATGCAGATCGCTCGTTTGGTTTTGGCAACTTTGGGAGGCACATTTTCTTTTGTCGCTGCTAGCAGTATTCTTGTGCATGCAAATGAGCTACTCCCCACCAAAATCAGGTACAAGACTCAAGACTCAAGGTTCACTGTCAGGGTTAGAACAATCTTTTCTTAGCTCATCCACTCTTAAATATTTTTTGACATTTACCTTTAATTAATTAAATTTAATTAATTAATTAACTGTGTGTGCATGTGTGTGTACGATAGGTGTTTATGTAGGTATGTGCTTACTACCATCTGTCCGTAGAGATCAGAAGATAACTTTTAGGAACTGATTCACTTCTGGTCTCAGGGATTGAAATAAAGTCATCAGGCTTTATTGAAGGCTTTTAAGGTGCAACCTTAAAAGTCTTTGCTCAGGGCTCAAGAGACACTACAATAAGCAAAGGAACTAGTATCTAAGGGCTCAAGCAAACAATCTGCTCACCACATGTAGATAAGTCATGTACCCTTTATTGTTCACTCTTTATTCTTCTGCCTCTATTCTAATTCTTCTGTCCTAATTGTCTATAATCTTTCAGTTCTAATTCTCTGTCTCAATTCTAATTCCAATTCTCAGTTACATTCTCTTCTTCTTCTTCTTCTTCTTCTTCTTCTTCTTCTTCTTCTTCTTCTTCTTCTTCTTCTTCTTCTTCTTCTTCCTCCTCCTCCTCCTCCTCCTCGTCCTCCTTCTTCTTCTTCTTCTTCTCCTCCTCCTCTTTCTTCTCTTCTTCCATTCTTATTTTTCTACATTCCTTATTCTTTCACATTTTTGCAAATTTCTGCCAGCTTCTACTCCAGCTTCTGCCTCAGAATCTGCTAACTCTCTTTGTTCTACCTAGCTTATATAAGACCCACAAAATCTTGAAGGCATCCATCTGCTTCTTCAGTAAATGATAAACAGAGTCATCCCAGCAACTCATAGTGCAATAGATCCAGATGGGAAGAAAAGAGCACTTTCAGTTTACTCCCTAACTAGTGGGCTGCAAACGTGGCTGTAAAGGGAGAAGTCTTTTTTTTGCTATCTTATCTATAGAGGTTGGCTTACAGAACTAAACTAATAAGAGATATAAGGAAATGGTGTGTTCTAACCTATACTTTAGAGTATAAAATACATCTTAAAAACATTTTGTGATTAGTGGTCATAAGGCCAGGCTGTCTTGGAAGGGGGAATTGTTTGTTTACAAATGGGTCTTCAGAGAGAATGCAGCAGCTCAATCTGCAGGAGCAAGGGGCAGAGGAGCCCATTCAGCACATGCCAAAGCACAATGACATTAAAAACATTTTGAATCTTAAGATATATTTTTCTGTCCAGTATGTATCCCTAGACCATAGAAAGGCAGACTTGTAACTCTATTTTGGGGGTATGATGTTTGCATTTTGTAGCTAGCCCTGGCCATTTGGAGACTCCTGTCCCGTGGTATCTGAACAAAGATCATATAACTGAGGTTAGGAATCCATTCAGAGAGTTAATTATTGTCCCTGGTACTGCAATCAGGTTACTTGGCACTATTTACCTTGACTCAGCAAATCATACAGATGTCTACATGTCCTAGTAAATAAGATTGTACTCTTTTGATAATAGTTTATCTTAAAATCCAATTAGAAAAACACCTGGAATGATCTAACAGCCACTTTAAAGTTTTATATCAGTTGATAGTGTACGGTTATCTTGGCTGCTGGGGAAATTGCGGCTGTTTTATTAAGCTGTGCTCTAGGACAGCTTTTAATGGAAACTGAAAACTCCTGAGCTGGGCAGCATCTCTTTGTATTTGTTTTATTTATCAGAAGTCTGTGTAGGCTAACATTATCCACACAAATTAGACAACACAGCTAAGGAAGAGCCATCTTCTTGACAATCCACAGATAAAAATGCCCAGTAGATCAGGAATGTATTTATGAGATACACATGTATACAGGTTATGGAAAGAATGTAACTAGCACACAGAATATTACAGGCAGAAGCAACAGATATTCTGGAGTCTGTATTTCTGGCAGGCCTTGTGAGGCAAGTTTCCTCCATCAGACATTAATTTTGGTGAGTGTTACAGAGTCATGTTGTTGGCTTTTTAGTTCATTCAATCTCATTGACAGGATAGTTATCTTAAATAATTGATTGTGACAATAACAACAAAGTATGTCCAAAGTTTCCTCAAGTCACTTTTTTTTGCTAGTTACTGCTAAATCTACTAATGTATCACTAATTAAATCTAAAATAGTATTTGGAACCCAGAAAAGGCAACTATATCTACTTTAATTTTTCTTTTTACTTTTAAAAAATCAGTTTTAAAAAGCAGGCGTGAAGAATAATAGGCTTATTATACACTTTCACATCCGCCCTGTTTTGGTTACTCTGCTCCTTTTGTCCCTCAAATCCCCTTCTGCTAGTTACTTCCATCCCTGTCATTACTGCCCTCCTCCTTCTGTGTCACGTGTGTGCCATTGGCCTCTTTCTCACTTAAGATAGTTTCCTTTTCCCTCATTGTCCTCACTCTAGTTTCTTAGCTTCTACCCTATGCTTCTGCCCCATGCACACATATACATAAAAGCTAATGTCTAGGATCAGCATAGTAGAGAAAACTCGGGGTATTTATTTCTCTGTGTATGGTTTTATAAGTGATAAGTGGGTGATTTAATATTATGATCTTGACACTATCAAATGAAACAGAAATGGGAAAAACAAGATTAAAGTTATCAACATTTTTTATGCCAAAATACACTGCTGATTTTCATAAGCAATGTAAGATTCTAAATCACAGATTTCAAATGTGCATCCTCATGCAGTTATTTCTGCATTCTGTTTTGTGCTCAAGGGCAACTGCTTTAGGAATCACTGGAATTTTTGGAAGTATTGGGTCAGCCCTGTCTCCTCTGTGTATGATCCTCAAGACATACTTTGACTACCTACCATGGATCATCTATGGAGTCTCTCCCATCTTCAGTGGCCTTGTTGTCCTTCTCCTTCCTGAGACCAAGAATCAGCCTCTGCCTGACTCCATCCAAGATATAGAAAAGGAGTGAGTAGGCCCTGCTGTGAAACAACCTTGTCTCCCAAATCACTCTGTTCCAGGCAGACTGGTAACTAGGTAGATTCTTTTTCTGTTTACACAAGGAAATTGTGTTTGGTATAGGAACCCTTTGCATATCCATTCATACAATGGTTTCATATGTGTCTTGAAAGTCACTGGATAGCAAAGACCAGTTCTATCTAGACTGTATTGGGAGATTCAGATATAAATAGGACAAGAGCATGTGTCTTTTGCCCTCTCTGACCTTGTATGAAACATATATCCTTGACGATATTTCACAAGCATGCTCAAATACAAATATCATTTCATTTCTCATATCTAGAAAGTGCTGGAAGCGGTCTAAAACTGACAGTATCTGTATGCTTGAGTGTGCAATGGTTACTAAATTATTTAAAGGAAATTACACATAGGTCTAAAGGACCTGCCACAGATGACATATTTTAGAGAGAAGGACTCTTGTTTTTTCCATGAAATTCAGATTATATATTTCATTAGGAATGAAAGAGTTCATCAGTGAGAAGAAGGGACTGGTTAATAAAGGGAACATAGAATGTGAAAAAATGGGCAAGATTTCAAAACTGTTAGTGCGTTTCTATTACTTTCCCCCAACTAAACCTCCTTGGCGAATTCCATAATAAGCAAGGTAGAAAGTGTCCTAGTTTGCCTCTCTGTGACTGTGATAAAACACTGACTAAATGCAGTTTAAGGAAAAAAGGATTTATTTTAGTCTATAAATTAGTGTTCACCACTGAGGGAAGCCAAGAGAGGAGCTTGAAAGAAGAAACTAACCAAGGAATGTTACAAACTAACCAAGTTTGCTTCCTCTGGCTTGCTCAGATACCTTTCATATAGAGTGCAGGTTATCTGTGTAAGGATGGGACCACCCACAGTGGGCTGGGCCCTCTTATATTAATTAGCAATCAAGAAAATGCTCCAAGGGCATGCCACAGGCTAATCTGGTGATGAGTCCATTCCTCATCCAAAGATCTTTATTCTCAGGTATGTCAAGTTGACAACCCAAACTGGAGAGGTTGCCAGGGTGGTTGGCCTTTTATGCACAAGGTGTATTTAAGTCATTTGTCAGAAATAATGGATGTTTTAAGGAGAAGTTGGGTGAAGAATGAGCTTGCTCTAAATAGTGCAGGGGATGTCAGTTTTCTGTGTCCTCTCAGTGTCACTGTTATATGATTTGATGTTCGCTGTGTATGTTACAGAGGGAGAGTCTCCAGACAAGCAAAGCAGAAAGATGCTTTCATCAAAGTGACACAGTTTTAAGGAACTGGAATCTGAACAAGAAGCAAGATAAGAAAACTATCACTCAGATTTATGATGATCCAGGATCACTCTGAATATAGCAAACATTTTCAGCAAATAGCAATATAGTGGAAAATTTGTATAAAATTTAAAATTGCCATTTTCAATTGATACATGTATTATCCAATAGCAAAATTAAAGAAACTATAACACAGTGAAATAAACCTTCAGAGATATTTTTATTTTTATGTATTTTTTAAATTAAATTTATTTTTTAAAAACAGTCTTTTCTCATTTTACATACCTCTTTCAGTTCCCACTCCCTCCTCTCTTTCTGCTCCCCTGTCCTTCTGCCCACCCCAGCTCCCTATCCATTCCTCAGAGAGAGTAATGCTTCCCAAGTGGAGTCAAGTCTGACACATCACTTTGAGGCAGGACCGAGTTCCTCCCCTCTATATCTAGGCTGAGCAAGGTATCTCTCCAAAAAGAATGGCTTCCAAAACGCAAGTTCAAGCACTAGGGATAAATCATGGTCCCACTACCAGTGGTCCACAGACTTCTCAAGCCACACAACTGTCTTCCACATTCAGTGGGCCTAGTTTGGTCCGGTGTAGGTTTCATTATCAGTCCAGAGTCAGTGAGCTCTCACTAGCTCAGGTCAGCTGTTTCTGTGGGTATCCTCATTATGGACATGACGTTTTTTGCTCATATTATTGCTTTAACCTCTCTTGGACTGGTCTTCAGAAGCTCAGTCTTTGCTTAGCTGTGGATCTCTGCATCTGCTTCTATCAGCTGCTGGATGAAGGTTCTATGATGACAATTAAGGTAGTCACCAATCTGATAACAGGGGAAGGCCAGTTCAGGTACTCTCTTTATGGCCTTAGCTGGGATCATTCTAGTGGGATTCCTGAGAATTTCATTAGTGCCAGGTTTCTTGCTAGCCCCATAATGGTTTCCTCAATCAAGATATCTCTTTTCTTCCTCTCCCTCTCTGTCCTTTCCCCATCTCAACCATGCTGCTTCCTCATGTTCTTCTTCTCCCTCCCCTCCCCCTCATTTTCCAGCCTCCCTTCTCCCCCCCCCACTCCAATTTTCTCAGGATATCTTCTCTAATTACCTTTCCCAAGGGTATACATGTATGTTTTTCTTGGAGTTCTTCTTGTTACTTAGTTTCACTGGGGTGATGGATGATAGGCTGGTTATCCTTTGCTTTACATCTAATATCCACTTATGAGTGAGCACATACTATGTTTGTTTCTCTGATCTGGGTTACCTCACTCAGGGTGTGTTTTTCTAATTACATAAATTTGCATGTAAATTCCAAGATGTGATTTTTTTTTTTACGGTTGAATAGTACTCCATTTTGTAAATGTACCATATTTTCTTTACCCATTCTTTAGTTGAGGGACCTCTAGGTTGTTTCCAGGTTCTAGCTATTACAAATAATGCTGCTATGAACACAGTTGAGCAAATGTCCTTGTGGTATTAGTGTTCATCTTTTGGGTATATGCCCAAGAGTGGTATTGTTGGTTCTTTGGTAGATTGATTCCCGATTTTCTGAGAAACCACTATACTGATTTCCAAAGTGATTGTACAAGTTTGTGCTCTCATCAGCAATGGAGGAGTGTTCCCTTACTCTGTATCCTCTTTAGCGCAAGCTATCATCAGTGGTTTTTTTTTTATCTTAGGCATTCTGATAGGTGTAAGATGATATCTCAGAGTTGTTTTGATTTGCGTTTCCCTGATGACTAGGATGCTGAGCAGTTCCTGAAGTGCCTTTCAGTCATTTGAGATTCTTCTGTTGAGAATTCTCTGTTTAGAGCTATACCCAATTTTTTTTATTGGGTCATTTGTTCTGTTGACGTTAAGTTTCTTGAGTTCTTTGTATATTTTGGAGATCATTCCTTTGTCTGATGTGGATTAGTGAAGATCTTTTCCCAATTTGTAGGCTGCCATTTTGTCTTGTTGATCATGTCATTTGCTTTACAGAAGCTTCTCAGTTTCAGGAAGTCCCATTTATTAATTGTCAATCTCAGTGTCTGTGCTACTGGTGTTATATTTAGGAAATGGCCTCCTGTGCCCATGCATTCAAGACTACTTCCCACTTTCTCTTCAATAAAGTTCAGTGTGACTTGGAATTCTTCTGTATTTATTGTTAAAAAGAAATCTGGAAAATGGAGAATGGTGACAGATCTAAGAGCTCTTAATAAGGTGATTCAGCCATGGGCCCTCTATAGTCTATCGTTCCTATACCTTCTCTATTACCTAAAGGATGGCCTGTCATAGTTATTGACTTAAAAGATTGTTCTTCACTATATCTTTACAAGAAAAGGACAGAGAAAAAATTCACAGTGCTTACTTAACAGTAATTCTCAGCCTGCCAAAAGATGTCAATAGAAAATTCTGCCACTGGAAATGTTAAATAATCCCACCCTGTGCCAATATTTCATTAAGTGATATGTAAGTAATTTTCTGAATCTATAATTTACCATTATATGGATGGCATTTTGCTATCTGATTCAAATGTAAATACTTTAGAATGAATGGTTGAAGAAGTAAAGAAAGTTTTGCCTCATTGAGGATACAAATTGCTCCCCCAAAATACAAAGAGAATATTCTATCAATTATCTAGGTTGTAAAAAATACAGAAAATTAGAAAACAAGTGCAAGTTAGGAGAGATTGATTACAGACTCTTACTGACTTCCAATTATTGCTGAAAGAGATTTCCAATCTACAGCCCACTCCTGGGATAAAACCTGATCAAATAATTCATTTAAACAGAACCTTAGATGGTGACAAAGACTTAAATAGTCCCAGGAAATTATCAGCTGAAGCTGAGAGAAAATTGACTTTGATCAAAAAGAAATTACAGGAGGCACATGTGGGTCATGTGGATCCAAATCTTAACTGCATTCTGGTCAAATTATCCTCTAAATATTGTTTTATAAGAATTTAATGCAGAGGGTAGATATTATCTTAGAATGGATCTTTTTGCAACATAAATCAAGTAAAGAATTAAAAAGTTATGTGGAATAGGTCTCTGAATAAATTACAAAAGGAAAATTAAGACTTTGTCATTAGGAATAGACCCAGCAGAAATTATAGTAATCTTTTAATAATGATGAAATTAACAAATTATGGGAAGACAATGAACCCTTGCAAAGCGTACTATTTTTTGGGAGAGATTAATAACAACTATCCCCAAAGAAAGATAATTTGACTTATAAAGAAAGCTGATTGGATCCTTCCTGGTATTATACAGGACACATCAATGTTGACACCTAGTCTCTCAGGCATCAGTCCCAAAGAAACACACAGAGGCCTACAAATAATTATAAACTTGTTGGTCTGTTAGTTCAGGCTTTCTTATTAACTAACTCTTATATCTCACATTAACCTATAATTCTTGTCTGTGTTAGTCATGTGGCTTGGTACCTTCATCAGTGAGGCATTCTCATCTTGCCTCCTCTGCATCTTGGTGATGACTGCAGACCGATCCTTTCCTTTCCCCAGAATTCTCCTATTCTGGTTGCCCTGCCTATACTTCCTGCCTGGCTACTGACCAATCAGCATTTTATTAAACTAATACAAGTGACAAATCTTTACAGGATACAAGACCATTGTCCCACAGCACAACAATAACTGGAGATCCTACATTCTATATTGATGAAAATAAATCAGGAAAGGCAGGTTATAAATTAGAAGATTTAAGTAAAGTGTAACAAGACCTTATGATTCTCTCCAAAAGTCAGAATTATATGCTATTCTCATGGTACTAAGGAATTTTAAAGAATTTCAACATAGATACTGATTTGCAATATTCAGAATGAGTTGTTTTACATATTTAAACTGCTGAATTTATACAGGATGATACAGAATTGACTTTATTATTTACTCAAGTTCAAGATATAATAAGGATTGGGCTTCATCCCATGTACATAACACACATTCAGTTCCATACAGGTCTACCAACTCCTCTAGCACAAATTGATCATTTTATTGCCTGGAAATGTACTAAAGGCCTTGGTTAAAAAAGATGTTCCCATTACATGGCGACAAGCCAAGAAGATTACAAGGAGATTCCCTACTTGTTTTTTTATATAACCAAACACCACTATCTACAGGAAGTAACCCACAGGGTACTCAAAGGAATGAAATATGGCAGATGGATGTGTTCCATTTTGTAGAAGTTGGAAAATTAAAATATGTACATCACACCATTGATACCTATTCAGGTTTTCAACAGACAACTACTTTGAGTTTGGAAAAGGCTGATTTGGCAATCCCACATTTACTAGAAGTTATGGCCATCATGGGTGAACCTGCACAAATAAAGACAGACAATGCTCCAGCCTATGTCTCTTAGAAAATGAAACAGTTTTTTCATTTTTTTAAAAAAATATTTATTTACTTATATGTTGACTAAGGTTTCTATCCTGCCCAGTCCCACAGTCAGTCCTAAAGAAACACACAGAGGTCTACATTAATAATAAACTGATCGGCCTATTAGCTCAGGCTTCTTATTAACTCTTTCTTACATCTTATATTAGCTCATTATTCTTGCCTGTGTTAGCCACGTGGCTTGGTACCTTTCATCAGTGAGGCATTCTCATCTTGCTTCCTCTCTGTCTGGATGATGACTATAGACTGTGTCTTTCCTCTTCCCAGAATTATCCTGTTTCATTGCTCTGCCTCTACTTCCTGCCTGGTCACCCCACCTATACTTCCTGCCTGGCTACTGGCCAATCAGTGTTTTATTAAAAATAATACAAGTGACAAGATAAAAGACCAGGAACTAAGGAACTAAGGTCATCAAAACTCTGCTTTCAAAAATTTTACTTTTTCCCATACCTATTTTCATCTCTATGGTACCTTTCTTTAAATACATGTCTGCTGAAATTCAAACTTTCTATTTTGATATAAATAATGTTTAAGTTTTCCACAGTGAATAATAATTTTCTGACAGTAATTTTTGAGGTCTCCAGGAAGAAGATGTTACCCTACAATAATTACATCTTGTTCTTATGATGGCATTCAGCTGATAGTAACACTTAAAGATAGACTTTGAACTACAAACTGCTCAGAAAAATTTTGAAGTGGCTAGCTGAGGTGATCCAGCCTTATAGACTACTCTAGCAAGGACTTGAGACAAGCCGTGCATTTTTACCTAATGCATAGACTGAATGATACAGCTACCTCTCCCAGGGCTTAACAATGAACAATTAAGCCAAATTTTTCTTTTAGGATCCCCTAGACAGCAGGAAGAAAATTTAAGAATGCAATGCCTACATTCTCAAGAGGTGTGGTGGGTGGTTTTTGTCATTCAATGGATTATGCATTACAATATAGTTCTGTGCTACTGTACTGTTTACAACCCTGGCAAAGGTCTGGAGATTAAAAGAACACACAAGAGACATGGGTCATTTATGAGGAGATAATGCCAAATGATGTTTTATTCAAGTTTAGGAAAAACCTTTTATGTCTAGCTGCTGCACAATGGAATTCCCTCCAGGCAGGTGGGAAATTACCACACCCAAGATGGAGTAAACAATGCCATATAGCTAATCACCAAGGGGGCAGAGGGAGCACAGGAACAAACAGGATATTTAGCGGGAAAATGCAACAAGATGTCTGGCCAGAAACTGTTCTCAAGATGAACCTTGGGAGGAGGGGTAGACCTGTGGGTCCCACAATTATGGTTATTATAGATATGATAGAATAAAAGAGTAGATCATTGAATCTACTCTGAAATGAGGTGAGGATATAGATATGATAAGATAAAAAAGTAGATTACTGAATCTACTTTTAAAAAGCAACTAATAGTTTTAAATGTTTTACATTGGACTGAGCTTTTGTACATTGTATATGAATTTTGTATATTGATACAAATTTGAGATTTATTTTGTTAAAACATACTGTACATATATTTCTAATCTTGTTCAAGGTATTGTACCCATACAGCTCAATTAACAGTGTAATGCAAATTTCTAGTCTATGAAAATTATTATTACCAACTGTTTTGGATAATAAGGAAATATAGGTTAATAGTTTATGACCTAGTATAATCAAACTTGTAGTCACAGTAGGTATGTTTTCAAGGTCAAAGAAAGATATAGATAGACATGTCATCTTCAAATACTTCAGAGATCTATAGAATATGGCATTTAAGATGTTTTAATAACCTAGGTTCTTCTTTTTTTATGACAGTGAGACATGTCTGCTCCTGGCAGCACCAATCTACTTTAGAGAAGATAATGGGCATTGAAGAAACTCCACATGGAATTTACTTTCTTTGTGGCAAAGTCACTGGGCAAGAAAATGCCCTTGTCTTAACTGCTGATAGTTTGCAGTTATAATTGAACAGGCAGAACACACAAAAGAAAGTGACTGCCAACACCATCAAGACAAAGTGGGATAGCCCTTCAGAATATTCGGATTCATAGAAAATTCTGTTGGATATGCTAGGCATGTAGGCAGAAGATGGATGCCCTGACATTGCAGCCAGCTGTTTCTGTCATTACTCACAGGTTTTGGAAGTCACTTGCTTGCATTTTCTGCTTACCCAGTTAACATTATTTCCTTCTTGGGTCACTGAGGTAGTTGAAGTCTAGATAGTTTAGTTATAGTATCCCTCGTTTATGAGACCCAGAAAAGAAATTCACTAAAGAAATCTAAAGTATATAAGATTGAGAGATATCAAAAGATAGTTTTGGATGGTAATGCAAGTTGTGGTTGAAAGTAAATTAGGTACTAAATTTTGGACTAACCAAGATAGTATAAATATGGAGTATTTTCTCTGAATTTGTCAAATGTAAATGGTCTAGACATTAATATGTGTATTGCCTGTATATGTTGTCTATTTGTTGTACTCATTATATATATATATATATATATATATTATTGTATTAGTTATAGTCTTTTGTATTTTAGACAAAAGGGGGAAATGTAGTGGCATTTCATTTGTATTTAATAAATAGAGCTTGCCTTATAGACCAGGCAGTGGTAACACACACATTTAATCCCAGTAGCCACACTAGTTACCATAAAAACCGGGTAGTAAATGCCTTTATTTCCAGTGGTGCATGCCTTTAATCCAAGCCCTAGAGAGGATTATAAAACTGGAGGAGATAGCTCTCAGTCTCAATCTTATTCTGAGGTTTCCTGGAGGCAGGATCACCATTTTTGGACTGAGGTTGAGGGAAGAGCCAGTGGCTAGCTGCTTTGCTTTTCTGGTCTTCAGATTGAACCCCAATATCTGACTCTGAGTTTTTATTAATTGTGCTTTACAGCCTTGCCTTGTTCCTGATTTTAGTGGAGTCACTTTGAGTTTCTCTCCATTTAATTTGATGTTCGCTGTCAGCCTGCTGTATATTGCTTTAATTATGCTTAGCTGTGTTCCTTGCATCCTGATCTCTCCAAGACATTTATCATGATGGGGCTTTGGATTATGTCAAAGGCTTTTCCAGCATCTAATGACTAGATCATGTGTTTTTTTTCTTTCAGTTTATTCCTATGGTGGATTATATTGACTGATTTTTGTATTTTGAACCATCCCTGTATCTCTGGGATGAAGCCAACTTGATCATGGTAGATGATTTTTTGATGTGTTGTTGGATTTAGTTTGCCAATACTTTATTGAGTATTTTTGCATCAATGTTCATTAGGGAGATTTGTCTGTAATTTTCTTTTTTAGTTGTATCTTTGTGTGGTTTGGGTACCAGGGTAACTGTTGCCTCATAAAAAGCATGTGGCAATGTTCCTACTGTTTCTATTGTGTGGAACAATTTGAGGAGTATTGGTATTAGTTCTTCTTTGAAGTTCTGGTAAAATTCTGTGCTGAAACCATCTGGCCCTGGGATTTTTTTTGGTTGGCAGACTGTTGATGACTATTTCTATTTCCTTGGGGGTTATAGGTTTATTTCAATTGTTTACCTGGTCTTGATTTAGTTTTGGTACATAGTACCTGTCTAGAAAATTGTCCATTTCTTTTAGATTTTCCAATTTTGTGGAGAACAGGTTTTTGAAGTAGGATCCAATGATGCTTTGTTTTTCCTCAGTGTCTGTTGTTATGCCCCCTTTTCATTTTTGATCTTGTTAATTTTGGGTGTTTTCTCTGCCTTTTGATTAGTTTGGGAAAATGTGTGTCTATCTTGTTGATTTTCTTGAAGAACAAACTCTTTATTTCATTGATTCTTTGTATTGTTTTCTTGTTTTGGTTTCATTGATTTCAGCCCACAATTTGATTATTTCCTGTCATCTACTCCTTCTGGGTAAGTCTGAAAACACTATCCTGAGTGAGATAACCCAGACCCAAAAATATGAGTATGGTATGTACTCACTCATTAGTGGATTCTAGCCATAAACAAAGGACATTGATGCTAGAGAAGCTAAATAATAAGGTGAACCCAAACAAAAACATATATAGATCCTCCTGGAAATTGGAAGCATACAAGATTGTTAGGCAAATGTTGGGAGCATGGGAGTAGGGGTAGGGTGTGGGAAGGAGAGAGGGGGAGAGAGAAGGAAGAAGGGGAGGGTTCAGGAGAGCTTGGGGGAGTGGGATGGTTGAGATGGAGGAAGGACAGATATGGGAGCAGGGAAGAAGATATCTTAATTAATGGAGGCATTGTGGGGTTGGCAAGAGGCTTGACTCTAGAGGGGGTCTAAAATGTCCACAGGGATGTCCCCAGGTCAGACCCTGGGCAGTGGAGGAGAGGGTGCCTGAATTGGCCTTGTCCTATAGTCAGACTGATGACTATCTTGAATATCACTATAGAGCCTTCATCTGGTGAAAGATGGAGATAGAGACAAAGTCCCACATGGGAGTACTGGACTGACCTCCCAAGGTCCAGTTGAAAAGCAGAAGGAGGGAGAATATAACCTAGGAAGTCAGGACAGTAAGGGATGCATCCACCCACTGAGATGGTGTGACTGATCTAATGGGAGATCACCAAAGCCAGCTAGAATGGGACTGAACTAGCATGGGATCAAACTGGACCCTCTTAATGTGGCTGACAATCAGGGCAGACTGAAAAGCCAATGATAATGGCACTGGGATTTATTTTTATGGCATGTACTGACTTTTTGGGATAATAGTCTTTTTGGATGCATACTTTCCTAAGCCAGGATGGATCAGGGGAGGGCCTTAGACTTCCCGCAGGGCAAGGTACCCTGCCCTCTCTTAGGATTGGAGGGGGAGAATGGGAGGATGAGTGGGGGAGTGCGAGGGAAGTGGAAATTTTGATTCCTAGTATTAATAAATTAATAAAAAATAAAAAACAAAAAAAGAACTCAAGAAGTTAGACATTAAAATTCTAAATAACCCGATTAAAAAATGGGGTACTGACTGAAGAGAGAATTCTCAACAGAAGAATTTCAAATGACCAAAAGATACTTAAGGACATGTTCAGCTTCCTTAGCTATCAAGGAAATGCAAATCAAAACAAATTTGAGATAGAAACATAGAGTTTAACACAGCTTTTTGCTATTTGCTGGTGGGGTGCCACAGAGAAAATTTCCTCACTCAGCAGCTACAACAGGAAAAAAGTGGTGGTTTTAAAATACCGGTTTTCTGGGCTGTGCCATCAGTGCAACCTCCGACTCTTTTGGGTGACAGAGCATTTGGATGGGGTTTGTGAGCAGCTTGCTGCAGATTGCTTAATGGCAATGTGGACCAGCT
The DNA here is from genome assembly GCF_000317375.1 of Microtus ochrogaster. Classification (NCBI taxonomy): domain Eukaryota; kingdom Metazoa; phylum Chordata; class Mammalia; order Rodentia; family Cricetidae; genus Microtus; species Microtus ochrogaster. The sequence continues at coordinate 42,568,603 of NC_022015.1, read as the reverse complement.
TTGTGCCTGGAAGTGGGGCCAAGTGCTTGGCTCTCAGAGGTACAAGAGGCTCTGCCATGCTGAACTGTGCTGATCTCAGGCAGTAACTATTATATGTATCATAATAACAGCGCAGTTAAGGTTTAGACTGTGCAGGAAATAGGTGGTACCGTATTACTCCTACATGGCACAACTTCAGTTTTTAAGAAGTGTTTAGCATTTTAAGAAGTGCTCCTGGATAATAAAAAATTACAGATTCACAATAGGAGAGTTTCAGATATAAGTGACTTCTAAATTTGTCACCTTGCTGTATAAATGTATGTAGCCTTGGGAGAGAGAAGAAAAATAATATACAAAGTCATAAAATAAAGTTAATGCTTAAAAAAGGGTAAAGTCTTTAAAGAGACAGGCAATAGATTAATAAATTAAAAAGAGTAAAAGAATAAGCTATGTAAAAATGAAAAATTCACAAGGTCTGGATTCTGTATATCATTGTGTTTTCTTTAATTTTTTTTGACTGTGAGGAAGCTAAGTTCAGAGACACATCTCATTGTGTGGGCTGCTGAGCTAAACCAACATGTATATTATAAAGGTATTATGACTTCAGAACTTGGGTCTAAGAATATGATGCTTTGGAGAAGAGGTTCTTATTTTGTTTTCACAGAAGATGAGAACCTGTGATTGCTTCTATACCTATATGGTTTCATAGACTAAGGCCTCCAGAATGATTGCCATGAATGCCCTCCAAAAATTAATTCACTCAACTGCTGACTGAGATGAACCTAGCACATAGGATATACCATAAAAGACCTGATTAACAGTGTCCCCTTCAGCACGAAGCAGTTTAGAGAAAAAAAGCTGTGCCCATATTCCTAAATATTGTTTATGGATATTCTTTTACATTTAGAGGGGGATATGATATGGATATAAATAATTTGTATTGGTATGGATTTTGCTTTATTGATATAAATTTTAGGTCAATCTTGTTATATGTATGTTTCTGCTCTTGATTGAGGTATTGTGATGTGTAGTTCATTTAAAAATGTAATGTATAATTAAGAAATATAGGTTAATAGATAATCATCTATAATAGTCAAGTTAGTAGTCATGTTAAATTTTTTTAGATGTGCCTAAATATATTTCAGATGGATAGGCATTCTTTATATCGTTCAAAGGCTACAGAATATGGCATTTAAAATGTTTTAATAACTTAGGGTTTTTCATGACAATGAGACACATCTGCTCCTGGCAGCACCAGCTACTTCAAGAGGAAGATGGGCATTGAAGAGGCTCCTTATGGAGTTGGTTAGCCATTTGGGCAAGAAACTGCTTTTGTATGGACTGATGCATAAACTGGACATGAAGAACCCACAGAGAGATGACTGCTGAACTTACCTCAAGCTGAGATGATCCTTCGGGGTTCATGTTTCATGAAAAAGTCTGTGAGACATTCTGCAGGACTCAAAAAAGTGACTAAACTGTTTAAAATTTCCTGCTTCATGAAAAAGTCTGTTGGCTACTATTGGCCTATAGGCTGAAGATAGATGCCCCAATGGTACAGAAGAACTTTGGGTAAATATCAAGGCAGTGAGATGTCTCTGTCAATTTTAGAGTTTTGGAAGTTGTTTATAATGCACTTCCTGTTTACTTAGGTAATATTATATTCTCTGGAGTCTTTGATAGATTTAAAAAATAGATAGATAGTTTTAGTTATAGTTTTCCTTTGTTATGATAAAAGATAAAATAGATATAAATATTGTAACTGTAATTCTTGCCTGATAACTGTTTTGTTATATGTAATTTTACTATGTTAATGTTAAAGCCTTCCTTTTTGTTTAAACAGAAAAGGGCAAATGGTGTGGGAATTCCTTCTGTTTATGTGTTGCTTTCATTGGCTAATGAATAAAGAAACTGCCTTGGCCTAGTTGATAGGACAGAACTTAGGTAGGCAGAGTAGACAGAACTGAATGCTGGGAAGAAGGGCAGAGTGGCAGAAGCCATGGGTCTCTTGCCTAAGATGGATGCTGGTTAGAATCTTGACAATAAGCCACAGTCATATGGTGATACACATTAATGGAGATGAGTTAAACTAATATGTAAGAGTTAGCGAATAAGAAGTTAGAGCTAATGGGCCAGTCAGTGATTTAATTAATACAATTTCTGTGTGATTATTTTGGGTGTGAGCTAGCCAGGCTGCCAGGACAAACAAAGGACCTGCTCCCTGCAACACCTTAGTTTGATTATTTCCAGTCTTCTACTCCTCCTAGATGAGTCTGCTTCTTCTTTTTCTAGAGCTTTTAGGTGTGCTGTTAAAGTCTCTAATGTGAGCTTTCTCCATTTTCTTTATGTGGGCACTTAGTGCTATGAACTTTCCTCTTAGCACTGCTTTCATAGTGTCCCAAGGGTTGGGTATGTTATGTCTTTATTTTCATTGAATTCAAGGAAGACTTTAATTTCTTTCTTTATTTCTTCCTTGACCCATAGGTGGTTCAGTAGTTGACTGTTCAGTTTCCATGAGTTTGTAGGTTTTCTGGGGTAGAATTGTTGTTAGATTCTAACTTTACTCCATGGTGATCCAATAAGACACAGGTGGTTACATTTTTTTTTTTGTATCTGTGGATGTTTGCTTTTTTTTACTGAGTATGTGATCAATTTTCAAGAAGGTTCCATGAGATGCTGAGAAGAAGGTATATTCTTTCCTGTTTGGGTGGAATGTTCTATATATGTTTGTTAAGTCCATTGGATTCATTACATATGTTATTTCTCTGTTGAATTTCTGTCTGGTTGACCTGTCCATTGGTGAGAGAGGAGTGTTGAAATCTCCTACTATTAGTGTGTGGGGCTTGATGTGTGATTTGAGTTCTAGTAATGTTTCTTTTACATATGTGGGTGATTTTATATTAGGGGCATATATATTCAGGATTTAGACTTCATCCAGATGAATTATTCCTGTTATGAGTATAAAGTGTCCTTCTCCATCTATTCTGATTGATTTTAGTTTGAAATCACTTTTGTTAGATATTAGTATAGCCACACCTGCTTGTTTCTTAGGTCCGTTTGCTTGGAAAACCTTTTCCCAACCCTTTACTCTGAGGTAGTGTCTGTCTTTGAGGTTGAGCTGTGTTTCTTGTAAACTTAGAATGTTGGATCCTGTTTTCGTATCCATTCTTTTAACCTGTGCCTTTTTATAGGTGAATTGAGTCCATTGATATTAAATGTCATTCATGACCAGTTGTTGTTAACTCCGGTTACTTTTTTCGTGGTAGTGTTTGTGTGCTTCCCTTCTTTGAGTTGTGCTGGTAGAGGGTTGTCAGATGTCTGTGCTATTGTGGGTGTTATTGGTTTCCTTGGGTTGTGGTTTTCCTTCTAGTACTTTCTTTAAGGCTGGATTTGTGGATATGCATTGTTTAATTCTTTTTTTTTTGTCCTGGAATATCTTGTTTTCTCCATTGATGGTGAAAGAAAGCTTTTCTGGATATAGTAGTCTGGGCTTGCATCCATGGTCTCTTAGTGTCTGCAGCACATCTATCCAAGACCTTCTGGCTTTCAGGGTTTCCATTGAGAAGTCAGGTGTAATTCTGATAGGTTTACCTTTATATGTTACTTGACCTTTTTCCTTTGCAGCTCTTAATATTCTTTCTTTATTCTGTATGTTTTGACTATTATATGGTGAGGGGATTTTTTTTGATCCAGTCTATTTGGTGTTCTGTAATCTTCTTGTACTTTCATAGGAATATCCTTCTTTAGGTTGGGGAAGTTTTCTTCTATAATTTTGTTTAATATATTTTCCAGGCCTTTGAGCTCTAATTCTTCTCCTTCTTCTACACCTATTATTCTTAGGTTTGGTCTTTTTATGGTGTCCCAGATTTCCTGGATGTTTTGTGTTAAGAATTTGTTGGATTTGTTGTTTTCTTTGATCAATGTGTCTATTCCCTCTATAGTATCTTCATCACCTGAGATTCTTTTTTCTACCTATTGATTCTGTTGTGTTATACTAGTCTCTGTAGTTCCTGTTTGCTTACCCAGTTTTCCATATCCAGACATCCCTTAGTTTGTATCTTCTTTATTACCTCCATTTTGGTCTTCAAGACTTGAACTATTTCGTTTACCTGTTTGATTGCTTTTCTTGGTTTTCTTGGGTATCTTTGAGGGATTTATTAATTTCTTCTAACTTTTTGTTTGTCTTCTCTTCCATTTATTTACAGGAGTTTTTCACTTTCTGTTTAAGGATCTCCATTATTTTCATAAGGTTATGTTTAAAGTTGATTTCTTTTACTTCTTCTGGGTTAGGGTGTTCAAGTCTTCCTTTTGCGTGTTTGCTGGATTCTGGTGTTATCATGTTGCTTTTCAGGTTGTTGGAGGAATTTTTGTATTGGTGCCTGCCCATCTCTTCCTCAAATGAGGCCAGGAGAGCCTTTGTGTCTTGGTCCAATCTTTGCTGTGGTTGACTGTGTACTTGGAAGTTTTTCTTGGTCTACTCTCTCTTAGGTCCCCTCAGCTCTGGAGTTGGCTCTCAGAACCCCTCCATCTGAAGCAGGCTGTGCTGGGGGTTCTAAGGACCCTGCAGATGAAAAGGAGTGCCTGGGGGCAAGATGGGATGGGGTAACTAGAGAAATCTAGTAGCCAGGGGTGGGGCCCTGGTGAATGTTCAGGAATGTTTAGGGAATTGGTGGGGGCCTGGACTCTGTTACCCAGGACCATCTGGCCAAGCAGCCACTCACTCACCACTCTGGATCTCCTCAGAACAGGATCAGGGCCTCTTGCTGGGCTTTAAGCACCTCACAGACAAAAGGGTGGGCTTTCGGGAAAGGGTGGCGTGGCACAAATAAGCCCCAGTGGCAGGACCACTTACCACTGGCTCCCTAAACCCCCAGTCCTGAAGCAGGCTGAGTTGGGGGGATCCAAGGACCCCGCAGATGAAAAGAAGAGCTTGGAGGCAAGATGGCACAGGGTAGAGAAAGCCAGTAGCTGGGAACACAGCCCGCTGGATGGCCAGAAAAGTTTAGGGAATTGGAGGGGGCCTGGCCTCCATTCCCTGGGACTGTCGGGCCCGGCAGCCACTCACTCACCACTCTGGACCTCCTCAGCTTGAATTTTCTTAATGCTAACGAGAAAGGGACAACAGCAGCAGAGAGACATTGGATAATAGAAAAGTCTTCTGAATTAAATCAGCTGGTGTATTTCAAGGATGTGTTGACCTCACAATGGAAGTCAGGAGATGTGCTATGTTGGGGAAGGGGTTTTTCTCTTGTTTCCAGAGGAGAAGAAAAACTATGGATACCATCACAATTAAAAAAAGATTTGCTTTGAAAACGAGAAATCTCCTGAGAAAGAGAAATGACAGCTCATCAACAATGGTGACAATCATACTGGTAGTAAGGAATCCATATAGGGTTGGGGCAGGGTTCTGCTCTTGTCTTTACTGGAAAATATACATCTTCAAATATTCCAGAGACCCTGGATGCTTGGATGCTGATAGAAGGAAAAATAACTATCCAATAGGGATCATCAAGAAAAAGGAATATGAGTTGTAAGGGCAGGTGATCAACACACACATACACACACACACACACACACACACACACACACACAAATACATAGAGCTGCTTTGGATTTGGACAAAAACTCTGTACTTCTCTAAATCCAAGCATGTTGTTAAAAGAAAAATTCAGAGTTTCTGTCTCAAGAGTCATCTGGTATAGGACAGAAAGAAGAAAGAATTTAGAAAAAAATTTTATTTTTCTTCATACCTATTTTTGTCTCTATCATACCCTTCATTGAATATAAATGTCTGTATATGTCTATATAAATAATGTTTAGTTTTCCACAATGAACAATGAATTTTCCTTCAGTAATCTTTGAAGTTTTCATGAAGAAGATGGGGCCCCACAACAACAGCTCTACCTGGTTGATATGATGTTATGATGCTGATAGCACTACTATATGACCTGTTTGGGGTACCAGCTGCTCAAGATAGTTCCAACTTGGTTATCTGAAATGGTGTGCTTTTTTTTTTTTTTACAATGTTGTGGCCAGAACTCCAAATAGGAACCTTAGAAAAACCCTACTGAATACTCAGAGACTATTTACAATTTCACCAGACAGTAATCTTGGAACTTAACCACCTTTTACTTTCACAGGATCTCATAGAAAGAACATTGCCCCTTTGACAGCTGGAAGCATTTCTAGAAGATGATGTCCTCTTTTCCAACAAAGTTTGTCTTCAGGGTTAGGACATCACTTAGGGGTTGATTATAATTGGTATAGGGTTGGAGGTTTGGGGAAAATTATTTAAGATCAGGAATTGTAGAGAGAGCCCGCCCTTTGGGGG
>NC_022015.1:42540582-42544508 GCF_000317375.1 Microtus ochrogaster | reverse complement strand
TCGGTGCATCGCTGGAACTTCGGTTGCGTGAGTGTGCTATTTACATTAAAGTTGTATCATCTTATACCAATTGGTCTGCATTAATCCGATCCGCCTTCAAGGGATCTCTTTGAAAAAAAGAGAGAAAATTTAATGGGATAATAGATTAGTGTGAGCTTACTCACACTAAAAACAATAGTGAGTAATGGAGTGAACACTTGTGAGCTATTATTTATAGCCAATTTACATTGGTATAAATTCTTGTATATTGATACAAACTTAAATTATATTGAGTATGTTCTTCTTTTTGTCTATAATATTTGTATACCTAGGCAAAGTTATTTTGTCATATTGTATGCAGGCATGCTTCTACCTCCACTTAAGCCATTTTGCATATTGATACAATTTTAGGATATAGTTATCATATTGAATTATACATTTCTTCCTCTGATCAAAACACTTATACATTGTTTATATTTTGAGATCCTTGTCCTTATTTGTTGCACAGTTGTTTAAAGATTGTTTAATATTCTAATATGAAGTCTTAGTATTTAAGTTATTTAGGTATTAAAATTCATAGGTCAATAATCATCCATGTTTGTCATACTTATATTTAGACTAATCAGGTTCTTTAGATATTTAGAGATTGTATTATGCATAGATAGGTAATCTTCAACAGCTTCAAAGAGCTGTAGATTATGACATTTAAACAACTTTGGTTTCTGTTGACATAAGACATGATTGCTCCTGGCAGTACTGATCTATTCCTGAGAGAATGTTGAGCACTGAAGACACTCCACTTGGAGCTTGGTAAAACAGGCCTTTGGGCAAGGCACTGCCTATGCATCAACCACTGACAAAATGCATGGATGTCTGGACAGGACAAGCAGGAGAGAAGAAAAAAGACTGTCATATTTGCCATGACAGGGTAAGACAATTTTGGAAATGTCTGTCAGTTACTCTAGGTCTTTGCCAAAGTTGGTTGCTTCAACATTGCAAATGAGACTTTGGGTGACTGCCCAGGTATCCAGTTGTCTCTGTCATGTGTTGCACATTTTGGAAGTTGTTTGATTGCATTTCCTGCTTACTCAAGTGATATTAGTTCCCTTTTCAGGTCTTCATTGGGGTTGAAGACCAGATAGTTGTAGTTACTTTCCTCTCATGACTTGGCCAAGTTATTTATTATACAAGACTTAAACTCATTAAGATAGGATAGTTATTGAAACATGTTGTAATAGGAGTGGTGGGCTACGTCCCCGGCACCCGGCCGCCCGCACGGCTAGCTTTACCTGAAATAATTACATGGAAACTGTATTCTTTTAAACACTGCCTGACCCATTAGTTCCACTTTCTTATTGGCTAGCTCTTACATATCGATCTAACCCATTTCTAATAATCTGTGTAGCTCCATGAGCTGGCTTACCAGGAAAGATCTTAGCCTGCGTCTGTCTGGAGTGGGAGAATCATGGCGACTCACTGACTCAGGTTCTTTCTCCCAGCCTTCTGTTCTGTTTACTCCTCCCACTTATGTTTTAACCTATCAGGACCAAGCAGTTTCTTTATTGCTTAACCAGTGAAACAACAAATAGAAAGATGATCCACCTCCATCAGAAACATTTATTACATGCTTCTTGCTTGATATTATTTATGCTGGTTGTAATTCTAATTTTTATACCTGATATTTGTTCCTATTGTATATAATTTTGTATTAGGCTTAGAACTTTTCTATTTAAACAAAAGGAGAAGGTGCTGTAGGAATTCCTACTGCCGGTAGCCTTTAATTTACCCACCCACTTGGGCGTGGCCTCTTATACCAATGTAAAGCACGCATCTGGCCTCTTTTCCAGCTGAGGGATTTGGTTGCTGTTCCCCATTCCAGCAGAGAACTGTGATATGTGTCTACCCCTAAATTTATAACCCTCTATTATACTAAATTCTGAGCGAGTGTGGGATTTCTTTTAAGCATCCTTCTTCATGTTGGAGGAAGTTAATCATAGAGGAATTTAAAAGATTTAATGCCTGTTGTTAAAAACAGCACAATTTTGGATGTAATCAAGCACAGAAGAGCTTCAATAGCTAAAATAAGAAATTCAGGAGAGACTAGAAAAATAAGTATTTTGGCAAACTGCTATAAAGGTTCAGAGCCCAAAGCTCAAATTACAAATAGATGGCACTGTAATGAAAGGTTTAGTAGAGAAGAGCAGATGTAACAATAATTTCACTAAAATCTTGTCATCTAGATTGGAGTCTTTAGGAGGTAAATATTCATCTTCTAGTAATTGGAACTTTATCTCAGGTAACAGAAGTGAAATATGGGGTGAGTGTATAGGGCCAGAAGGACAAATAGGAACATTAAAGCCATATATGGCTAATATAGCCACAAATTTATGGTGACATGATTTGTTACAACAATGGAAGACAGAGATTAATATTCCTCAACTCTCAGAAACAAACCATAAAGTAAAGAATGCTTCTGAGATGAATAATAAGAGGTATAAAGAACAATTACATACTCTTCAGGTTGCACATAAACAGGACACAAAAGTTACTGATCTTTCAAAGTTACCAGTTTCAGTACCTTTAAAATGGTTAATCGACAAACCTGTGTGGGTGGAAGAATGACCTTTGACATCAGAAAAATTACAGGAATTAGAACATCTGGTACAATACAGCTAAACGCTCAACTCAGTGAAGAATCAACAAGTCCTCCAAATTCTCCCATGTTTGTCATTAAAAAGAAATCTGGAAAATGGAGAATGTTAACAGATTTAAGAACCATAAATAAGGTGATTCAGCCAATGGACTCTTCATAGCCTGGAATTTCCTTGCCTTCTTTATTTCCTAAGGGATAGTCTATTATAGTGACGGATATAATATATTCTTTGTTACTATACCTTTACAAGGACAGGATACAGGAAAAATTTTCTTCAGTGTCTACTGATAAAATGCCCAATATGTTAAAAGGTATCAAAGGAAAATTCTTCCACAAGGCCTGTTAAATAGTGCCACCTTGTGTCAATATTTTGTACAACAGCCTTTAGAAATAATTCATAAAAATCATCTCTGATCTAAAATATATCATTATATGAATGATATCTTACTGAGTGATTCAGATGTGGAAACCTTAGAAAAATATTTGATGAAATAAGGAGAATTTTGCCTTGCTGGGAATTATAGATTGCTCTTGAAAAATACTAAGAGGAAATAATTTTATCAATTATCTAGGACATGGAAGAGATTTACAGAAAATTTAACCACAGGAAGTACAAATCAGGAGAGAGCAATTTCAAGCAATTAATGATTTTCAAAAATTTCTGTGAGATATTAACTGGATATGGCTCACAATTAGATTAACTATTCAAGAGTTAAGCGATTTATTTAAAAACTTACAAGGTGTTAAGGATTTAAATAGTTCAAGAAAAGTATCAGCTGTACCTCAGAAAAAACTATCTCTGGTAGAAAGAAATTTAGAAGATGCACATGTGGATCTCTTGAATCCAAAGCTTGATTCTGTCTTAGTTATTTCGCCTTCTACTCACTCTCCCACAGGAAATCTCATGCACAGAGAAGATAGTGCCTTAGAATGGATATTTTTACCATACAAACAGAGTAAAAAATTAAAGAGTTATGTAGAAAAGATTTCTGAATTGATTCTGATAGGAAAAATGTGACTTACCAATTAGCAGGAATAGGCTCATGAGAAATTGTGGTCCCTTTTACTAATGATGAAATTTTCCCATTATGAGCAGAATACGAACACTGGCAAAGTTTGCAGTAAATGAAATCTTTAAGAAGATGATGAAGAATTGGTTTCTAGCCATAAATAAGGGTCACGGAGTCTACAATTGCTGAACCTAAAGAAGCTAAATAAGAAAGTGAACCCAAGGAAAAACATATAGTTATCCTCTTGGCTATGGGAAGTAGACAAAATTGCCGGGGAGAAAATT
>NC_022015.1:42530833-42539847 GCF_000317375.1 Microtus ochrogaster | reverse complement strand
GGAGAAGAGCGGGAGAAGGGGGAGGGAAATGGGAGGCGGGGAGGAGGCAGAAATTTTTTTTTCAATAAAAAAAAATAAATAAAAAAAAGAAGAGATCTGCAAGGGTGAACCCACGTGGCGTTTGGAAATACTGATCCCTGCACAATCCTGCCTCATGCGTCTTCCGCCATCAGGGTTTGGGCAAACGATGGACACCTTTGGTTGCCTGCTGTGTTCTACCTAACCAGAATGTCACTAGGCTGTCAAAGATCACCCAGATATCGGGTTAGGACTATAAACTGCTCAGGATATTCAAATTGTAGAGTTTATGTGAGACGACACAATTATTTTATATAACTTAGTACTCAAAATACTCTATCCCTATACTGCCTAGTATAACCAAGCTGGGCATTGTACAAAGTTTGTCAGAAATAGCTTCATAATTGTATAGTTTTGCTATGTTAGAGTTAAAAACCTTTTCTCTCTCACAAAGATCTGCCTGCCTCTGCTTCCCAAGTGCTGAGATTAAAGGCGTGGGCCACCACCACCCAGCGGCAGCAGCAGCTTTGCAGTGGTTTCTCTGTCTCCAGCTCGGCCCTTCATTGGCATCACTGACACCATCCTTCTTTTCTTTCCTTCTATTTTCTCTCTTTCAGTATTAAAAAAATTGAAGTAAAATAAAAAAAAACCTTTTTTCTTTATATAGACAAAAGAGGGAAATGTTGCTGGATATTTGATCACACTGTGAACCTCGAGGTTCCCTTAGTTACTAAAAAAAACCCTGTTTACTTAACAGTTCTTGATTTGCTGGTGCAGATACTCAAGGTATTCTTTTGGGTTTTGCCTTTAATATAATTTGTACCTCTGGTATAGACTTATTTTTTTTTTTGAGACAGGGTTTCTCTGTGTAGCTTTGGTGCCTGTCCTGGAACTAGATCGTGTAGACCAGGCTGGTCTCGAACTCACAAAAATCCACCTGTCTCTGCCTCCCAAATTCTAGGATTAAGGTTGTGCACCACCACTGCCCGACTTCTGGTACAGGCCTTTAATCTTAGCAAATGGAGACAGAGGATGGTGGATCTCTATGAGTTTGGGGGCTACCTGGTCTACAGAGAGATTTCTAGGACAGCCAAAGCTACACTTTGAAACCCTGTCTCAAGAAGCAAGCAAGCAAACAAACAATCCTTCCCTTACTTCCCTTCTCATGGCAATATCAACTTTGGCTCAGAGATTGTTGTTTTCTCACAGTAATCAACACATCATTTAACTATAATGGAATTAAATCTATGGTCTTTCTGCAGGGGTCAATAACTCCAGAACATTAGGTGTTGTAGCTAGATCCCCAGGAGACTCCAGATTCAGAGGTGGGCATCCATCAGGGATAGGCCCCAGTGGATTTGTAAACTGTAAAAATATAACAATATTTTCCAGACACAACAATAACATTCCTGCCATTCCTAGTTTTGCTGTATGAGTCTAGGTAGCCATCATATATTTTAGTTTTTCTGGTCTTTTCTGATTGAGTTTTGTATTGTCTTTTCCCATTGCTATCTTTTGTGTGCTGGACTTGTGTTTTCAAGTTTGTTGCAGAGATGAGAATTGCACCATCAAATAGCCTCTGAGCTCTATAATATGATATTTTCAGGATTTCTGCAAGACAGGGTGCTCCTGGATGCCTCCATCCTAGTTTCACCCCGGAGCTTGTCCTGTCTCTTTCCTTCATTGACTCAACCTTATACATTAAGTACTTTTCTTTTTTCCTTCTTTTTTATTACTTTATAAATAATACCAATCAAAATCCCCACTTCCTCCCCTTCTCCTACTTCCCTCCAGCTCCCTTCCACACCCTCCCCCAACTCCCCTCCAGTCCTAAGAGAGGGCAAGGCACCCTGCCCTCTGGGAAGTCCAAGGCCCTCCCCCGCTACATCCAGGCTTAGGAAAGTATGCATCCAAATAGACTAGGATCCCCAAAGCCAGTACATACAGTAGAGACAAATCCTAGTGCCATTATTATTGCCTTCTCAGTCTGCCCCACATTCAGAGGGTCCAGTTTGATCCCATGCTCATTCATTCCTAGTCCAGCTGGCTTTGGTGAGCTCCCATTAGCTCAGGCACATTGTCTCAGTGGGTGAACCAACCCCTTGTGGTCATGACTTCCTTGGTCATAGTCTCCCTCCTTCTGCTCTTCAGCTGGACCTTGGGAGCTCAGTCCAGTGCTCCGATGTGGGTCTCTGTCTCTATCTCCATCCATCGCCGGACAAAGGTTCTATGGTGATATTCAAGATAGTCATGAGTCTGACTGACTACAGGACAAGGTCAGTTCAGGCACCCTCTCCTCCACTTCTCAGGGTCCTAGCTGGGGTCATCCCCATGGACTCCTGAGAACTCCTCCAGAGCCAATCATGCCACAAGGACATGTGCTCAAACTATGTTCATAGCAGCTTTGTTTCTCATACCCAGAACCTGGAAACAACCTAAATGTTCCTCAGCCAAAGAATGGATAAGAAAAATGTGGTACATTTACAAAATGGAGTACTACACAGCAGAAAAAATAACAACAACTTGAATTTTGCAGGAAAATGGATGGAGCTAGAAAACATTATTTTGAGTGAGGTAACCCAGAAACAGAAAGACAATTATCACATGTACTCACTTATAAGTGGTTTTTAAACATAAAGCAAAGAAAACCAGCCTACAAACCACAATCCCAGAGAACTTAGACAACAATGTGAACACTAAGAGACTTAATAGATCTAATCTACATAAGAAGTAGAAAGTAGAAAAAGACAAGATCTCTTGAGTAAATTGGGAGCATGGGGACCTTGTGGGAGGATTGAAGGGGGGAGGACAGAGGCAGGGAGAGGAGCAGAGAAAAATGTAGAGCTCAATAAATATCAATAAAAATCTCTTCCACCCAAAAAATATCAATGAACTCAATTTGCCTATAAAAAGACACAGGCTAAGAGAATGGATAAAAAAACAGGATCCATTCTTCTGCTGCATAAAAGAAACACACCTCAAGTTCAAAGATAGGCGTTTACTCAGAGTAATGTTGGGAAAAGATTCTCCAATCAAATGGACCTAAGAAGTCAGTTTGTGTAACTATCCTAATATCTAACAAAATAGACTTCAAACTAAAATTAATCAAAAGAGGTGAAGAATGGCAGTGCATATTAATCACATTAAAAATTTATCAAGATGAAGTCTCAATTCTGAATATTTATGCTCAAATATAAGGTCATCCACATTTATAAAAGAATTGTCACTAAAGTTTGAGTCATATAGCAAACTCCACACATTAATAGTGTTAGACTTCAATGCCTTACTCCCACAAATGGACAGATCTGCCAGATGGAAACTTAACAGAGAAATAAGGGAGTGGACAGAAGTTATGACTCAAATGGACTTAATAGACAGATATAGAACATTCCATCTAAATACAAAAGAGTGTGCCTTCTTCTCTTTACCTTATGGAACCATCTAAATTGAACACATACTTTGCTATAAAACAAATCTCAAAAGATGGAAAAAAATTGGAATAACTTCCTGTATCTTATCAGATCACCATAGGTTAAAGTTAGATTTCAACAACAATAACAACACAAACTACAGAAAGCCTACAAATTCATGGAAAGTGAGCAACTCTCAACTGAATCACCACTGTGTCAAGGAAAAAATAAAGAAATTAAGGATTTCCTAGATTTCATTGAAAATGAATATACAATATACCCAAACTTATGGAACACTATGAAAGCAGTGCTAAGAGGAAAGTTCATAGTATAAATGCCCACATAAAGAATTTGGAAAAATCTCACACTGGTGACTTATTAGCCCACCTGAAAACTCTAAAACAAAAAAGAAGCAAACTCACCTAAGAGAAATAGATGGCAGGAAATAATCAAACTGAGGGCTAAAATCAACAAAACAGAAATAAAGAGAACAATACAAAGAATAAATAAAGAGCTGGCTGTTTGAAAGATTCAACAAGATAGACAAACCCTTATCCAAACTTGTCAAAAGGAGGAGAGAATATGCACATTAACAAAATTAGAAGTGAAAAGAGGCACATAACAACAGACACTGAAAATGTCCAGAGAATCATTAGGTCATACTTCACTTTTCAGAATTGGAAAATTTAAAAGAAATGGAAAATTTTCTTAGCAGTATGACAAACAAAAATTAAATAAAGAGCAGATAAACAATATAAATTGACCTATAACCTCTAATGAAATAGAAGCAGTTAGCAAAATCTCCCAACTGAAGAAAGTCAGACGTTTTCAGTGCAGAATTGTTCCATACAATAGAAACAGAAGAAACATCATCAAAATCTTTTTATGAGAAGACAGTTATTTGATACTCAAACCACACAAAGATTCAACAAAAAAAGAGAATTAAAGACCAATCTCTTTTATGAACATTGATGCAAAAATATTCAATAAAATATTGACAAACTAAATTTAAAAACACATAAAAAATCATTCAACATGATCAAGTAGGCTTCATCCCAGAGATGTAGGGATGATTCAACATATAAAAAAATTGGTCAATGTAATTCAACATATAAATAAACAAACTGAAATAAAAAACCACATGATCATCTTATTAAATGTTGAAAAGACCTTTGACAAGAATCCAACATCCCTTCATGATAAAGTTCTTGAAGGGAACAAGGATACTAGGAACATATCTAAACATTCTAAAGGCACTATGCAGCAAGCCAGCAGTCAAAAATAAATTAAATGGAGAGAAACTCAAAGCGATTGCAGCAAAATCAGGAACATGACAAGAGTGTCTACTCTCTTCCTATTTATCCAATGTAATACTTGAAGTTCTAGATAGAGCAATAAGACAACAAAAGAAGATCAAGGGGCTGTTTGAAACTCTTTAAGAGAAAATGAGTAATTCCCTTAAAGAAATGGAGTAAAAGACAAACCAAATTTTAAGAGCTGCAAAGGAAAAAGGTCAAGTAACATATAAAGGTAGACCTATAAGAATTACATCTGACTTCTCACTGGAGACAATGAAAGCCAGAAGGTCGTGGTCAAGCATTATACAGACATTAAGAGACCACGGATGCCAGGCCCGACTACTATACACCAAAACTTTCAATCACCATAGAAGGACAAAACAAGATATTTCATGACAAAACCAGATTTAACCAATACCTAGCCATAAACCCAGCCCTACACCAAATACTAGAAGGAAAACTCCAACCCAAGGAAGTTGGCTACACCAACAAAAACACAGTTGATGGTTCATAGCAGCAAATCCCAAAGAAGGGAAAAAAATGAACAAATTAACATCACCAACAATGAAAACTAAATTAATAGGAGATAGCAATCACTGGTCATTAATATTCCTTAATGTAAATGGACTCAACTCATCTATAAAAAGACACAGGCCAACAGACTGGATATGAAAACAGAATCCATCCTTCTTCTACATACAAGAAACACATCTCAACCTCAAAGACAGACATCATCTCACAGTAAAGGGTTGGGAAAAATATACCAATCAAGTGGACATAAGAAACAAGCAGGTGCAGCTATCCTAATATCTAACAAAATAGACTTCAAGCTAAAATCAGTCAAAAGAGACAAAGAAGGTCATTTTACATTAGTCCCAGAAAAAAATCCATTAAGAAAAAATCTCAATATTGAACATCTATGCCCCAAATACAAGGGCACCCTCATATGTAAAAGAAACACTTCTGAAGCTTAAATCACACATTAAACCCCACACTAAGTGGGAGATTTCAACACTCCCCTCTCACCACTGGACAGGTCAGTTAGACAAAAAAATGAACAGAGAAATAAGAGAACTAACAGATGTTATAACTCAAATGGACTTAACAGACACCTATAGAATATTCCATCCAAATAGAAAAGAATATACCTTCTCAGCAGCTCATGGAATCTTCTCAAAAATTGACCACATACTTGGTAACAAAACAAAACTCAACACACACACACAAAATTGGAATAACCCAATGTACCTTATCAGATCACCATGGTTTAAAACTAGAAGTCAACAGCAATATGAATTCCAAAAAAAACCACAAACACATGGAAAGTAAACAATGCTCACCTGAATCATCAATGGGTCAAAAAAGAAATAAAGGGAGAAATTAAAGACTTTCTAAAATTCAATGAAAATGACCACACAACATACCCAAATTTATGGGACTCAATGAAAGCAGTGTTAAGAGGAAAGTTCATTGCACTAAATGCCCACATAAAGAAGCTGGAAAAATCCCACACTAGTGAATTAAAAGAACATTTGAAAACTTTAGAACAATAAGAAGCAAACTCACCCATAGAAGTAGATGGCAGGAAATAATCAAATTGAGAGCTGAAATCAACAAAGTAGAAACAAAGAAACAATATAAAGAACCAATGAGACAAAGAGTTGGTTCTTCAAGAAAATCAACAAAACAGACAAACCTTTATCCAAACTAACCAAAAGACAGAGAGATTATCCAAATTAACAAAACCAGAAATGAAAAGGGGGACATAACAAAAGACTCAGAGGAAATACAGAATCACCAGGTCATATTTCAAAAGCCTGTACTCCACAATTGGAAAACTTAAAGGAAATGGACACAACTTTCTGGAAAAATATGACTTACCAAAATGAAATTAAATCAAGACCAGATAAGCAAATTAAACAGACCTATAACTGCTGAAGAAATAAAAACAGTCATCAAAAGTCTCCCATCCAAAAACAGCTCAGGACCAGATGGTTTTAGCTCAGAATTCTACAAGACTTTCAAAGAAGAACAAATACCAATACTCCTCAAATTATTCTACACAATAGAAACAGAAGGAACATTGCCAAACTCTTTTTTTAAATTTTACTTGCTTTTTTATTTTTATTTTTTTATTTATTAAGGATTTCTGCCTCCTCCCCGCCACCGCCTCCCATTTCCCTCCCCCTCCCCCGATCAAGTCCCTCTCCCTCATCAGCTTGAAGAGCAATCAGGGTTCCCTGACCTGTGGGAAGTCCAAGGACCACCCACCTCCATTCAGGTCTAGTAAGGTGAACATCCAAACTGCCTAGGCTCCCCCAAAGCCAGTACGTGCAGTAGGATCAAAAACCCATTGCCATTGTTCTTGAGTTCTCAGTAGTCCTTATTGTCCGCTATGTTCAGCAAGTCCAGTTTTATCCCATGCTTTTTTCAGACCCAGGCTAGCTGGCCTTGGTGAATTCCGGATAGAACATCCTCATTGTCTCAGTATGTGGGTGCACCCCTCGCGGTCCTGAGTTCCTTGCTAGTGCTCCCTCTCCTTCCTGCCAAACTCTTTTTATGAGGCTACAATTACCATGATACCCAAACCACAGAAAGAAATTACTAAGAAAGAGAATTACAGACCAATATCACTCATGAACATTGATGCAAAAATACTAAATAAAATACTGGCAAATCAAATCCAAGAACACATCTGCCCATATCCAGCACAATCAAGTTAGTTTCATCTAAGAGATGCAGGGATGGTTCAACATACAAAAATATATCAACATAATGAACCATATAAACAAACTAAAAAATAAAAACCACAAGATCATCTCATTAGATGCCAAAAAAAGATTTTGACAAAATACAACATCTCTTCTTGATAAAGGTATGGAGAACAGGGATACAAGGAATATACCTAAACATAATAAGGCAATATACAGCCAACATCAAACTAAATGGAGAAAAACTCCCTGTGATTCCACTGAAATCAAGAACAAGACAAGGTTGCCTACTCTCTCTATATCTATTCAATATAGTTCTTGAGGTCCTAGCTAGAGCAATAAAACACCAAAGGAGATCAAGGGGATAAAAATTGGAAAAGAAGAAGTCAAACTCTCACCGTTTGTTGATAATATGATAGTTTACAGAAGTGATCCCAAAAATTCTACCAAGGAACTTCGACTCATAAACACTTTCAGTAATGTAGCAGGATACAAGATTAACTCAAATAAATCAGTAGTCCTACTGTACACACATGATCAAAGGGCTGGGAAAGAAATCAGAGAAACAACATCCTTCACAATAGCCACAAATAGCATAAAATATCTTGGGGTAACTCTGACCAAGGAAGTGAAAGATATATATGACAAGAACTTTAAATCTTAAAGAAAGAAATTGAATAAAAAACAAGAAAGTGGAAATATTTCCCATGTTCTCGGGTAAGCAAAATTAACATAGTAAAAATGGTAATCATACCAAAAGCAATCTACAGATTCAATACAATGCCCATCAAAATCCCAGCAAAATTCTTCACAGAACTTGAAAGAACGGTACTCAACTTCATATGGAAAAGCAAAAACCCCAGAATATCCACAACAATCCTGTACAATAGAGGAACTTCTGGAGGCATCACAATCCCTGACTTCAAACTCTACTACAGAGCTACAGTATTGAAAACAGCTTGGTATTGGTATAAGAACAGACAGGAGGTCCAATGGAACTGAATATAAGGCCCAAATATTAATCCACACTCCTCTGAACACCTGAGTTTTGACAAAGAAGTAAAAAGTATCAAATGGAAAAAAGAAAGCATATTTAATAAGTGGTATGGGTATAACTGGATATCAGCATTTAGAAGAATGAAAATAGACCCATATCTATCACAATGCATAAAACTCAAGTCCAAATGGATCAAAAACCTCAACATAAAGCCAGCCACACTGAACCTTATAGAAGAGGAATTGGAAAGTACACTTGATGCATTGGCACAGGAGACCACTTCCCAGCTGCACAGACACTGAGATAACAATTAATAAATGGGACCTCCTAAAACTGAGAAGCTTCTGTAAAGCAAAGGACATGGTCAACAAGACAAAATGTCAGTCTACAGAATGGGAAAAGATCTTCACCAACCCCCACATCAGACAGATCAGGTCTGATCTCCAAATATACAAAGAACTCAAGTAATTGATCATCAAAAAAACACATAATCCATTAAAAAAAATGGAGTACAGACCTAAACAGAAAATTCTCAACAGAGGAATCTAAAATGGCTAACAGGCACTTTTGCTCAACATCC
>NC_022015.1:42522877-42530283 GCF_000317375.1 Microtus ochrogaster | reverse complement strand
AAAAAAAAACACTGATGACAACTTATGTTGGAGAGGTTGTAGGAAAAAGGGAACACTTCTGCATTGCTGTTAGGAATGCAAGCTGGTACAGCCCCTTTGGAGGCCAGTGTGGTGGTTTCTCAGAAAATTAGGAAACAACATGCCTCAAGACCCAGTAATACCACTTTTGGGTATATATCCAAAGGATGCTCAATTGTGCCACAAGGACATGTGCTCAATTATGTTCATAGCAGCATTGTTTGTCATAGCCAGAACCTGGAAACAACCTAAATGCTCCTCAACCGAAGAATGGAAAAGGAAAATGTAGCACATTTACACAGCAGAAACAAATAACGACACCTTGAATTTTGCAGGAAAATGGATAGATCTAGAAAACATTATTTTGAGTGAGGTAACCCAGACACAGAAAGACAATTATCACATGTAATCACTTATAGGTGTTTTTTAAACATAAAGCTAAGAAAACCAGCCTACAAACCACAATCCCAGAGAACTTAGACAAAAATGACAACAAAAATTAGATCTAATCTACATGGGAAATAGAAAAAGACAAGATCTCCTGAGTAAATTGGGAGCATGGGGACCTTGGGGGATGGTTGAAGGGGACAGGAGAGGCAGGGAGGGGAACAGAGAAAAATGTAGATCTCAATAGAAATCAATTAAAAAAAAAGAGATAGAAAAAAATGAAGTACAGACCTAAACAGAGAACTCTCAACACATGAATCTAATATGGCTGAAAGACACTTAAGGAAATGCTCAACATCTTTAGCCATCAGAGAAATGCAAATCAAAGCCACTTTGAGATTCCATCTTACACCTCTAAGAATGGTCACAATCAAAAACAGTGATGACACTTATGCTGGAGAGGATGTTGGGTAAAGGGAACACTCCTCCATTGCGGGTGGAAGTGCAATCTGGTATAATCACTTTGGAAATCAATATGGAGATTTCTCAGAAAATTAGAAAACAACATTCCACAAGACCCAGCAATACCACTTTTGGGGATGATTGGTATTTGTGAATTACTGTTTTTAAAAAATTGTATTGGTACTGATTCTTGTATATTGATATATTGAATGTGAGTGCTCCTACCTCTATTTTTTATATAGGAGTATGCTTATAACTCTGTCTATATTGTATTGATACATTTACCATATTACAATGTACATTTCTACCTCTGATATTATTTATATAATGACATTGTTTACATTTGGTATGTAATGACATTGTTTACGGTTGGAGATCATTGTCTTCATATATTGTAGTTGTTTATTCTCTTAGTCTTCAAGTTAGATAGGTATTGAGAATTATATGTTTGTCATATTTATATTTAGGATAATTAGGTTTTTTAGATACATAGAGAGTATATTTAGTATAGATAGTATAATCTTCAACCTCTTTAAAGAGCTGTAGAAAATGGCCTTTAATCTAACCTAGAATTCCATGCCAACGAGACACAACCACTCCTGGCATCACCGCTCTACTTCCGTGAGAACATTGAGCACCAAAGACACTCCACTGGGAGCTTGTCTTCTTGGCACAACTGGCCTTTGGGTTAAGAAAAGCCCATACCTCAACTACTGACAAAGATACAAATATCCACAAGTGGATGAAACAGGATTGGCTTATCTTGCCAAGACAGGGTAGGATAGTTCTAAAAGGTTTCTTGCCTTTAATAAGGGTATGTCAGTTATGTTAGGTCTTAGCCAAAGTTGGTTGACTCAACATTGCAAACGAGACTTTGGGTGATTGCCCAGGTAGTCAGTTGTCTCTGTCATTTGTTACACATTTTGGATATTTCTTGTTTGTTAAGTAATATTATTTCCCTTCTCAGATCTTTGATGGAGTTGAAGATTAGATAATTGTAGTTACTCTCTACATTATTTAGACTCCTTGAAATAGAATATTTAGTATATTTATTATTTATTCCTATTGTATATAGTTGTATTTGGTTTGGCTCTATCTTATTTAGACAAAAGGGGGAGTTGTAGGGGAAGCCTAGCCAATCACCTTGCTTGTAGGGCAGGGTCCCCTGAGGATATTATTTACTTATAAATATTGCAGGTGTGCTCCCCGCCTCCCCTTCTGTTTTCCTATTTTCCGCGGGAACCTCAGCTTTGTAAGTCCTTCCCTTATTAAAGCTAAATATTTTATTATAATTTCTGTCTGTCGTTCATTTACGCCGTAACATCCAACGGATGCTCAATCATACCACAAGGACATGTGCTCAACTGTGTTCATGGCAGCATTGTTTGTCATAGCCAGAACCTGGAAACAACCTAAATTGTCCTCAACCGAATAATGGATAAGGAAAATGTAATACATTTACACAATGGAGTACTACACAGTGGGAAAAAAAAAACATGACATCCAGAAATTCACAGGCAAATGGATGAATCTAAAACACATCATATTGAATGAGGTAATCCAGACCCAAAAAGACAAATGTCATATGTACTCATTTGTAAGAGGCTTTTAGACATAAATCAAAGAAAAACCAGCCTACAATTCACAATTCCAGATAAATTAGACTACAAAGAGGACCCTAAGTGAGACATACATGGATCTAATGTAGATGGGAAGTATAAAAAGACAAGATCTTCTGAGTAAATTGGGAGTATAGGCATCATGGGAGAGGGACGAAGGGGAGAGGAGAGGAAGAGAGGGAAGCAGAAAAAAATAAAATAAAAGGCAACTTTCTCAATATAAAAACAATTAAAAAAAGATGAGGAGGGATGGGAGGGCAAAAAAGTAGGAAAATTCTTGAAATTCTATATTTCTTTCTAAAATTCATGTTATCCATTAATGTATTTCCATTTGTCATAAAAATGACCTCACTAACTTAAAAAAAGAATTAGCCTGGAATTTTGAATGGAATTTCTTGTATACCAGTTAATATGCAAAGATGTGACTCAGCAATACTGTCTTTTAATTCATAAACTTTAAAAAAGTTTACTTCTCCTTCAATTTGATCTTTTTATTTCTATCATTAGTTATTTTTATTACTTTCAGTATACAAATTTCTGTGTCTTTCATTAAATTTATTCCTAAGTATTGTATGATTTTTGCTACTGTTGAAAAAATATTTCCACATTTTACTTATATACAGGTAAAACTGATTTTTACATGTTGATTTGGTATCATACAACTTTGATATTTTTATATTTTAATATGACAATTTTATACAAAAAGAATAGTTGAAAGAACACCATAGTAAACACTCATGTACACACACATATTCATATTCATCATGGTTATAATTAAATTTTTAAAAATTTTGTTTTATCATCCTCCCAAAAAAGAATCATAGCTTAGCAAATTGAGAACTGGAGTTCACGGATGTAATTTATCCTCCTAGGGTACCTAGCAGGGGTATCTTAGCTTTTGATATTGTGACATTAATAAATATGTCAGGATACATTTGGAGCTATTGTGGGACACATAAAGCCCACATGCTGCAGGCTGGACACACCTGACTAGAGTGACCATAATAGAAAAATAACAGATATAGAAAACTGGGGTCTTGGCATTCCTCATGCCCTGATAGGGTATTGTGTTAACTGGTTCACTCTCCTTGGAACTCCATGTGGTCTATCTGAATATTCTTTATGTGAACTAGTTCTTTGATGTGTATTAGTATTAAAATTAAAATTAGTATATAAGTCAAGTATAAAAAGATGAACAAAATTGAGTTAGTTCCTTGTCTCCATTTAGACCACAATCCAACAAAATCAGAAATAAACCATGAGAGGCTATAGAAACCACAAACATATTTAAACACTAAGAAATACATTTTTGAATAAACATTGGGTCAACCAAGAAACTTCCAATAAACTTTGGCCATATTTGCTATCATTATAAATGATTGCCATTGACAACTACCCGGGTCTTATTGCTCTAGCTAGAATTTCAAGTACTATATTGAATAGTTATGGAGAGTGGACAACTTTGTCTTGTTCTTGATTTTAGGGGAATCACTTTGAGTTTCCCTCCATTTAATTTGATGTTGGCTGTCGGCTAGTTGAATATTGTCTTTAATATGTTTAGATATGTTCCTTATATTTCCGAGGAACTTCTCTTCATGGCCAATCCCTGGCAGTTCCTACTCAGTAGGGTCATTTGTAATGATGGAACTTCCAAACTATATGGTATTGAAAAGCAGGAGCTAAGATTTTGCAAGGTAAATATTTTTTATGGCTATGGCAAATTTTCAGTGTGCCAAGGTAGGAGAATGTAAATGGCAGTTGACCAAAGTAAGGCAACTTCTTTGTAGCAACCAATCAAATGACTAAAAGTGGAATTTTGGACTTACTGTTATGATCATTGGGAAGGTACACAGGGCTAGAGAGATGGCTAAGTGGTTAAGGGTACTGACTTTTCTTCCAGAGCACCCAAATGGCAGCTCACAATGATCTATAACTCTAGTTCCAGAGGACGGGGCACTCATGGAAAAACACCAACATACATAAAACAGAAATAAATAACTTAGGAGAGTTATATGTGATAGCTTTATGGTCAGACAGTTAATATCCCATGAAACATTTCATGGTAAGTCAGTTCATGGAACAATGGAAACAATTTGCAATGTGCAATTAATTTATCCTATGACTGAGGAAGAACAAATCAGAAAGAAGACCTTTAGCTTAACAGCTCTGGAAATGATCACAGTAGGCACCACAGAGAACAACGGAGACACCAGTAAAACTAAAACTAAAAGAAAATGTTCCTTAACATTCAACTCACCCGATAGGGGATCTCTACATTGTTAGAGATCATTGTCTCCAATAGGAATTTGTAAAGTGTTCACAATGGCTCCTCAGGGCAATAAGTGTAATCGTACTGAGTAACTGATTTACAAATGTCATGATTGCATTCAGAACACAAGTGAGAGGGAGCAAACAAGTAGAAAAATAGTTACTCATACCAGTTTTCATGGTTTGAATGTAACTATTCTCTTAATTATTGTTTAGTTAGACTCAAACTTACTCTATTCCCTAGTTATTGGCATGAGAACAACATTGTTCTCTGAGAGTCATGAAAGTGCCTTCTTGCTGCACGAAGAGGAGGTCAGGTTACCATCTGTTCTGTAGTATGACCTCTGCCAGAGTGTCCAGAGAGGAAGTCAGGTTGTTTTCAGTTCAGATAGGTCTTGATCAATCTGTTGGCTCAGGAGATTAAAGTTCTGACCATCAGTGACAAGTGCAGTAGTTCTCAGGCCTACCAAGCCTGCTCTCTCTAGCCCTATCACCAGGGCCACCAATACCCAGACTGCTGTGTAGAGTGACTTCAGTGTAAAACCCTAAATGTTTTTACCTCCTTTGGTGGAGGAGGGTCTATGTGTTACTTTCATTGGTTAATAAAGAAACTGCCTTGGCCCTGAGAGGACAGAAAATTAGGTAGGTGGAGTAGACAGAACAGAATGCTGGGAGAAAGAAGCCGAGTCAGGCAGTCGCCATGATTCTCCTCTCTGGGACAGACGCAGGTTAAGATATTTCCTGGTAAGCTACCACCTCGTGATGCTACACAGATTATTAGAAATGGGTTAATCAAGATGTGAGAGTTAGCCAATAAGAGGCTAGAGCTAATGGGCCAAGCAGTGTTTAAAGACTACAGTTTCCGTGTAATCATTTTGGGTAAAGCTAGCCTTGCGGAGCTGGGTGGGAACGCAGCCCACCGCTCCTCCTTCTACACTCCTTCTCTACATATAGTACACTTGAGGAATCAAATGAACTAGAATGCAAAAATAAGAAGTCTCAGAATGAAGAATCTAATAACCACCAGCTTAATGGTTCCCAGACAGGAAATATTATCTATTTAAGGCACCAGTGATGCAAGAGCCAAAAGTAATTAGCAGAAGCAGAAGGGTCAAAGACGTCTGATGGCTGACATCAGAGTTATTACTTAGGAGGCATCTGGAAATAAGCAGTGGGACAGCTACTTTTTCTTTTTTCATCTCAGGTCCCCTTTTTCTAATGTTTCTTTGAGGATGGCCAGTTGAAAATTCCTAATGTTTATATAGAAGTAACATTTCTTTCTTAAGTCAAAGAGGTGTTATATGGCTTTAAGAAAAAGTGCCTTATATTGCAACATTGTTTCAGTTAAGGAATCTTCCTGTATATAAATATGAGCTCACTTTTCTAGTATGTCAATTGGCATTACAGGTCATCATTTTGTCCCCTATGTCAGGAAGTTTCCTTTTGAGTTAGGATTTCAGCCAGTTAGAGGGGCAAGACATGACCTATTGTCTTTTGTGACTGTTTTCAGCTGACACTGGGGCTTCAACATGGCCCAACAAGGCTGAAGGGCTAGTCAAAGGATGGGCAATGCAGCACTTATCAAGGTGTCTTATTTGCTGATCCATCTGAAAGGACAGAGCAGTCACAATGGCTTGACTGCTTTACATTGCTTTTCAGCAAGTCCAGAATTCAGCAATTTGCAGGTTATAGACATTCCCTGGATGGTGGGGATCAACCACATGGAAATCTGCTGAGACAAATATGGACTAGGAACAGAACTTAAAATGTATGAACTTTAAAGAAAACACTACATATGGAATTTTCAGGTCCATAGTGATTGAGGACAGAGAGAAATCCCAAGTAGGGAGAGATTCTTAGGAATAGACAGGTGGAGAATCTTGGTCTGTACTTACCTGGAGCCTGTGTGACCTAGAAAAGGTGGGTTCAAGGCTTATGACTTCTTTGACTTTCTGAAGGTTACATGAATTTTAGTTTACAGGAAGAAAAAAATTCAGATATAGTACCATTAATCTGTACTGAAATCCGCACTGTAGGACAAGCAATGAACAGGTGTCTATAAAACAGCTGGACCAGAATTATAACTTGGAGTCAAAGCAAAAGATATGACTTTGGGTTAAAAAATGAACAGTTTCTTTTATTCAGAAAGCTAGGTATAGCTGTTTTTCTACCATCTCTAAAAACACTCCCCCCTTTTTTTTAACCCATAAAACATTTGTTTTGGTCTCTTTACCTAATTTATCTCATAATACATTATAATAATTCATAAAATTGCCAGTCTTCTTATATATGTTGTATTTCTTGTTTAGAGCTTTCATTTCCATATTAAAATGACGTCAATTCAAACTTATTATCTTTAAACTAAATTTAACAAAGATAAAACGTCACATTTTAATTTTATAAAAATAACAAATCATACACTCTTAAAAATAAGGTTTGTTTTTTATTGTAAACTGTTATAAGAAGCTGCCACGTTGGATACCAATCTCTTGTAGGAGGCTGCTTGTTCATTCCCAGCTGCCCAACCCGAAATAATCACACAATCTATTTTAATTGCCATACTGTTTGGCCAATAACTTAAGCATCTTTTTAACTAGCGCATATCTTAAATTAAACCATTTCTATTAATCTGTGTATTGCCACGTGGCTGTG
>NC_022015.1:42517323-42522682 GCF_000317375.1 Microtus ochrogaster | reverse complement strand
ATATATATCTTCCAGCATGGCTATATTTTATTAATCCATTGGCCAAAAGCAGCTTCTTTATTCATTGACCAATAAAAGCAACACATATACAGAGGACTTCCCACACCAATAAACTATTAAAGATAATAAATACAACCTAATGATTGATCATGTGTCTATTAAGTTATAAATTACTAAAACTAAATTTAATCATATTTTAAACCATTTCAAATAATTAAAACTATAACTCAATGACTAGTCATAAATCACTACCGCTAACTGAAAACTGGTAAGGATAAAGTTTACTTAAATCGTAAGCTTTTAATACTTAAAATATACTGATCACTGGCTGATCTTACAAATGATTATATTCTATATTATATTCAAAACTATATTTATAACATACTATCATTGGTAAAAATAATTCCTTATTTAGCCACCTGCCATTTAAAAAGTTTTAAATCCTCATAATAAACAAAACTATGCCTTATTCTAATTTCTACCAGGGTTATATTTCTATTATATATACTCTGGAACAAAATGCCTTCCTTTGTCTGATACAAAGACAGGATCTAGTCCTCCAAAACAGGGGTTCTTTGTATAACAACCATGGCTCTCTTGAAACTGACTCTGTGGACCAGGCTGGCCACAAGCTCTGCCTCCTGAGTGCTGGGATTAAAGGTGTGCAGAATACAAACAATAATTACCTAGTATATCTTACATGTTTGCCCTTTAAAAAAGTTCTTATAAACTTCAAGAGATCAATTTAGATCCACCAGCACCATTGCAGGTCAAAAGGAACTCAGATAAATATTATTTGCTAACAGTTTGTTTTCCCACTTACCTGTTTTAGGGCGGGGAGATTTTCCCTCTCTCCCTGTCCTGGAATGCTTTTTATCTCATCTGTCAAAACAATATTCTTAAAAATTCCAAATATACACCCAAGGAAAAAAGTTCTTTAAAATTTCTTGACTTCATTTTCTGCCATTATTATTTATTTGTCCAAGCAGAAATTCTAAGTGTTTATAAAGGGTTGTAGATTGTCGCCTTCTTGCTGTAGCCCTGTGCCCTGTCCTACAGCTCTCACTCCAGGGGACCCTATTCCGTTCTCTGGACACAGACAGCTCCAAAGATTCTGAAACAGCCTGCTCTTCCCTGGGTTCCCACTGAGTTCCAAACTTCAAGATGCCCAGCTTCACCCCCATGCCAGCAGGAAGAAACCATGAGTCATATCTACATCCCTGTTACTTACCCATGTGTCTATATTGAACTCTACAGTCCAGGGCCTGGAATGCCTTTAAAAAATGTTCTATTACTAATTCTGTTACTAAATGTATAAATTCCGTCTAAGATTCTCTAAGGTACATATTATCACACATTCTCCATATGTATTCCTGGCAACTGTTCTGCTATGTAAATCTTACTATGTATACTTTCAGACAAGTTGGCACTGCCCTTTCATAACTAAAATGGTTTTTTATTGTCTTGATTACAAATTTTACTTTTTAGTTCAATGTCAACTACCGCTTTGACCCTACAGATGCTCACCACTAATTCAGTCACCCTCAGGTGCTTAGGATCTGAAATACCTGTTGCCCAGAGAGATATCCATACAAGGCATTTATTAAATGAAAAATGGGAAGATGCTGCAGTCTGCAGTAATCATGCAGTGAGATTTCAACTGATAGAATAGAAGGTTGGCCCACCAGAATGAATGTGTTCTGATGGTGATAAATCCAGTTCTCAAGGCACGGGGCCTACCACCTGTTGTATATCAGCTGTTTCTTATAGTTAGATCTCTTGTGAAGTCATAAGCACTCTCCCTTAGTTCAAGATTCAGCAGAGTATAGATTATTGGACAATTTTTTTTCCCATGTACTGGTATATTGAGTCATCCCCCTCCCAACTCTGTGGGACCTCCAGTAAGAAATTTAGCCACGCAGTTAATGACCTTGGTTCCCTTAGTCTCTCTCTGTGTCGTTCCCTGAGACGTCAGAAGCCACCTCCCTGCAACTATCTTCCACTTGGCAGGGCGTGCAGTCAGCAAAGGAGTCTTTCATTTAGATCACATTTGGGACCTTCAAAGATAAAGGGACACCAAACTCAGAGAACTGTCTTTGTTTTGCAAGTGTATGCAAACTGAAAACTTTGCAGAACAGAAGTAGAATAGCAGGAGACCAATAAAGAAACTGACGTGGAAAAGTATGCAGTGGCAGTTCTTATCACTCTCAGACCCTTCTAATTACCCTGCTTCCTGTAAGTCTTCTTCAGAATCCTGAGAAGACTTTGTGGCTGACTCCCAGAGGTCCCTGATACCTCTTATTGTTATGTAACGTCCCTTTTTATCTATTCTAAGTAGTTCTGAAGTTTGGTTTGCAAGATAGCTACACCTATATTTTTATATTTTATATTTATATTTTATGTTTATATTTCTTTGGCAATTTGTCTTCCATCCATTGATATTCAGGTTTTTTAGTATCTTTGCTGGATGAGTGTGCTTCTTGGCACATAAATATCACTTATTTCTAGTTTTATAATTCTGTCACTTAGTCTATGTCTTTGTAGTAGTGAGTTCAAGCTATTTACTCTTAAGTTTGTTATAGAAATGATTACTATTTCCTATCAATTTGTTAAGTGATGTGCTGTCTTTCTGTATTATTGGTTGACCTGAACCCGAAGGAATAAAGGTATCAGATGGAAAGGTGTTGAAAGGGGAGCACCATGGATGGTAGTATAGAGAAGACAGAAAGCTGGGGTCAGGAGGTCTACATGAACCTATGTCTCGTGACTGAAAGCTTATTAAAAAATAAACTTTTTTTCATTAAAACAGCATTTTTTTTTTTGATTTTTCGAGACAGGGTTTCTCCGTAGTTTTTGGTCCCTGTCCTGGCACTAGCTCTTGTAGACCAGGCTGGCCTCGAACTCACAGAGATCCGCCTGCCTCTGCCTCCCGAGTGCTGGGATTAAAGGCGTGCGCCACCACCGCCCGGCTTAAAACGGCATTTTATGTACTGTTTGCAGGGGAAAATGGGACAGAGTCATAAGAATGTTTATGGGATAAAATTATCAGGTAACTAATCAATCAGTATTGTGCAAAGGGATCACAGGATATCTCAAGTATGTCAAAGACCAATTTCAAAGAAGCCTTGGGACTAATAATCCCCAGCCTAGGAAAAGATGTTGCAAAGTCTGTCGTTGGACATGAACATTTGTCCTTTTTTGGGGGCCTCAGAGAAGGTCTTGGACTGGCCTGGCTCCTAACATTTTATGCTTATTTTCTTTCTGCAACATTAAATTTTGAGGGTCTGCTGAGTTATTTCTGAGTATATTTCTGTTTGTTGGGTATATTTCTTTCAGGATTCCTTCTTTACTTATAGTTTGGAATCCTGACTAATAATATACCACAGAATATTTCTACTCTTATTATGTCTGTTGGGAGTTCTATACACCTCTTGAATTCAGATGTCTGTCTTCTGTACATTTGGGGAGTTTTCTGCTATAATTTTTCCTTAATGATCCTCCATTGCATTTTACATCTCCCTTTTCCACACCCTGAATTCTCTGTATTGGCTTCCTAAACATGGTCCAGAGATAATTGGGATATGCTGTCTTTGTGCCTTTTCTTAGAGGAATGTCTACATGGCAATTGGCTACATCAGGTAAGTTGCTGAAGTTGTCATGGTTGTGTGCAAAGGACCAAGGGTAGAGCTGGATACTAAACACCAAGATAACCAGCTGGGATAAAAACCCTGGTCTTTACATTCTGTGAACTTGCTGGAGGAAAGATATCAAACTTAAGAAGTAAAGTCTGTCTACTATCAGATGGCTGTGGTTAGCACTACAGGCCAAAGTAAACTCTATGACTTCAGAAACACAGGCTTTTGGTCCAGAACTGGCCTTTAAGATTGGAAGCTTCAGAGCCTGGCAGTGGTGGTGTATATCTGTAATTCCAGTATTAGGGAGGCAGAGGCAGAGGCAGAGGCAGGCAGATCTCTGTGAGACTGAGGCCAGTCTGGTCTCCAAGAGCTAGTTTCATGACAGGCTTCAAAGCTACAGAGAAACCTTGTCTTGATGAGCACGCCACAGACAAATAAATATCTTGGTTCCTTTTATTTTGAAGACAGGGTTTTTTTTTTTTTTGTAGCTTTGGATGTACCAGCTCTGTAGACAGGCTGGCCTTAAATTTACAGAGTTCCACCTGCCTCTGCCTCCAGAGTGGTAGAATTAGAGACATAAACCACCACCACCTAGTGTAACCTGGTTCTTTAATTGGCTTAACAAGGGTGAGTGGCTGAGTTAGGGTAGGCAGGACATATTAGCTGGTCCTAACTTCAGTAAGAGGAGAAGGCTCTCATCAAATGTAGCTCTTCTGCCTTAAAGTCCTCTGTCTTCCAACTATGAGAAATACTGTTTTACTTTATCTTTGAATCAATTATAATTTACCAGGGGCTGGTGCGCACTAGTGCCCTCATTCTACAGATGGTGAGACCTAGGCTCACAGAGATAAGAACTTTTACAATAAACTGAAGTGTAACTAGTCACCCTGCGCTTCCTATCATTCTAATGCCTCACTAAATAAAGTTGAAGCCACCTAAGCCACCATACTTTAATGACCTTTAATCATGGTACTTAGAATGTGGAGGGAGGAATTTCAGGATTTGAAAGTCATCCAAGATGACAATGGTAAATAGGACATGTTGGGAGGCCCTTGGAAACTAGGGAGGCGGTGTCCATAATCTCCACGGTAGCTATAAAACTTCAGGGCCATGGCACCAGCAAGTGATGTAGGATTTCCCCTCTGTATGCTGTGATTATCACTGATAAAAAGGGAACCGCTTTGGGCCTATAGGTGGGGAAAAGTAAGCTGGGAGAAAGGAGGCAGAGTCAGGAGAAGCCATGTAGCCCTCCTGGAGACAGATGCCGGATGGAGCTTTACCAGTAAGCCACTGTCATGTGGCGATACACAGATTAATGGAGATGGGTTAAATTAATATGTAAGAGTTATCCAATAAGAAGCTAGAGCTAATGGGCCAAGCAATGATTTAAATAATATGGTTTCTGTGTGATTATGTTGGCATTCTGAGCAGCTGGGGACCAACAAGTGGCCCCTCCTCTTACAAGCAAGTGTTAGCTGAGGTATTTACCACTGCAAGTTTTCTATTTTTGGTAATGTTTTCTGTAAAAGGAAGTATGGGATATATACATATTAGAGTACTACTCAGCAGTAAAAAACAAGGACTTCTTGAAGTTTGCGTACAAATGGATGGAAATAGAAAACACTATCCTGAGTGAGGTAAGCCAGACCCAGAAAGAGGAACATGGGATGTACTCACTCATATTTGGTTTCTAGTCATAATTAAAGGACAGTGAGCTTATAATT
>NC_022015.1:42516006-42516656 GCF_000317375.1 Microtus ochrogaster | reverse complement strand
TTAGGCCAGCCTGGTCTACAAGAGCTAGTTCCGGAATGGTCACCAAAGCTACAGAGAAACCCTGTCTCGAAAAACCAAAATAAATAAATAAATAAAAGAAATAAAATTCTATACAGAATGTCAAAGCCTAGAGACAGTCAGCAGCCAGGGCTAGTTAAAAATGAACTCCTGGTTCTTCATAGAAGCAGCTGTGGCCTTCCTCTCAGCTAGCTTGTACAGAAGCAAAAGGAACTTTATTCTGAGATTGGAATAGCTTAGAAGAGCCGTTCATTTAGGAACATTATTACCATGTGGAGAGGTGACTATCCCATGTTGTTTATTGTGTCCTTTACTGTGTGAGGATTATGGTGTTGATTCTTCTTTTGAATGTGTCTTTTAGATCATACAGCATGATCTATTTATCTTTTAAGTCATATATTAAGAGATATTTTTTCAGTTTTGTTCTGTAAAACTCTTATCTGCCTAAGTGACTTGACTTGTATTCTCCTGTCCTTATTTAAATTGTTCAAAGTACAACCCAGAGCCTTATTCTAAGGATGTCAACATATATGGAATGTAAAAATCTGTGCCAGGATGGCTCCTCTTTTAACATCAGCAACCTCTGGATGTATGTTCTTTTTAATAAGATTTTGTTTATTAAACTTTTAAGT
>NC_022015.1:42513894-42515512 GCF_000317375.1 Microtus ochrogaster | reverse complement strand
CCTGGTCTACAGAGCTAGTTCCAGGACAGGCTCCAAAGCCACAGAGAAACCCTGTCTCGAAAAACAAACAAACAAAAAACAAACAAACAAAAAAAACAACAAAAAAAACTCAATGACCACTGAGTTTTAAAATTACAAATATGAGTCAAGTAGTCTACTGTACCTTTCAGTAATAGGAAAAGGATTTGTGTGTTGAACAAAGTTTTGGCCTTCAGAACAGAACAGGAGGAATAGTTTATTGTGTACACTGTAGAGTGAAATAGGGTAGGCAAACAGGTACTGGAGTCACCGTTGTGACATAGACCTGATCGCAGCAGGAGGAATGATTTTGCAATTTCCCAGCATGTATTGATTTATGTCATGGGAATGAAGATGGACCAGATTGGCGGGTGTTCAATTTGCAAAGGTTAAATTGAGCCAATAAACACTGACTTTTCAACAAGGGAACTCTTCTATGCAGATAAGTTTAATTCTGCTTGTCATGGTTATAGCCATTAACTGTAGCTTTGTATGACATGCCACACATCTCCGGAGCTAACATTGCACATAGGGGCATATTGAAATAATATCTTATTAAAGATATTCCCTCATTCAGGGGTGGTTTTAGTTTTCAGAGTCAGCATACCTATGTGTGTTTTCAGTTATGCTTGTTTAATTTTTATAACTTAATTTATTTTTTTAAAAGAAAACAAACTATCTTTTTTCATTATACATATCAATTCCAGTTCCCACTCCATCCCCTCCTCCCATACCCTCTACCTACCTCCCACCCCACTTCCATCCACTCCTCAGAGAGGGTAAGGCACATTGTTTAGGGCAAGGTCCAAGGCTTTCCTACTTTATCCAGGCTGAGCAAGGTATCCATTCAAAGAAAATGGGTTCCCAAAAAGCCAGTACAAGCAGTAGAGATAAATCCTGGTGCCACTACCAGTGCCCTTGCAGTCTGCCCCAGCCATACAACTGTCACCCACATTCAGAGGATCTAGTTTGATCCTATGCTGGTCCTTCTCTGTCCGGCTGGAGTTGGTAAGCTCTTTTTAGCTCAGATAAACTGTTTTAGTGGGTGCCCCCATCATGGTCTTACCTCTTTGCTCATATTTTCACTCCTCCCACTCTTGCAACTGGACTTTGGAGGCTCAGCCAAGTCTCTACCGTGGGTCTCTGCCTCTGTTTCCATCAGTTGCTGGATGAAGGTTATATGGTAATATTTAAGACATTCATCAATCAGACTACAGGGCAAGACCAGTTCAGGCCCCCTCTCCTCTATTGCTTAGGGTCTTAGCTGGAGTTATTCTTGTGGATTCTTGGGAATTTCTCTAGTGCCAGGTTTCTTGCTCACCCCATAATGGCTCCCTCAATCATGGTATCTCTTCCTTTGCTTTCATCTCTCTCCTTCCTCCATCTTGATGATCCCACTCTCCCCTGTGCTTCCCTCCTCTTTTACTTCCACCCACTTTTTTTTCTCCCCACCCACATGCTCCCAATTTTGTCAGGCAATCTTCTTTATTTTCCCTTGCCAGGTGGATCTGTGTATGTTTTTCTTAAGGTTCACCTTGTTACTTAGCATCATGAACTATAGGTCAGTGTTCTTTGCTTTACAGCTAATATCCACTTTTGA
>NC_022015.1:42512918-42513794 GCF_000317375.1 Microtus ochrogaster | reverse complement strand
TTTGCTTTACAGCTAATATCCACTTTTGAGTGAATAACAACTTTAAGATACCATTTTACACTAGTCAGAATGGCTAAGATCATAAACACCAATAATAGCTTATGCTGGAGGAGATGTGAAGTGGAACATTGCTGGTGGGAATGCAAACTTGTACAACCACTTTGCTGTACATTTGTTGAACTATGAAAAGCATTTGTTCAACTATGCTCATAGCAGCTCTATTTGTAATAGCCAGAAACTGGAAACAACCTAGGTGCCCCTCAATAGAAGAATTGATAAAGAAGGTGTGGCACATATACACATTAGAGTTCTACTCAGCAGTGAAAAACAATGACATCTTGAATTTTGCATGCAAATGGGTGGAAATAGCAAACACTTTACTGAGTAAGATATCCCAGACCCAAAAAGATGAATATGGTGTATACTCACTCATTAGTAGACTCTAGCCATAAACAAAGGACATTGAGCCTAGAGTTCATGATCCTAGAGAAGCTAAATAAGAAGGTGAACCCAAAGAAAAACATATATTTATGTCTTTATTCAACTTATCAGAATCATTTATGAAAAAGGGGAAAGAATGAACTGTTAATTATACAATGAACTCACATTTACTAAGTCTCCCAATAGTTTTTGTTTCTGTTTTTGTGTTTTTATTTTTTTATTTTTTTTCACTTTTTTTATTTTATTGAGAAAAGGAAATAAAAAAGTTTCAGCCTCCTCCCAGCCTCCCACTTCCCTCCCCCTCCTCACACCCCTCTTTCCCTCCCCCCACTCCTCTCCCCCTCCCTTTCCAGTCCAAAGAGCAGTCAGGGTTCCCTGCCCTGTGGAAAGTCCAAGGTCCTCCCCCCTCCGTCCATGTCTAGGAAGGTGAACATC
>NC_022015.1:42508522-42509413 GCF_000317375.1 Microtus ochrogaster | reverse complement strand
GTTGAGGGGCATTTATGTTGTTTCCAGGTTGTGGCTCTTACAAACAATGTTGCAATTAACATAGTTGAACAAATATCCTTTTGGTATGAGTGTGCATCCTTTGGGTATATGTCCAAGAGTGGTACTGCTGGGTCTTGAGGTAAATTTATACCCAATTTTCTGAAAAACTGCCACACAAGTCCAAATGGATCAAAGACCTCAGCATAAATCCAGCCACACTGAACCGGATAGAAGAGAAAGTGGGAAGTACACTTGAACACATTGACACAGGAGACCATTTCCTGAATATAACACCAGTAGCACAGACACTGAAAGAAACAATTAATAAATAGAACCTCCTGAAACTGAGAAGCTTCTGTAACACAAAGGAAAAATCAACAAGACAAAACGGCAGTCTACAGAATAGGAAAAGATCTTCACCAACCCCACATCCAATAGAGGACTAATCTCTAAAATATACAAAGAACACATGAAACTAGACATCAAAATACCAAATAGTCCAATTAAAAATGGGGTACAGCTCTAAACAGAGAATTCTCAACAGAAGAATCTCAAATGGACAAAAGGCACTTAAGGAATTGTTCAACATCCTTAGCTGTCAGAGAATGCAAATCAAAACAGCTCTGAGATACCATCTTACATCTGTCAAAATGGCTAAGATAAAAAACACTAATGAAAGCTTATGCTGGAGAGGATGTGGAGTAAGGGAAACTTTCTTTACTGGTGGAAGTGCAAACTTGTATAGTCAATAATTACTTTTTTTTAATCGTCCAACAGTTTATTAGAAAGAATGTAGACATTAAAAAAAATCCCCACTGTCATGAACTTAAATTGAGATTTTCCAGCCAGGGCATAAGCTGAAATCAAAACAGGAAATAAAAAAATCCAATA
>NC_022015.1:42499772-42508378 GCF_000317375.1 Microtus ochrogaster | reverse complement strand
AGAGATGTTAAAGAGCTTAAGGGCCAAATAATACCAAATGTATAGGCTTCAAAAACCATCTAAGTTAGGGCATTCACTAGTTTTAGCTAAAACACCTGAACACTGACAAGTGATCACATACAATAATGTAAAGTACATTTTTGAAAAATAAACTTTAGTGGAATAATTCTGAAAGGTACACTGAAAGAATGGCAGGGTATCAGTTTAAGAATCAGCCAATTTTTTTCCCGCCCCCTTCAAGTTCATGGTCTGGGCCTTTCCCTAAGCTGAGAGCTTCCTAAGATGTAAGGAAGTAGCTGTGTTATGAAGAAAGAAGACTTAGGTGAAGTGTTTATTCATCAGAGCTGTTGTATCAGTTGCCTAGGATCTCAACCGCTTCATGGAATCCTGGGAAATGTTCATGCATAAGGATATTGCCTTACCTGACTTAAATTGCCCCATACAATGGTACATTATCAACCCTTAGTGAAGCCTTTAAAAAAAAAAATTAAAAAACAGGTTGAAAAATGGGTTAAAGGAGGCAAATACAGCATCTGCCTTTAGAGCTTTCAACTCAGGAATTTTCTCAATTATGAAATCTTGCAGAAGTTATTTTTCTTTCTCAAAATCCAGGTGATGACAACATTCCTTACTCCAGATCTGGCATTTTTTCATCATCACTGTCTTGTGAATCATCATCTGCTCCATCTACTTCTGGTAAATCTACATCCTCATCGCCACCCATGTGATCCATCATCTCAGAAAAATGGTCAAAATTGGACATGTCCTCATCTGAATCATCGTCCCAGTCTTTCCAATTATTGAAGTCCACACTAAGCCAGTTAAGCTTTGCCCTGTCCTTTGTTAACCTAGGCCACGATTGACCAGATTCTCCTTTCCGCAAACAACATAAAATTGAACTGTCCGTTCTTTTATGCTTGGAGTCATTTGGATCAATACAGTGAAAAAGATCAATTTCATTTAAATGCTTAAAATTATCACTTCCTCCAAGACAACTGAAAGTAAGTTTGGATTTTTCAAAATTTACATTAACATCTTTACTGTCTTCAACACAAAATTCAATGAATACGTAGTCCCTTCGATCGTACCACTTTGCAGAAGCAGGCTGCATGGTGAACGGGGCAGGGGGCCAGGCGAACGGGTGGGCGGGCCTCACTGGCGGCGGCGGCTGGCGAGTCTACTCCTCTCCGGTGTCTTCTGCCAGGTCGTGGCCTCTTCTCGCTCCCCTAAGGCGACTGCGGCGATGGCGCGCTCGACCTCGATGCCCAGAATGCACCGCGCCCAATAATTACTTTTAATTTGTATCTATCTATCTATCTATCTATCTATCTATCTATCTATCTATCTATCTATGTGCTTTTAGAATTTCATATGGGAGTATTGCATGGAAAAAATTTCTAATCCCTTCTCATGAATAGTTCCTCCCATGCCCCTAACTTCCTCTCAAATTCATGACCTCTTCTTTAATTATTGCTATTGCATATACACACATATGTACATATGTGAGACCCATTGAGTTCATTTAGTATTACTCATATGTCCATGTGTTTATGGTTGAACACTTGGGATTGCATAACCTACTGGGGCTTACATACCTGAGTACTACTTAGTGACTAAGTAGCAAAGAAAGGAAATAAATCACATGATTCTGACACTAAATATTTATTTAAAAAACAGACCAACAGAAGACGAACTGCATGGGATTTTTTTTTTTATTAGATAGGCGGGTCACAGAAAAGCGGAAAAAGCTCAGGGATGGGCCTCAGGTGCTATCAAATGGCTGTATCTGGTTTTGGTTATTAGAAATTAGGGATTAGTTTGCATATCCCCAAAGGATTTGCTTAATGTTTAGAAAGCCATTTGCTCACCAAAAGTGAGAACAGTAAATGGTTATTAGGAAGGTGAGAGATTGCCCAGAGTGATTGGGCTCCACAGCTGCATCATTACAGCTTCTCCAGAAACCTGAAGGTCTAATCAGTTGATTAGCCTCTATCTGTAGTGATAACTCCTTTTCAGGAAATCTCATTTGCGCGTGCGTGCGTGTGTGTGTGTGTGTATGCTAATATATGTGTATATACATATATGTGTAAGTGTGTATATTATACACATAGAGATGAATTTAAAATAGTAAAATATTCCTTCTTGTGTACCTCTTTATTATTCACTGACTTGTAAGCTATTCAACACTTAACTTCCACATATTGTACTTCGGATATTTGAACACAAGCAATGATCACATTTACTATCTGAAACATCAAATATATATGTGAACTTTACACTGGTGAACTTTAAGGCCCTGTCTTTGGCCAGCCTCCCACATCTTTGAGCAATATATTTGCAGTGGGAATGAATTGATCAAAATCAGGTCATGTAGCAAAAGTGGAGAATTGCACCATAATTCTTTTGCATTAACTTCTAGATCATGTTCATTAATTTTGTTAAACAAATTCAAGACCAAAAATATTCCCAAGGAATATAAAATGGAAAACACCATGCTGTAGCTCCTGAAAAATTGTACCTACTACCTGTGGCTTCATGCCGTGGAACTGATTAACTCTGGTTTATTGTCAGGCTGACCATAGGAACAGTGCACAGTTTCTCAGAAAATAAATGTTTAACAGACTAGATCACAGAAAAAAATATTAGCAGATTTTTTTGGGTTACTTTTCAGGAAACAAGTCCTGCTCTAATACCAAGAACACAACATATCACATTTCTGTGACATTGGTGTTTCATGAAGACAGGCATATTGAGAGGAGCTCAAGATCAAACCTATTTATTGTGTTTCTGTAAAACAGAACTTCATTTAAATGTTTGTACTCCCATAAGTATAAGCCTTTCCGCTTTCCACTGGAGACAATCTTTCAGCCTCAATGGCCTTTCAGGATCTTTTGATTGAGTCAGAAGCATGGGAAGATTCCAGATCCTTCAGATGGTTTTCCTTCTAATCTGCAATGTCTCGGTGGCTCCTCAGACTCTTTTAGAGAACTTCACTGCAGCCATGCCTGGTTATCGCTGCTGGATTTACATCCTTGACAATGACACTGTATCTGACATTAACAGTGGAATCCTGAGCCAAGATGACCTCCTGAGGATCTCCATCCCACTGACTCCAACCCAAGGCCAGAGAAGTGTCGTTGCTTTGTCCAACCACAGTGACATCTCCTTCATTTGAATGGCACCTTCTCCAATGTGACAAAGCCAGACAGAGCACTGTGTGAATGGCTGGATGTATGACCGAAGAACCTTCCTCTCCACTACTGTGACTGAGGGAAGTGGCTTCAATAATACCAGCCCCCTAACTGAATTCATTATAACAGTTTAGCAATAGCACAAATAGTGTATATTCATTGAGCTCAGTTATTTCCTGATTAAGTGCAAAAGTTATATTCAATAATTCTAATGACTTAAACATAAATAAAGATTTATGTTTCTCATCCTTTTATTCCAAAAATGACCTCAGATTAAAAGTAGGATTGAGAATTAAATTTGACAATAGGGCCATTTAGCAAAATAACAACAGTAGCTTCTTCTTCAGGGCCTATCTCCTTCCAAGCCATGAGATTCTAAGTGAGTTTACAGTATCAGGCATGACTTTCTTGCTCTATAGAAGGCTTCAAATGCAATTAGAAATGATTGTCTTCCTATACAGTTATGGTACTATTGCATCAGTGACCGTGCTGTCTTGTAGGATGTAGGGTAAAGTGCTAGGTAAGTCCATGGATGTCTTTTCTCTACCTTCAGTCTACATAGCAATGTCTGCATCTATGAAATGCAGCTAACAAGTAGTTTGCAGTTTGGTTTGACAATGTTTTCTGTGTCAGTCAAACAAATGTGTGTGGTGACTTCAGAAATAGGGTCTTAACATTTAGTTATAGTAGGTAACCATGAGCAACAGTAACAGCTTATGTTGTTTGGGGGACCTGTGGGGCTTCCCTGAGCAGTAACTCATGTAACATTATTACATATACCTGGCACTG
Organism: Microtus ochrogaster; assembly: GCF_000317375.1. NCBI lineage: Eukaryota > Metazoa > Chordata > Mammalia > Rodentia > Cricetidae > Microtus > Microtus ochrogaster. Next base: position 42,504,398 of record NC_022015.1, on the reverse strand, counting down.
GGATTACTGCTTAACATCCCAGTTCTTCAGGGAGCATCATTGTCAATGCAAGTATTGTACCTTCTTTCAAATTCCTTCTTTTAAATTTTATTTTGAATACAGCATACTTAAGAGTGAATTTCCACAAGCCTTTACGGACATGCATCAGGGAGGTGCTGGAGGGAAGGATTGGACTGAGGAAAAGGAAGGATGAAAGTGATATGATTATATTTTAATTTAAATATTTTAAGAGCAATAAAAAGAATTTGAAAAAGGAAGAAACACCCTGATACATGAACTCACAGAAACAGTGATTACTTGCACAAGACCAGCACATGTTAATCCAATCGAAATTCCAGCATAGATTGCAGCAACGTTCAAGAGGCACCAGTCCTAGCTGAAGATCTGTTAGTAGTTGATGGTTGCTAATGGAGGGGCTATTATCTTACTTTAGGGGTATGGCCAATACTAGGTTACCTATGCTTATTGTACATATAGGCAACCTTAACCAAAGAAAATAATACGGACAAAAGAAAAAGAACATGGGGTTTGTAGAGGGATATTTTCAGCCATCTTGGAGGGAGTTCTAGGGGATATAAAAGTTGGATGTTATCATAGTGTTTTGTATACATGTATGAAATTTCTAAGAATGAATTAAATAATATAAGAAAATATATGTAAAAGATAAAATTCTTGTGTGTCTAATTAAAGGGCCCTTTTGTTGTGACAAGTCAGCATTATTCATCTTTGATTTATTTATTTTATTTTTTAAAAAAGAAAACAAACTATTTTTTCTCATTATACATACCAATCCAAGTTCCCAGCTTTGTTTTCAAATTTAAATTATCTAGAAGGCTGTACAAAGCCCAAGTGTTAGCTAAATATGTAGTTCATGACAGAATGCATCTGGAGCATTTGTGAGGCCCAAGATTCAGTATTGAGCACTGAGGAGAAACTCCCAGTAATTCACATTCCTTTGTAGACCAGAATGTGGGTAATTGCTAGTATATTCCACCCATGCATGGGCACTGAGTTTCACCCTCTGTATTGCCAAAAGTTTGCAAGTAAATAAGTAAAGTAAAAAGAGTTATCAGGCTCTATCTTGGTGTTTATCAGATGAGTCATGGAAAGGCTATACACTGATATATAGGATCCAGTAAAAAAAATTTAAGTATCGTGAATTGTTGCACTCTATGGACTCATTTGAGAACTTCTGAGCATAGGTTGTAAGCCACTGCTCACTCTAAGCTAAATGAATAGAGTAAGATTCCTGAGGAGAGGTGTATTAAAGCTGAGACTAGATGGTAGAAGTCAAGTGATAATGAAATGGGAAGCTGGAGAGGAAGATGTGTTTAGTGGATTGAAAGCTCATATTGAAGAATTTTGAACAAATTACACGACAGGCTGACATGCTGGTTTACATCTCTTCCAGTGGGACCTGGTGTGTGGATCTCAGGTACTAGGTTCAGTGTCTAAATTTATATTAATGATTGGAAATTTGATAGGACCTTTCTTAGGTGGACACTTATCAGACAGGTGAGTGTCTGTGCTTTGTAGCTGTCTCTGCACGTGAGTTTTTTCATCAGCTACAACCCACTCGCTCTAGAAAAGTCATTGCAGATTTGTTCCTCTAAGTGCACCTTTGACCTTAGAGATCAATAATCACAGATATTTTAGTTAATGTTTAAAAGTTTTTGTGTTGTGCTGACACAGAACTAACTCTTATTGTATATGTAAGAGGTTCAACAAAGATTAAGAGAATATGGCAGACGTGATTTAGAAAAAAGAGAAAAGTCAACCATAGGGATTATACAAATGCTTCCTGTTTGTTGTCTTCAACAACTGTTTTGTTCCCTGATGGGATCTTTGTCTTTTCCTCGGGTTTGGAAGGAGGTTAATCTTCACGGGTGCTTTACTGCTGATGGCCATCAGTGGGGCCTGTGCAGCTGGGCCTCCTGCCTTCCTCGTCTACTGCTTAGCTTGCTTTCTCAAAGGGGCTTGTGTCTTACCCATATACACAAGTAGTGTTTTGCTCAGTAAGTCAGAGATTTTACAGACATTGTTCAAGGTTTTGTTTGATGTGAATGTCCTTCCCAACCTTGGTAGAAATCAAGATTTATTTTTCTTTCTTTCAGTGATAGAATGGACAAGCCCTAAGTTTAAAACACTGGTGACAACATTGACATTGTGTGCTCAAACTTTGGACTCATACTAATGTCAGGCCTGGCATTTGTATTTCAAAACTGGCACCACCTCCAGCTGTTAATGTCTGTGCCAATATTTTTCCTCCTCTATGTTTGGCAATCCTGAGATTAAATCAGGACATAAGAAATGCATTTGTCACAATCTCTGTGAGCTCATATATATGTTAGTACTGTTGGGTCTGGAAGACTAAGTTTCATTGTCATCATCATTTCTCTGAGTGATTTAATTAGGGAAAATGTATCCAGAAGTTCTTAAGGGACATATGATAAACAAATATTCCCTACAAGGTAACAAGATATTTGAAAATTATCTGGAGAAACATCTATCAAGTTCTATGACCTCCAGTAAAATCTGTATCCATGTGAGGGGAACAGACCAATGTAGCTCCAGGTCTACATTCTAAGAATACAGGTGCACTGAATGGCTGATCATTTTCTGTTTTCCTAGGCAATGTACCTCATGATATAAGATTTTACATTTTTGCTATAATTGAATGACTGATAGGTATTAGATCTTTAAAAGTCTATTCAAGAATAAATTTAGGGAGATCCATCCAGAAGGGTAAGTGTGTGCCTGACTGGCCGTATGGTTCCAGAATGAAGTACAGGCCCCCTCCAATTCCCTAAATGTTTCTGGCCATTCAGGCGGGGCTTTCACTATTTACCCCATTGCATCTTGTCCCTAAGAACTCCTTTCCATTTGCGGAGTCCTAGGATCTCCCAGCTCAGCCTGCTTCAGGGCTGAGGGTCTGGGGAGCCAGTGGTGAGCGTTCCTGCCACAGGGGCTTTTTTGTTTCACATAACCCTGCTCCCCTCAAGCCGGCCCTTTTCTTTGCAAGATCCTTGATTCAGCAAGAGGCCCTGCTCCTGTACTGAGGAGATCCATCCAGAGGGGTAAGTGTGTGCCCTCCAGGCCGGATGGTCCCAGAATGGAGTACAGGGCCCCTCCAATTCCCTAAACATTTCTGGCCATCCAGCGGGGCATTTCCCTGGCTACTGGCTTTCTCTATTTACCACACCCCATCTTGCTCCCAGGCACTCCTTTCCATCTGTGGAGTCCTTAGATCTACCAGCACAGTTTGCTTCAGGGCAGAGGGGCTCTGAGAGCCAGCTCCAGTGCTGAGGGGACCTAAGAGAGGGTAGACCAAGAAACACCCCCAAGTACACAGTCAGCTACAGCAAAGATTGGACCAAGATGCCCAGACTTTCCTGGCCTCATTTCAAGGAAGAGATGGGCAGGCACCAGTGCAAGAATTCCTTCAACAACCTGAAAAGCAACATGATGACACCAGAATCCAGCAAACACACAACAGGAAGACTTGAAGACCCTAATCCAGAAGAAGTAGAAGAAATCATCTTAAATGTAACATTATGAAAATGATAGAAACCCTTAAACAGGATGTGAAAAACTCCCTTAAAGAAATGGAAGAGAAGACAAACAAAACATTAGAAGAAATTAATAAATCCCTCAAAGATACCCAAGAAAACCAAGAAAACACAATCAAACAGGTAAAGAAAACAGTTCAAGACTTGAAGACCGAAATAGAGGTAATAAAAAAACCACAAACGAAATAAAGGTAATAAAAAAACAAAGGGATGGCTGGATACAGAAAATCTGGGTAAATGAACAGGAATTACAGAGACAAGTATAACCAACAAAATACAGAAGAGACAAGAAAGAATTTCAGGCACTAATGATACTATAAAGGAAATGAACTCATTGAGTAAAGAAAACAGCAAATCTAACAAATTCTTAACACAAAACATGCAGGACATCAGGGACACCATGAAAAGACCAACACTAAGAATAATAAGGGTAGAAGAAGGAGAAGAATTCCAGCTCAAAAGCCCAAAATATATATTCAACAAAATTACAGAAGAACACTTTCCCAACCCAAATAAGGATATGCATATGAAGGTACAAGAAGCATACAGAACACCAAATAGAGTGGGTAAAAAAAAATCCCCTTGCCATATAATGATCAAAACCCAAAACATACAGAATAAAGAAAGAAAATTAAGAGCTACAAAGGAAAAAGATCAAGTAACATATAAAGGTAAACCTATCAGAATCACACCTGACTTCTCTATGGAAACCATGAAAGCCAGAACATCTTAGAGACACGTGATGCAGACACTAAGAGACCATAGATGCAAGCCCGTACTACTATACCCAGCAAAGCTTTCTTTCACCATCGATGGAGAAAACAAGATATTCCAGGACAAAAACAGATTTAAACAAAACATATCCACAAACCCAGCCTTACAGAAAGTACTGAAAGGAAAACCTCAACTCAAGGAAGCCAACAACATCCACAATAGCACAGACATCTGACAACCCTCTACCAGCACAACTCAAAGAAGGGAAACACACAAACACTACCACCAAAAAAAAAATAACCGGAGTTAACAACTATTGGCCATTAATATCACTTAATATCAA
>NC_022015.1:42474717-42479758 GCF_000317375.1 Microtus ochrogaster | reverse complement strand
GGAGGGGTAGGGAAATGGGAGGCTGGGAGGAGGTGGAAACTTGTTTTTTTTCCTTTTCTCAATAAAAAAAAATAAAATAAAAAATAAAAAAAAAGAATCAGAAGCCCTCCTATACACAAATGATAAAGAAACTGAGAGGGAGAGGGAAACCAGAGAAATATTCCTTTCACAATAGTCAAAAATAACATAAAATATCTTGGGGTGATACTAACCAAAGACATGAAAGACATATTCAACAAGAACTTTATGTCTTTGAAGAAACAAAATGAAGAAGATACCAGAAATTGGAAAGATCTCCCATGCTCTTGGATAGGTGGTATCAACATAGTAAAAATAGCAATCCCACTCAAAGCAATCTATAGATTTAATGCAATCCCCATCAAAATCCCAAAACAATTCTTCATTGAGAGTCTTTCATCTGGTGGGCAACAGGAAGTGGTCTGTGGCATTGGAAAAGCATATAGAAGATCTCAAAGTCTCCCTCCACTGTGACACACTTCCTCCAGCAATACCACACCTACTCCCACAGAGCCAAACATTCTAAAATGCCACTTTTGGGAGCATTTTAATTCAAATCACCATAGGGGTGTATTTTGTGGTATAAGGTTACTGGGGTTGACCTTTGAAAAGAGTATTTGGTTCTTGGATTCATTCCAATTTTATATTCCTGTCATTTTCCTCTTTTCCTTCTCCTCTTCTTTATTACCCTCCTATTCCTCCTCACCTTCCTTTTCCCACATACATTACTGGCCACTAGAAATAAATATCTTTACTCCAGAAATCCTTCTGTTGTTTTCAACCCTTAAATACTATGCCAAATGGCCAGGACCAGAAACCAAGGGAAGGGTCAGTCATAACAATCTTTCTGAGGCCCTACATCAGAGCTAAGATGGTCACCACCATACTATTTAGAAACTTGGCAGTCATCTTTGACTGTAAAAATACTCTGTAAAATTTCCTTTAATATATTGTTGCTTTCTTCACACTATTTCTTTTTAAAAAACTTTCTATTTATCCTTTGAGAATTTTATATAATGCACCCCAATCCTAGCCATCTCCCATCCCTCTCTGTCTACCCTCTGCCACACATCCAACATCAACCAAAAAAATTAAACAAACAAAAACAAGCAAGCATATAAGTAGACAAAGAAAGTTCCTGTGAAAACTGCAATGTGCCACATTTTCTGACACAGGATACACTTTTACCCAAATAGCTTTACTTGCAAATGTTCATGGCAGTGATTCATTTGGCTGGCTTGAGACCCCTACTACACTAACTAATTTTGGATTCTCACCAGGATTCCTCTCAGGTATCCCGTTGTTTCCCTGTGTCATGGACATTCTGTAGCTTTGATTCTGTTGTGCTGGCCCCTTCACATGCTCCAGCAGTTCATAGATAGGGTAGATATTGGGGTGGGCCAGATCAATACTTTGGATATGTTCCTGGATGGAAGCCGAATTGATCAGTCCACATGCACTCCTGAACTCATGGACCAGTGCCAGCACTCCAACTTTGCCCCTCACATACACTGCAAGAGCCAACTTTCCAGTACTGTGCCAGGTAGGGGCAGGACCAGTTCACCAGAGGCCACGGCCAACAATGGACAGGACTATCTCTCCCAGTGTCACACCCTCAGGCTGCTGTCCTGTGCCCGTGCTACCATGTCCAACTCACTGTGCTTCTCATGTAAGGTGTGGGGCCACTCCATGGAGTGATAGAGCTAGCAAAGGGCAGGGCCAGCTTATCAGCTCTTGTGACTTCCAGGCCAGGTGTCCCATATTGCTCTGGTGAGGTGTGAGACTAGCTCTCCTGAGTTCATATTCTCAGGGCCAGCTCACTGGCAACATTGTCACCAGGACCAGCTCTGCTCTGCTGCCCAGGGGAGAAGTGGGGTCTCCTCTCCTGATGTTGCAACTGGTAAGGGGTGAGACCAGCTCTCCCACTTTCGGGACCAGCTCTCCCACCTGCCATAGGTGGCCAGCAGAGGGTGGATATCTCTTCCAAGCCCAAACCACCAGAGTGCCTACAAAGGTTGTGGCAAGCTTTCCCAGGCTCACACCATCAGGGACAGCTCTCCCACACTTCCCAAGCAAAAGGTTGGAACAGCTCTCTTGAGTAGTGCAGCTGGTGAGGAGTGGGACTAGTATTCTTACAGCAAGTGGGAATGGAGTCACCTAAGTACGGTGCTGGGATATCAGCATGGCTTCAGGTGACAGCACGGATGGTGAATGTAAACTTTGGTGAAACACAGACTATGGATATAAACACAGACTCCAGCTGAGATATGAACCCATGACCCTCGGTGGTACCTTAGACCCAGACATCCTCAAGGCAGCCTAGACCATAGACATCTGAGTGGCCCTAGTGCAACCCAGGACTCAGTAATCAATATAGACACCAGAAGCAGTAGGACCACAGACCCAAAGGACCTGTATGTAACCATGGTTTCAGGGGATAGGACAGACAATGGACAACTGTAAGGCCTTTGGTGGTACCTCGGACCATGTACATTAACACAGACTATGGCTACAATAGGTCCATGGACCCAGATATAGCCTTCAGCATCAACCTGGATCAGAACATCACCATGATCACAGGTGGCAGTACAGGATACTCAGGTCAATTTGGTTCTCAGTGGTATCATGGCTCCTAGACAACCAAACTACCTCAAACAACAGCACAGACCATAGATAATCTGAGTGGCCCTTGGTGGGCACACGGGCCATGAACATCAACTCAGATCTCAGTTCTGACAAGGCCATGGACCAGGACATGATCTTTGGTGGCAGTGAGGACCTAGACATCTCCTTGGCCTTGGATGGCATCACAGGCTATTTAAATTAGTATAACCCCAGTGAAAGCAAGGCACCAAAGCTTAACTTGGCTTCAGGTTGCAGCAAAAGTGTTGAAATAAGAGCGGCAGGGACGTTGGGCGCCACTCAAAAGGCTCCTCCTACCTGCCTCTTCTTCACAGCCATTAAATCACCAGTTCCACTTCCGTCCACAGCACATGAACTGCTGCACTTCTCTTTCTCTCCCATCTTTGCACCAAGTACTCTATCTTTCCCATGTTTCCATTATATGTTTGTTCATTGTAGTGGCAACTACTGCCCCACCACATGGAGCCAGGGCAAGCACTTGTGTGGCATCTTCACATTGCTTACTGTGAATAATAATAGGTTTTTAAAAATGATAATTTAGTAAAACAGTATAAAATACAATCCATATTTGTATCGGTGTTTAATGGAAAGCTTGCTAATATGTAGGAATGATCCTAGGACACTGCATTCTGAGTGACATTTTTATTTATTCTGTTCTTTGAGCAGAGGGCAATTCCCAGAGTTCCTTAAAATGATGTCACTTTGATGATGGCACCTTCCTCCTTTGCTTGTCTTGAACCTTTCCACCTAGAACATACACAACAAATACCATCAAAAATGTAGATGGACCTGAAATGACACCGAGAATAAAGGCATCTCCTGAATTCATAAGAGAAATCTTATCCTTATCCTTTACCCCTTAGTTTTTGTAAAAATCTAAGATTCCTATAAAGGACTTGAGTAAATCTGGGAAATAAAAAACAATTATTTCCTAGTAAGTTCTATGAGTTAGCTTTGCTACTTACTACCTTAGTGGTCATAATATTCTCCAAGGAGGTTTGAAGGAAAAAAGCACAGGAAACACATAAAAAATTTAAAAATCCTGCCCATTCTTTTATGTTTAATCTTGTTATTGACCTTGTCATTCTTTCTGTTGTGAACATTTCATACTTAATGAAACCAAGATGGTGTGAAATTCACAGCAAATAGTCCATCTCTCAGATGCACTGTGACCTGTGTCCAGTTCTATTTCTTCTACATTATTCATTGATCATGGTGGACCCCCAAGCCTCCAGAAACTACCAGTTTCAGACAGCTTACCAGCACTCATTGGTCTGATAGATTATTCTGATTCTGAAGGATGAAATGCCATTTGTATTTGTGCATACTTGTGAAATACAGGCAAAAATAGCTGTTTCATGGGTTAATGGTTAGGCTCAATGTATTGAGTATTTCCTGTAGAAGAAGGCGGCCCTGGGTTCAAATAATAGGTAATAGTGTGAAAAACTGGGCATGGGCACAAATGCTTCTAATCACAGTATTGTGGGAAGAAGAGACAGAATTCTCACTGGTTCTCTTTAGATTCCATCCCATCTCTGGGTTCATTGGTAGAATCCTCAGAATGGGAAAAGTATGAACTGAATACCTACGGCCCTTTGCTGGCCTCTCCACACATACATATGTTACACATTAACACATATTCTTCATGTGTTTTATGTGAAGGCAGAGTGGGAAGAAGACCAATTTTTTTACTTTTATCAAGAAGTCTCTGGGTGCATCCTCATAGAACTGGTCTTTTTTCTAAAGAAATCCAAGCAGATTTGTATCTACAGTTTGAATGGATACAGGGAAGACGCCTATGAGAAACTGACCAAATGGGAAAAAGTCTAGATGTCTGACTGCTTGGGAGAGAGATGGTCTGAATGTTATTTTACTTTTCACGTCATAAATGGGAGGTAGAGGTGTTACTCACTCATTTTCCACATCTTGGATGGAGTCAGGCAGAGGCTGATTCTTAGTCTCAGGAAGGAGAAGACTCCATAGATGATCCAGGGCAGAGAGGCACAGTAGACCGCAAGGGTCATAAAGAGGGGAGTCAGGGCTGCCCCCACATTAGTAGCAATTCCAGTGACTCCTAATGCTCTTGCCCTTGTAACAGAAAACAGAATTTAAAAAAACATTAGCAAAACTGAATTTACTGTATTGCGTTTTAGCAAACTGCATTGTTATGAGAATCAATGTGTAGTATATTATAAATTAAGGTTGCTGTAATTACTTTGCTTTGGAAATTTTTACTCTTTTTTCATTATACATAACAATCCAAGTTCCCACTCTCTTCCTTCCTCCCATTTCCTCCACATACAGAGAGGATAAGGCATATCAACAAAATAGAAACACAGAAAGCAATACAAAGAATCAATGAAACAAAGAGCTGGTTCTT
>NC_022015.1:42459993-42473919 GCF_000317375.1 Microtus ochrogaster | reverse complement strand
AAAGCCATTCCACTAAAATCAGGAACAAGACAAGGCTGTCCACTCTCTCCATATCTCTTCAATATAGTGCTTGAAGTTTTAGCAATAGCAATAAGACAACATAAGGAGATCAAGGGATTCAAATTGGCAAGGAAGAAGTCAAACTTTCGTTATTTGCAGATGATATGATAGTGTACATACGTGACCCCAAAAACTTTCCCAGAGATCTACAGCTGATAAATAGCTTCAGTGATGTGGCAAGATACAAGATCAACTCAAAAAAAATCAGTAGCCCTCCTATACACAAAGGATAGAGAAGTGGAGAAGGAAATCAGAGAAACATCACCTTTCATGATAGCTACAAATAGCATAAAGTATCTTGGGGTAATACTAACCAAGGAAGTGAAAGATCTATTTGACAAGAACTTTAAGGTTTAAGTTTTGAGAAAGAAATTGAAGAGATACCAGAAAGTGGAAGGATTTCCCATGCTATTGGATTGGTAGGATCAACATAGTAAAATGGCAGTTCTACCAAAGGCAATCTATTGATTCATTGTAATCCCCATCAAAATCCCATCAAAATTGTTCACAGACCTTGAGAAGACAATAATCAACTTTATATGGAAAAACAAAATACCCAGGAGGGCGAAAACAATCCTATACAATAAAGGAACTTCTGGAGGCATTACCATCTCTGACTTCAAACTCTATTACAGAGCTACAGTAATGAAAACTGCTTGGTATTGGCATAAAAACAGAGACGTTGACCAATGGAATCAAATAGAAGACCTGTGTTTTAATCTACAAACCTATGAACACCTGGTTTTTGACAAATAAACTAAAATTATATAATGGAAGAAAGAAAGCATCTTTAACAAATGGTGCTGGCATAACTGGATGTCAACCTATGGGAGAATGAAAATAAATCCAAAATTATCACCATGCACAAAGCTCAAGTCCAAATGGATTAAAGACCTCAATATAAACCTGATCACAATGAACCTGATAGAGGAGAAAGTGGCAAGTGGCACAGGAGACCACTTCCTATATATAACTCCAGTAGCAAGACAATAGAGCAATAATAAATAAATGGGACCTCCTGAAACTGAGAAGCTTCTGTAAAGCAAAGGACACAGTTATTAAGACAAAAAGGCAACCTACTGAATGGGAGAATATCTTCACTATCCCCACATCAGACAAAGGTCTGATCTCCAAAATATATAAATATCTCAAGAAGCTAGACATTAAAATTCTAAATAAGCCAATTAAAAATGATGTACTGAACTGAACAGAGAATTGTCAACAGAAGAAGTTCAAATGGCCAAAAGACACTTAAGGTCATGCTCAACTTCCTTAGCTATCAGAGAAATGCAAATCAAAACAACTTTGAGATACCATCTTACACCTGTCAGAATGGCTAAAATCAAAAACACCAATGATATCCTATGTTGGAGAGAATGTGGAGTAACAGAAACACTCATCCATTGCTGGTGGGATGTACAACCACTTTGGAATTCAGTATGGTGGTTTCTCAGAAAATTGGGAATCGACCTACCTCAGGATCCAGCAATACCACTCTTGGGAAAATACCCAAAAGATGCTCAATCATACTACAAAAGCATTTGTTCAACTATGTTCATAGTAGCACTATTTGTAATAGCCAGAACCTGGAAACAACCTAGGTGCCCCTCAATGGAAGAATGAATAAGGAAAGTGTAGCATATCTACACATTAATGTACTACTCAGTGGTAAAGAACAATGACATCTTGAATTCTGTATGTAAATGGATGGGAATAGAAAACAATATCCTGTGTGAAATAGCTTAGACCCAACAAGATCAATATGGTATATACTCACTCATTAGTGGATTCTAGCCATAAATAAAGGACATTGAGCCTATAGTTCGCAATCCTAGAAAATCTAAGTAATAAGGTGAACCCAAAGAAAAGCATATATAAATCCGCCTCGAAACTGGAAGCAGACAGTATCACCAGGAAAAAGTTGGGAGCATGGGGTGGAGGTGGAGCTAGGGGAAGGGGAGGGGGGAGAGAAGGGAGAAGGGAAGGGTTGTGGAGACCTTGGGGGAGTGTGATGGGTGAGCTGGAGGAAGGACTGATATGGGAGCAGGGAAGAAGATATCTTAATTGAGGGAGCCATTTTGGGGCTGGCAAGAAACTTGGCTCTAGAGGGGTTCCAAGGTGTCCATGGGGATGTCCCCAGCTAGGACCATGAACAGTGAAGGAGAGGGAGCCTGAACTGGCCTTGTCCCATAGTCAGACTCACAGCTATCTTGAATATCAACATAGAACCTTCATCCGGCAACAAATAGAGATAGGGACAGAGACCCACATCAGAGCACTGAACTGAGCTCCCAAGGTCCAGTTGAAGAGCAGAAGGAGGGACAATATGAGCGAGGAAGTCAGGACAATGAGGGGTTGGTCCACCCACTGAGACAGTATTCCTGATCTAATGGGAACTCACCGAAGCCAGCTGGACTGGGACTGAATGAGCATGTGATCAAACTGGACTCTCCAAATGTGGCTGACAACTGGGACGATCTGAGAAGCCAATGATAATGGCACTGGGATTTGTCTCTACTGCATGTACCGGCTTTTTTGGATCCTAGTTTATTTGAATGCACACATTCCTAAGCCTGGATGGAAGGGGGAGGACCTTGGACTTCCCACAGAGCAGGGTACCCTTCACTCTTAGGACTGGAGGGGGAGAGGGAAGGGTGAATGGGAAGCGGGATGAAAATGGGAGGAGGGAAGCAAGTGGAAATTTTGAATGGTATTATTTATAAAGCAATAAAAAAATAATAATAAAGACCAAGGTTTTGGTGTCAGCTGGTCACCTTGGTTCTTAGTATCCAGATCTACCTTCGGTCCTTTGCATACAACCATGACAACTTTAGCAATTAATTCAATACACCAGTTTCATTAGTCCTAATAGCTGAATGCCATAGAGACATTCCTCAAAGAAAAGGAACAAACGCATCATATTCTAATAGGCTCTGGGATATGTCCAAGAGGCCAACCCTGAGAATTTGTGGTATAGAAAAAGAACAAGTAAATGTAATGAACTACATAGCCCACTAAGTAAATTAAAGCAGAAAATATCCCAAATGTACAGAAGGCAGACATACTATTTCAAGAGGCATAGAGAACTCCAAAAACCACATAATAAAAATAGAAATATTCTGTGACATGTTATAGTCAGTATGCCAAATACAAGTAAAGATGGAATCCTAAAAGGAACAAGGAAAAGGCAACCACTCACACACAAGGCAGCAATGTCAGAATTTCCACAGACTTTTTTCCAGCAACCATAAGAGCCAGAAGAACATCAAATGAAATATGTCAAGCTTTGAGTATATATGTGTTAGAAAAAATGTTATAGCCAGTAAATTTATTTTTCCAAATCAATGGAGAAATGAGAGGAGTCCAAGACAATTACAAATTAAGGTAATTAATGACAACCAAGCAGGCACTGCAGAAACATTCTTAGTGAAATGATTTGCAAGGAGAAAAATGAAAGGTGGCTTTCTCCATGTGAGCATGTGCATGCATACCCTTAGTCAGTACCACAGATAAACAAACTGCACTTGGAATAGAAACAACCAGATGCAACGCTGCAACTCAGCAAACCCTCAAAATTAATACTGGAGGAAGAAAATAAGCATCAACTGCTGGAAGTCAGGCCAGTCCAAGCCTTTCTTGGAGGCCTTGATGAAAGGCAAATGCGGAGCTAGTTCTGTGACCTTTTCCAGTACCAGACTTGGCAGGATCTTGTCCTGGGCTGGGGCATGTGAGTTCCAAGGCTTCATTGTAATTGGTGTGTGACATAGTTGAGACATTTTGTGAGCTCTTTTCATAATATTGTTTGATTAGTTCCTGCTATATTTTCCCACCATGTGATAGCTTTCTGATGATTCTGTCCTATTTATCCTGAAAAAAGTATAGAAGATGCTGTACTTTCTCAATAAACATGCTGTCATGAGTCATCAACTCAGGAAGACCTCCTGATCCCAGCTTTCTGTCTTCCTTGTATTTGCATTGGTGGCACTCCTCTCTCAACACTTCTCCATTTGGGATCTTTATTCCTTTAGGTTCTGGTCAATTGATAATACAGAAAGCTAGACCATCACCTAATAAATTTTTAGGAAATGCCAACCCTTTCTATAAAAAACTTAAGAGTAACTAGCTTGAATTCACCACAAGGAAGTTGCAGACTAATTGACAGATTTAACAAACAACAATATGCACACATCTGTAAACAAATGTACACATTTGTACAGTGTAACAAGTATAAAGAGAAGACAGATGGAATATTAGGAAATGAATTAGAAATGAATTCCTGTAACGGACAGGAGACATAAAAGAGGATATAAAGGTAAATGTTCTGTGTCGTGAACTTTTTTCACTTTTGGTGGTGGGTGAGGACAGAAAAACGTATTTGATAGTGAAAATGTAAAATTGAATACGAAGCTCTACAGCTTAAGAATTGCTATTCTAACTGGATAGAAGTTCTTGAAATGCATATATGTTGTATCTGCCTAATTTTGGTCTATGTGATGTTCATTTTGTTCTCAAAGACTTTTTATGCTAAAATTTATAATGTTAAAAGTTTTGAATGAGGGAGAGAGATTGGTAGCATACATTGAGATGAAATGACGTGGAGAAGGGCTGAACTAGCAGAAAGAAGTGCTTGCAGAAGGAGGTACAGAAGGCTGAAAAAATTATGATAATGTTATGATGAAAACCATTACTTATATGCACTTTAAGACAGGTCCATGAGCACATGCAGGGGTGCTTGAGCACCCATGAACACCAAGATATGAGGGCAGAGGTGGCACCAGCTGAAATACAGCAGCCATGACACACAGACAATAGTGATAGAGGTGAACATAACTGCAGTGCAGTCTATATCTGTAGGAAAAATGTTAAAACAAAAATAAATGTCATAAAATCCTAATTAGAAATAAAAGGAACAGAATTCTTATCCCTCACATTATTTATGTTTTGGGTGATTCCTAATAGTTCTATATGATCTTTCTTATTGCATACTGCTGGTTCACAGATGGATTTAATGTATTATACATAAATCAAACTTTTGAGAAACTTTGACCAGTTTTGTAATTACTACAATTGATCACTGTTGATAGCTACCCAGGTGTTTACACCAAGTCATGTACCTGATCACAGTGGGGATTAGCTCATTTGCGTGTAGATTATTACTACTAATAACCACATAAATATTTGCTCCGGTCAGTGTTATCAAAAATCCACACAGTATCTGCATTTCTGTAAAGAGGAAAATAAGGAACAGTGGTCATTGTCAGGTGAAGGAAATTGCTTTCCACCCCCTAAGGGTGGAATATAAAGTGGAAAAAATACACAGAGGTAAACTCCACAGTTACGATTAATTTAAGAAAGGTGACCTATCTCCATGTACTTGTTTATGGAGAATCAATACTTGTGGCAAACTTCAGGAGCAGAGAGCTTAATGAAACTAAGGAGATGCTAATCAACTTTCATCTTTTCCACCCACTACCTCACTGTCCTTCCAACATAATGTAGGAATTTCATGGGAAAATTAATGAGGTCTGTGTACACGTTCAAACACTCAACCAGAATATTACATGGATAAGAATGGTGGAGGGTGAACTCGACCAGAGTACATTTTCTATACACCTGCATGAATGTCAAAAACAAAATAAACATTAGAAGAATAGAAGTTGTATTTCTCATGGCACTCACATTTTGAGAGACTCCAAATATTCACACAAGATGTTCATTCATTTTTCAATGCTCAATAAGACAGATGTAGACAAGCTGGGGATCAGCTCTGTTTCAAAGAGTGTCTCAAGATTCAAGAATAAGGACTTCTAGGACAATCATCAGCGTTTTCATAGAGCATTTTCTATTAACTAAGAAAAGTCTTAAAAACTTGAACATTGGAAGGTATTTTTGAGAAAAGGCAAGAGTCAGGAGTTGCTGCTGATAATCAAGAGTCATGAAGATTTAAAACATATCCTGAGTTTCAGCAAAACTTGAAGACTGCCTGGGTACTGTACTCATTGCATGCATCCACTTATCTCCACAATTGAAGTCTGGCAGTCCTGCTGCCTGTCCCACTCCTACTGCGTTTCACTTGGTTTGCACTTCAGTACAAGCAATATTAATATCTTGATACAACTTTCACAACTAGAGTTGTACTTGTAGTGACCCGAGTCATAACTGCATTCATACAGCTTGCGAAACATCTTGTCACTGAAGTTGAAGCAACAAGACTCAGTGGGACAGACGAAGTGTCATTTCTGATTGTAATTATAGTATCTGAAACATACATTACTGCTATGAAAATATTATTGAGCTTGAATGAGGTAGGGGCAGATACTCCAGAGTGATTGCAGAGAGGACAATGAAGCAGAAAATGATGTAATTATATTTTAATTTAAAATGTAACTAAACAATGAGCAAATGATCCTTTACTGACATGCAGATACTTTGGTATAAATGGCTTCATGTTCCAGATACTTTCACATATTTAAACTAAACTTACTGATTTTTGTCTCTTCTCTCAGTATGTGAGTGGAAGAATATTTCTCATTGTCTGGTTACAGAAAATTCTCTGGATGTATTTTTTCTCATAAATAGGAAGGACCTGTAAAACATTGAAGAAAGGGGACTGGATATTTTCCCCCTTTCACCATAAACTCTTTATTCACCTTCAGGAGCAGACACTGTGGCCAGTATGAAGATTCCCAACAGGAAAGAGAAAAAGAATTGGCTTATTCTATGGCCAATGCGATTCAGCAAAAACATTGCAGCAAAAGAGGCTGGGATGCTGATGCAGCAGTGAGACACTGCATTAGGAAGACATTACTTTTCAGGTATTGGAGATGGATGATAAATCCAAATGCAGGTATCGCTGTTGTAAATCTATAAGAAACAAAGAGGAAAGTCACATATACTACTTAGAATTCATGTCCAAAAGCAAGAATATGATTATCCCCAGAAGTTTGTTTTAGTTGATAAAGTATAATGGCCTATCTGTATTTTGGAATATTTACTTGACTGATAATTTAATAATGATCATGAAATCATCATATGTAGACATGTGATATCATTATTGTTGGATTTTAAGGAGAGGTAGAGACTTTGTGGAAGGCACAATAGATCCAGTTAGGTTTTTAGAGATTTTTTCCCCCTATAACTTGAACTTAGTAATGATTATAACTTTTTTCAATTTTAAAAATATTTTGTTTATACAAGAGAATCATATACAGTGTTTTTTGGTGACAGTCTTCCTCAATTCTTTCTCATAACTTCTCCCAGGCCCACAAGCGCATTCTTACCACTCCAAGCTTCATGGTCTTTTTGTTTTTCATTAAAAATAGATTTTTTTATACAATATATTCTGAGTAAGTTCCCCCTCCCCCAACTCCTCCCAGCTCTTCTTCACTTTCCCTTACATGTGGGACTTCAGTCTTACTGTCTCTCATTAGAAAATACACAGGTATCTAATGAATCACAATATATTATGGTAAGATAAAGCATAAATAATTCAGAATAGGACAAGATAAACAAACAAAAGGAAAGGAACAAAAAAGGAAAGCAAAAGAAACACATATAGATGCAGAGATACATGTTCACACACACAGGTATCCCATAAAAACACAATACAGGACTCTATAATGTATACATAAATGACTTGTAAGATAAAAAACAAAATGTCCTGACACAACATTATGAGACAAAACAAAATCCCTCCAAAGATACCATTGAGCAAGATTTGTGTTGGTCACATACTGTTGGGAATGGTACTTGCCCTTAAGATTAGTTCTTTTCTCTGTTGAAATACCCTTGGAGGAAACTAATTTTTTATTTGCTAGTGAACTGGACCCTCCTGTGGCCCTAACTGGGCTTTCTCCAAGTGAGGATATTATAACTTTGCGTTTGTTTATATTGATTGAAATGTATATACTTGTATAGTTTACATTCGAAATTTTGTCTCCTTTAAAATGGAAAATGGCAAATGGTGAGCACAGAGAAGTCTGGAATATGATTGAAGATTCATCATGAGTCTGTGTTGATAAATCTGTCAGGGTGCTGTAGACATACCCCTTACTGTATAGTTAGTTCTGTATTTCTATATTCAAAACCCCTTGAATGCCAGAAGATATAGAAATTCCACATTTTTTATCTTCAACTTGGTTGTTGGGAAAATTCATTTCTATACTATTTTAAGAGTCACCATGTGAAACCTACCTCAAAAGGCACAGGAGAAATATACGCTTTCGCAAGTTGGGGGTGCGGAATAAGTCACACAGAGCAGGCTCTATTTGTGCTGCCTCCAGCTCTTCCCTCATGGTGGTCCTCACAACCTTCAGCAACAGCATCAAGAACTGTTTAGTTCTCACAAAATATTGAGCACTCACAGACTACCAGAGCCGTATCTACTAGTTCTGTCTAGTGAAAAACACAAACATCAGGGGACCTAAGGAAAGCATAATCAAAGGAACAGGAAGTGAGAACCAAGTAGGTAAAGGAAACTCATGCTTTTTCTAGATAGATCCTCAAAACAGTATGGGCTACAGAATGTGGCCATCAAGTGAGGAGTTATTAAGAATCTTGTCAAATCTGGAGAGGGAGGGGAAAAGGAGTGGGGGGAGGGGGAGAGGAGTGAGGGGAGGGTGAGGGAAATGGGAGGCGGGGAGGAGGCAGAAATTTTTTCAATAAAAAAAAGAAAGAATAAATGAATTTCATAAAATAAAAAAAGAATAAATGAATTGCATAAAAATAAAAAAAGAATCTTGTAAAAAACTCCAGTCATACCATAATGAATTTGAATGACATAGCAAATTATTATGGTTCTCTCATATGTGCATTCATGTGTATGTGCATGTCTGCTTGGGTTTTTTTTTTTTTTGCCTTATTTCTGTGTATCTCGTTCTTCTTCAATGAGTGTCCCATGTCTAGTCATTACCTCCCTGGGTGGAAAACAGACTCAGAAAAATGAATTCCTTTCAAGGTTTTTGTGTCCATTTTAGAGTCCTGATATTTGAAAGAATACATGGTATGATACTGAGATGTTGGTTCTCTGGTTGGTTGTATGTTTCAGAGTCCGAGGAACTCTTTTTTTTTAATGAAATTCTCTATTTTATTTCACATGTATGAGTGTTTTGCTTACATGTATGTCTGTGCACCACGTTCATGCAGTTCGTAGCTGAGGAACTCTTAAGAGGTAAACATTACCTCTTAATGGGGGTGGTCCTTTAAATAGGGTAGCTGGCCTTTAGTTATGGCTTCTTGGTCCACCATAATGTAACAAGCCTTTACCACAAACTCTTGTCTCAGTATTGCCATACCTGTTCACTATGGTTAACTGATTGTTGTCAGTCTGTGAGCACAAATCCCTTTTACTCCATTTTGTTGTTTCTGACTTGAATATTGCTCATGGAGATCTTGGTTACAGCAAAGCAAAAGTAGTCAACAAAATAAACTGGTGCCATATATGAAGTTGTTATTTTGAAAAATCTGACCATGTTTTAAACCACACTTGTGGTTTGGTGATGGATTTGGGGAAAGGTTTCAGAGGCAAAGTAGAGAAGATGTTTCTTGTGGAAGTTCTGTATGCTGAGATGCTGATGCTAATCTGAAGGCATTCTCCATGAGACTTCAGATGGGAAAGGGCACTTCTCCGAGAGTTTGGGAGGAGGAAATTCATCTTCCCCTTTTCAGGAACAACAGAAACAATAGAAACTACAACAAATTCTGGCAGTATTCTTACTATGTTCTGAAAATTTGACAGAGACTGATGTCAAAGCTGTGTACTAATTTGTTTATAAATTAAAATTTCAAGACAGCGTTTAGGCTGTGACATGCTGAAGAGCAAAGGTGATGAGTGCCTATCTTGAGCCAGGTTCCATTTTATGTACTGTAAGACCCAAACTCAAGGCTGGTTCTTTTGTCCTTTAGTATAGCTGTCACATCTTCAGTTAATGTCATCAAGATAATCCCACAGAGGAATGGTGAGAGGGGGAATTAAACTAAGTCATCCCTCACAGATGTGTCTGGAAGTTTTCTCCTAGGTGATCTTGTTGAGGTGCAATCAAAGTTAACCATCATGGCTCTACTTCTTGTCAACTTGATATCAGAACACATCATCTTTTAGTCATAACTTTCCACATCTTATTTCTATGTTTTGATAGGCAATGACTCTTATAGGTAAATATAAATACAAGGCTCATCTGAGACTCAAGTGGTTCTCTTTTTTTCTGAGAGCCTGTGAAATGTTTCTTTATTTTGGAAATCATAGGACCAATGCTTTTACCTTCATAACTCAAAATTTTATATAAAAATACATGATTTCCTTCTAGTATTCAAGGGAACAGAACAAACATTCCCATTTCAAAAGAGAAGAGTAGGTATATAATAACAAACAACTGGCTTAATGCAGGGCTGAAACTCAGAAGGGAAAACATTTAATTCTGAAGGTCTATATCTGGCATCTAGTGCTCATAATAGAATCTTCTGATGACTAAAGAAATTTAAGTAGTCTTTAAATGTCTTTGTCCATAGCCATAGGTTAATGCTCCTGTAAGCTTTAATAAAGAAGATTTTGCATTTATTGAGTAGCAGTCTTTGAAGACTCGCAACTGTCAAAGTATTAAGAGTAAGTGACTATTCAGTATCACCTCGAAGAGAAATGTCTTTTTCACTCCTTTCGAGGTTATAGAAACACCATGGAAAAGGTGAAGGTAAGGTCCTTGAGAAGTGGTGGAAAGTGTGTGATTCCTTCTTACAGACATGCATTGGATGTTGGAACTTTGAGCTTTCATCACCTGTGTTTACCTGCACAAGACCTGCTAATGTTATGACAGTCAAAATACCAGTTTTGAGAGTAGATGGAATTTTAAGAGAAGAGCTCATAAGCCCCATCTCTGTTTCAAAATCTGTGTGTAGTTAGTCATTGTTAATTCACAGGGCCTCACAAAGCCATACTCCCTCCTGAGGAAATATGGACAGCTAATGGTTGTTGAGGGAGAGATAGACATTTCTTCAGTAGTGGACCCACAGGTAAGTTGTCCATGTTTCTTAAATCCTCAACACATTTCAGTAAATGACCTTAATTAAACAAATTAGATCACAAAAAAGAAAAAAAAGATAGCAAAAAAGACTAGGGTAATAGAAGGTAGAAATAGAACTTGTTAGGAAGTATATGAGAATCATCAGGTATGGTAATATTGAGGGGGTATAAGTGAATCAATGCAATATATGTATGTATAGAATTTCAGACTTAATTCATTGTGTATAGCTTATATGTTCTAATAAAAAGTTTAAAATTGAAAGAAATAATCAATGAAGGTTTTTTCTTACAAAGTCATCTTTGAATGAAAAAACTTCATTTAATGATTTAATAAAAGGAAATTGTCTCTTGGGCAGTAACCCATAAACTTGTGAACCTTGTGTTTTCTATATGTCATAATGAGCTTGCATTATGCTCACCTCCATGGTTAAGGTGTCTTCAGAATTCTTCATTCCATTCATACATGCAGCTTTTCTAAGTCCCTGTCAGCCCTTCTGGGTTTTGTTGGTCACAATCAGCCACCGAGCTGGCTCAGGCAGCCACCTACTCAATAAGATATTGTTCATATTTCTCAAGGAGTCATATTACTATATACTAAATTTATTCTTGAGCAGTTTTATTAAAATTTTAATATTTGTCAGTCATTCAGTTATAGCAAGAATGTATAATCTTATATCACGAGGTACATTACCTAGGAAAACAAGAAATGATCAGCCATTCAGTGCACCTGTATTCCTAGAATGTAGACCTGGAGCCACACTGGTCTGTCCCCCTCACATGGATACAGATTTTACTAGAAGTCATACAACTGAGTGTGAGGGACATTTCATCAGATAATTTCCATATTTCTTGTTCAGTTGTAAGGAATGCTTATTTATCTTATCTCTGTGCCTTAAATTAAGAACCCATGAATACATTTTCCTTAATTATATCACCCACATGAGCAACTAAATTTTGTCTTCTGGACACAACAGGACTGACACACATATGAGCTTACAGAGATGGTGACAAATGCATTTCTTATGTACTGATTTAACCGATATAGTCATCTCAGGATTGCAAAACAGAGGAGGAAAGAACACTCATACCTTGTGGGTATAAGGAGGAAAAATATTGGCACAGACACTACCAGCTGGAGGTGGTGCCAGTTTCGAAATATAAATGCCAGGCCTGACGTTAGTATGAGTCCAAAACATTGAGCACACATTGACAGTGTTGTGACCAAGGCTTTGAATTTATGGCTTGTCCATTCTAACACTGAAAGGAAAGAAAAATGAACCTTGATTTCTACCATGGATGGGAAGGATATCCACATCAAAGAAAAGGTTGAACAATGTCCATCAAAAACTCTGACTTACTGAGCAAAACACTATTTGTGTGTATGGGTATGATACAAAGCCCTGTTAGGAAGCGAAGTAAGCAGTAGATGAAGAAGGTGGGAGCCATGGCTGCACAGGCCCCACTGATGGCCATCAGCAGTAAAGCACATATGAGGATTAACCTCCTCCCAAACCTAAGGAAAAGACAAAGATCCCATCAGGGAAACAAACAGTTGTTGTTAAAAATAGCAGACAAAAAATATTTTGTGTAATCCCCGTGGTTAACTTTTCTCATTTTCTAAACCATGTCTATCATATTGTCTTAAATTTCCTTGAACTTCTTCCATGTCTAATAAGAACTAGTTCTGTGTCAACACAACACATAGACTTTTAAACACTAACAGAAATATGTTTGTGTTTAGTGATCTCCAGGGTCAAAGGTGCAGATAAAGGAACAAATCTGCAAGAACTGTTTTTTAAAGAGTGAGTGAGTTGTAGCTGATGAAAATACTCACATGCAGAGAGAGCTGCAAAGCACAGACACTCACCTGTCTGATAAGTGTCCACCAAGGAAAGGTCCTATCAAATTTCCAATCATGAATATAAATTTAGACACTGAAACCAGTACCTGAGATCCACACACCAGGTCCCACTGGAAGATAAGGAAATCATGATGACAGACTGTCCTGTAAATTGTTCAAAATTTTTCAATGTGAACTTCCAAATCCTTACTCTCCAGCTTCCCATTTCATTGTCACCTGACTTCTACCATCCAGTCTCAGCTTTATCAATTCTATTTTCTTAGGGAGGTTCCTGTATCCAAGTAGGTTGTAGTAGCGACTTGTTACCTTTGTTCAGAAATTGTCAAATGAGATCCTAGAATACAATAATTCACTATCCTTATTTTTTTTTTACTGTATCCTATGTACCAGGGCATAACCTCTTCCATGACTTCTCTTAGAGCAGAGAACAGACAGCACCTGTTCACTATCTTATTTATTTACTTGTATAGTTATGTCAATAGAGGGAATGGAACTTAGGGCTCATGCATGGGTGCAATGAAATACAAACTACCCACTTTCTGGGATATTTTTCAGTGCTCATTACTAAATCTTGAACACTTGAGTATTTGAGTGCTCCAGGTGCATTCTGTCGTGAACTGCACATTTAGCCATCACTGTAGCTTTCTACAACCCTCTAGATATTTTAAAATTGAAGTCAAAGCTGCATAATGGTGACTTGGCACAACACATGGGCAATTTAACTTATTAGACCCACAAGAATTACATATTTTATATACATTTCCTTATTATTATTTCATTCATTCTTAGAATTTCAAATGTGTATAGAAAGCAGTATGAAAATCTCAAACATTTATATCCCCTAAAACTCCAAGATGCCTAAACACATCCCTCTCCAAACTTCATGTCCTGTCTAATTTCTTTCTTTCTTTCTTTCTTTCTTTCTTTCTTTCTTTCTTTCTTTCTTTCTTTCTTTCTCTCTCTCTCTCTCTCTCTCTCTCTCATTTCTGTT
>NC_022015.1:42458862-42459893 GCF_000317375.1 Microtus ochrogaster | reverse complement strand
TCTTTCTTTCTTTCTTTCTTTCTTTCTTTCTTGCATTTCTGTTGCTTGGATAATGTTTCCTTTACGTGCACTGGAGCATAAATAACCTAGTACTGGCCTACCCCTAAAGTAAGATAATAGTCCCTGCCCCCAGGAACCAACAACTACTAACAGATCTTCAATGAAGCATGGGGCATCCTGAGCTTTGTTCACATCAATGCTGGAATTTTGATTGCTTGATCTTGTGCTGGTCTTGTGTAACCAATCACTGTTTCTGTGATTTCATGTATAAGGATGTTTCTTCCTCTTTCAAATTCTTTTCATTGCTCTTAAAAATTTAAATGAAAATACATTCACATCACTTCCATCCTTCTCTTTCCTCCCTCCAATTCCCATCTCCAGAACCTCCCTGGAGCATGGCCATAAAGCCTTATGGAAATTTACTCTTTGAGTAAGCTAATTTTAAAATATAATTTAAAAGAAGGAACTTGAAAGAGGGTAGAATATTTGGGTGGCCAATGATTCTTGCCAAAGACTTGGGATGGTAAGGAGTAATCTCTGTACTAGACATATGTAATAATAGTATATGTATTACTGGTCAGGAAGGGTTCATAGGTATCCAAAACAACACAAGCTGTCATTATTGCACATGGTTACCTACTGTAACTAAATGTTAAGACCCTATTCCTGAAGACACCATGCAAGATTTTTGCATGTCATAGAGAACACTGTAAAACCAAAATGGAAACTTTCTACTTGTTGGTTGCATTTCATAGTTCCAGATGTTGTGGTGTAGACTGCAGGTGGAGAAAAGACATCAATGGCCTTACCTAGCACTTTATCCTACATATGACAAAACCAACCCACAGGGCAGTATGGTCATTGTTGCACTAGGAAAACAATCATTTCTGATTGGATTTAAAGTTGCCTACAGAGGGAGAAAGTCATATCTGATATTGTAAATCAACTTAGAATCCCATGGCTTGGAATGAGATAGGACCAGGAGGAGGAAGAGGAGGAGAAGGAGAAGGAGGAGGAGGAGGAGGAGGAGG
>NC_022015.1:42425832-42427366 GCF_000317375.1 Microtus ochrogaster | reverse complement strand
CTGTGGCGGCTTTTGTTGCAAAACCACAGGTACTTGAGCTTCTGCTAATTCAGGTAGTGGGGTTCCGCTGCAAACTTAGCCAAGGCAGGCAGGGAGGGGTTTATTGCTCTGACGATAACAACAAGCTTGGATTTAGAGAAGTACAGAGCCATTGTCCAACTCCACATGTGTGTGTGTATGTGTGTGTGTGTATGTGTGTGTGTGTGTATAAATGTAAGTATAACCAGTACCTTTATACATAATCCATATTCTATTTTCTAGATGATCTTTAGTGGATAGTTAATTCTTGTTCTGTCATCATTCAAATGTCCAGGGTCTCTTGAATTTTTGATGACGTGTAATTTTCCTGCAAAGATAAGAGCAGAACCCTTCACCAATCCTATATGGCTTTCCTGTACAGTTGCCAACTTTGTGGATGAGCTGCTGTCATTCCTCTATTTCAATAGGCTTCATCTTTTCAAAAAAATCTTTATTAATTTTGATGGTATCTATAATTTTTCTTCTCCTGTAGAAACAAGAGCAAAACCCCTTCCCCAATGTAGCACATCTCCTGGTTTCCATTGTGAGGTCAGCACATCCTTGAAATAAACTGGTTGATTTAATTCAGAAGACTTCTCTATTATCCAATGTCTCTCTGCTGCTGTTGTCCCTTTCTCATTAGCACTAAGAAAATTCAAGGTTAATAAAGCATTATGCAATCGATTTTTGGGGGTATTTTCCATCCCTTTCTATTTGTTCAGAATATCCTTTATAGTGCAATTTGACCTTTCTATAACTGCCTGTCTTGAAGAATTATTTGGTATATCTGTCATGCGCTTTTATGTTATAAGCAAAAAAAAAAAAAACCCTTTCATTTTCTTAGATACATATGCTGGATGATTGTCTGTCTTTATTTGTGCAGGAATGCCCATGATGGTCATAATTTCTAATAAATGTGTGTTTACTGAATCAGCCTTTTCTGAGCTCAAAACATTTGCCCATTGAAAACCTGAATACGTGTCTATGGTGTTGTGTACATATTTAATTTACCAAATCCCGTAAAGTGGAACACATTCATCTGCCAGATTTCATTCCTCTGAGTACCCTTTGGGCTACTCCCTGCAGGCAATGGTGTTTGATTATAAAAAGAACAAGTAGGACACCTTTTTATAATCTTCTTAGCTTTTTGCCATGTAATAGAAAACTTTTTCTTTGTGGTGGCGCACGCCTTTAATCCCAGCACTCGGGAGGCAGAGGCAGGAGGATCTCTGTGAGTTCGAGACCAGCCTGGTCTACAAGAGCTATTTTAATTTACCAAATTCCATAAAGTGGAACACATCCATCTGCCAGATTTCATTTCTCTTAGTGCCCTTTGGGTTACTCCGTGCAGGCAACGGTGTTTGATTATAGAAAGAACAAGTAGGACATCTCTTTATAATGTCCTTAGCTTGTTGCCAAGTAATGGAAAATTCTTTCTTTAGGCCTTTACTATTGACATGATGCTTCTTATGAAATTCTGAGGCCTGCAACACACTTCCAATCAATAATTGATCAA
>NC_022015.1:42420938-42425732 GCF_000317375.1 Microtus ochrogaster | reverse complement strand
CTCCAAAACCACAGAGAAACCCTGTCTAGAAAAAAAAAACCTTTGCTATTGACATGATGTTTTTTATGAAATTCAGAGGACTGCAACATGCTTCCAATCAATAATTGATTAATTTCTGCATTACCTTGTGCTAGAGGACCTGGCTGACCTATATGGGATCAGGTGTGTATTATGTATATAGGACAAAGCCTATTCCTGATAATGTCTTGCACCTGGATGAACAATGAAGTCAATTCTGTATAATCTGGTATAAAGCCAGCAATTTCAATATGTAAGACAACTCTTTCAGCATATTCTGAATCAGTAACTATATTGAGAGGTTCTTTAAAATCCCTTAATATCATAAGAAAAGCATATAATTCTGCCTTCTGGACAGAATTATAAGGGCTTTGTTCCACCTTATTTAATTCTTCTGATTTGTAACCTGCCTTCCCTGATTTATTTGCATCTGTATATAATGTACAGGCTCTAGTTATTGGTGCATCATGTACAATTTGGGGAAGAATCCAAGAAGTTCTCTTTATAAGGTTAAGTGTATCACTTTTGGGATAATTGCTATTAATTTTTCCCAAAAAGTAGCACACACCCTTTGCCAGGGTTCATTGTCATCCCATAACTTTTTAAATTCATCAACAGTAAAAGGCACTATAATCTATGCTGGGTCTATACTTGCTAATTGATGAAGTCTCAATTTCCCTTTTATAATCAATTCAGAGACTTTTTCCACATAAGTTTTTAATTTTTTATTTGGTTTGTGTGATAAAAAGATCTATTCTAAGATAATATCATCCCTCTGCATTAAAATTCTGATAGGAGAAATCTTGGAAGGCAATATGACTAGAATACAATTAAGATTTGGATTCACCCTATCCACATGTGCCTCCTGTAATTTTTCCTCAATCATTGTCAGTTCCTTTTCTGCCTTCTGTAATGTCTGGATCTCCTGTCCAGTGTTCTGTGTTAGTGCCCTCACTGAGGATTCCAAGGTATGAAGTCTGTCCATTAGAGATAATATCTCATCCCTGGACGTAATCTTTATAGCATGCATATTACCTTCCTGGAGAGACATTCTATCAATCAATCTGTCATACCCTTTTGACAGAGTCTGATTAAGACATTTAACAGTGTGGATTCTCATTGTCATTGATTGGGCTTTATGTGCCAAATCACCCTTTTCCTTCTCTAGAGTGTTGAATCTTCCTTTAAATAGATTATTATCAGTCTGTACCATTTCAAAAGTATCTCAGTTGACTGAGTGTTGTTAGTTAAATTGGCTGTATATCTCTTCAGATTTCCAACCTCTTTCCTGAGAAGTGTGGTTTCATTCTGAAAAGACTGTACCATTTCTAAAAATGCCTCATTCTTAGCCCTATTGTCAAACCATTTTTTAAAGAAAAAAATATTGTGTAGAAGACTAATCCCCAGAAACAAAAATAGTGATGTAAAAGGGACAACATATGAGTCTTGTAAACGCTCACACATGGTGTAAGTAAAGAGGGTATTGAAACCTTGGATGGTTAAGTTGTCTGACATATTGCCCCTTTAAATTAGCAATTTATGTTCTTTATTTAGGATATTAAATCTTACCTGTGGTTCAATAAGCTGGATTAGGTGCAATAACCATAACCTGCCAGTAGGTGTCACAGGCCACCTATAAAACTAATCCAGCGGGGCATAGTGGTGCATGTGAATTCTCGTGGCCAGTCTGAAATCTGAATTTAGAGTGAATGCTGAAAGATAAATCACAGTCTGTGTGCTGTGTGCTCTGCGTTGACGTCTAGAGCAATGGAATAGGCAAATGCAAACAACCATTAGAATGCTGCAGATCAGCTGGCTCAAACAGGGGAAGCCTGCATCTCATGGAAATATCTGGAATGTGCCCGGGTGGGAGGTAAATCGTAGGGTGCGTGGGTACTTGAAGCCAATCTGAGGCATGTAAAAGAGAAATGAACTGAGGCTAATCCGTAGAAAAGCTGCTGTGTGAGATTCTATATGTACTGCTGACTCCTTCCACAGGCCATGGCCTACTGAGGGAGGGCTCATGCTGAGCTGGGTGCACTCTGGGTGGTGGGCAGTAGAACTGGGGGTTCTAAAACCAAATGATGGGTGCCAGATGAAGCTGTAAAACAATCCCACAAAAGTTCAAAAGAATGGATAATAAAAAAAAGATTATTTATTTGAGGGGAAAAACTTACAGATCACCATCCCAAACAACAGTCCTCTTGTCACAAACAGAAAACAGAGTCTAGCAGCCAGAACAGGAGCTGGAAGCAAGAGAAAGAGAGTGCATGGTTCTACCTGCTTCTTAAAGTATAAGAGACCACGCCCCAATGTTACAGAATGTTGCCCACATGGACAGCTGTATTCACATAAACCTGACAGAGCTTGGGAAGAAATTCTAGACAGAAAAGAATAAAGCATGGCTTCTTGGTAGCAGCAATTTCTTGGGTCTTCTCTGCTTGCTAGAGGCAAGCAAGTGCTCTCATCTAAGAGGGGCTTCCTGACTCAGCTTTAGCTGTAAAGCCTTGCAGCTCTTTTAAGAGGTCCTGCCAAGAACACTTAAATAGTGTTGATAAAAAGCTGAATACATGCTTTTCGGGTTTTAGCCATAGCAGGAAAAAAGCTGTGCCAGCTTTCTGGGCTGTCCTTCCAGGGCAAACTCTGACTCTTTCAGGCAGGTGGTCTGACTATGAAGCATCTGAGTGTGGTTTGTGAGCATACTGCTGCAGCTTGCTTGCTGGCAGGGACCTTGAAGCACCATAGAGTTGTGACAATAAACATGGCTTAGCAAATTAAAGACTCATATGGTCAGAAAAAGAGAGAGAGAGATACAGTAAAGAGAGGTTCGAAGATAAAAAAGACCTCTAAATGGTTTACTGTGTGTTAAAAATATAAGCAGGTTTGGGAGAGAAAAGAAAAAGGTTAAAGTCCTTAAAAAAAGAAATAAAGAGAGTAGTTGGGTGTTGTGGTGCATACCTTTAATCCCAGCACTGGGGAGGCAGAGACAGACAGATCTCTGTGAGTTCAAGGACAGCCTGGTCTACAGAGTGAGTTCCAGGACAAAGATACACAGAAACCTCATCTCAAAAAGCCAAAAATTAAAAATAAAAGAAATAGCATTTAAAATAAAGCCACATGGAGATGGAAAACTCACAAGGAATCTGGATACTGTATGCTATAGTGCTCTCTTTGAATTGTTTGAATGCTGAGGAAGGAGCAACAGCTGTTAAAAGATATTTGCTTATAAATGCTGCTGAGTCAATCCAAGATAGGGATTTTGAAAATACCTTGACTTCAAAATTGAAGTCAAGAGGTATGTTACTTTGGAGAGGAGATTTTGCTTTTGTTTCCACAGGAAATGAGAGGCTGTGGATTCATTCTGAGTTAAGAAAAATCAGGTTTGATCAAGGAAGACCACCTGAGAAATCTCTGGTAGGAACAGATGGCCCGGATGTCTGAGTTCTACATCCAGAACTGATTAAAGACTGCTGCCTGAGATGATCAAGACTCACAGGATACTCCAGTCAGGACTTGATCATAATTCAAAATTTTCTCTAGGTCCCTATAAGATTATCAGCACCCCCAACCAGCAGAAAGTAGCCTGGAATACTATATCACATTGCCAAATAATGGACTGTGGATATTTTCCTTTGTTTAAAAAAAAAAGAGGGGGAAATGGTGCAGGAGAATTGTCTGTTTTCTGTCAATTATGATTTAAATAAATGCTTGTTGGCCAGTAGCCATGCAGAAAGTATAGGCGGGACAACCAGACAGGAAGTAGAGGTGGGACAGGGAGAACAGGAGAATTCTAGGAAGGAGGAAGCCCATTTCACTGCAGTCCTGTCCAGACACTGAAGAAGCAGGATGTGACCTGCTTCATTGAAAAAGGTACCAAGCCATGTGGCTAACATATTCTAGAATAATGGGCTAATATAAGTTATAAGAGTTAATAAGAAGCCTGAGCTAATGGTCCAATAAGAACTAAATATAGTTCTTGGGGTCTTAGCTCGAGCAATAAGACACCAAAAGGAGATCAAAGGGTTAAAAATTGGAAGAGAAGAAGTCAAACTCTCACTGTTTGCTGATAATATGATAGTTTACATAAGTGATCCCAAAAATTCTACGAAGGAAATTCTACAACTCATAAACACTTTCAGTAATGTAGCAGGATGCAAGATTGACTCAAAAAAATTAGTAGCCCTTCAGTACACAGATGATAAAAAGGCTGGGGGAAAAAATCAGAGTAACAACACCCTTCACCATAGCCACAAATAACAAAAGATATCTCAAAGTAACTCTAACCAAACAAGTGGAAGACTTGTATGACAAGAGCTTTAAATCTTTGAAGAAAGAAATTGAAGAAGACACCAGAAAGTGGAAAGATCTTCCATGCTCTTGGGGAGGCAGAATTATCATCGTAAAAATGGAAATGTTACCAAAAGCAATCTATAGATTCAAGGCAATTTCCATCAAAATCCCAGCAAAATTCTTCACAGACCTCAAAAGAATGGTACTCAACTTAATATAGAAAAACAAAAAATCCAGGATAGCCAAAATAATCCTGTACAATAAAAGAACATCTGGAGGCATCACAATCCCTGACTTGAAACTCTACTACTGAGCTACAGTACTGAAGACAGCCTGGAACAGACAGGAGGACTAATGGAACTGAATTGAAGACCCAGACATTAATCCACACACCTTTGAACTCCTGACTTTTGAAGAAGAAGCAAAAAAATCTCAAATGGAAAAAAGATTGCATATTTAACAAATAGTGTTGGCATAAATGAAAAT
>NC_022015.1:42412023-42420838 GCF_000317375.1 Microtus ochrogaster | reverse complement strand
AAAAAAAGAAATAAAGAGAGTAGTTGGGTGTTGTGGTGCATACCTTTAATCCCAGCACTGGGGAGGCAGAGACAGACAGATCTCTGTGAGTTCAAGGACAGCCTGGTCTACAGAGTGAGTTCCAGGACAAAGATACACAGAAACCTCATCTCAAAAAGCCAAAAATTAAAAATAAAAGAAATAGCATTTAAAATAAAGCCACATGGAGATGGAAAACTCACAAGGAATCTGGATACTGTATGCTATAGTGCTCTCTTTGAATTGTTTGAATGCTGAGGAAGGAGCAACAGCTGTTAAAAGATATTTGCTTATAAATGCTGCTGAGTCAATCCAAGATAGGGATTTTGAAAATACCTTGACTTCAAAATTGAAGTCAAGAGGTATGTTACTTTGGAGAGGAGATTTTGCTTTTGTTTCCACAGGAAATGAGAGGCTGTGGATTCATTCTGAGTTAAGAAAAATCAGGTTTGATCAAGGAAGACCACCTGAGAAATCTCTGGTAGGAACAGATGGCCCGGATGTCTGAGTTCTACATCCAGAACTGATTAAAGACTGCTGCCTGAGATGATCAAGACTCACAGGATACTCCAGTCAGGACTTGATCATAATTCAAAATTTTCTCTAGGTCCCTATAAGATTATCAGCACCCCCAACCAGCAGAAAGTAGCCTGGAATACTATATCACATTGCCAAATAATGGACTGTGGATATTTTCCTTTGTTTAAAAAAAAAAGAGGGGGAAATGGTGCAGGAGAATTGTCTGTTTTCTGTCAATTATGATTTAAATAAATGCTTGTTGGCCAGTAGCCATGCAGAAAGTATAGGCGGGACAACCAGACAGGAAGTAGAGGTGGGACAGGGAGAACAGGAGAATTCTAGGAAGGAGGAAGCCCATTTCACTGCAGTCCTGTCCAGACACTGAAGAAGCAGGATGTGACCTGCTTCATTGAAAAAGGTACCAAGCCATGTGGCTAACATATTCTAGAATAATGGGCTAATATAAGTTATAAGAGTTAATAAGAAGCCTGAGCTAATGGTCCAATAAGAACTAAATATAGTTCTTGGGGTCTTAGCTCGAGCAATAAGACACCAAAAGGAGATCAAAGGGTTAAAAATTGGAAGAGAAGAAGTCAAACTCTCACTGTTTGCTGATAATATGATAGTTTACATAAGTGATCCCAAAAATTCTACGAAGGAAATTCTACAACTCATAAACACTTTCAGTAATGTAGCAGGATGCAAGATTGACTCAAAAAAATTAGTAGCCCTTCAGTACACAGATGATAAAAAGGCTGGGGGAAAAAATCAGAGTAACAACACCCTTCACCATAGCCACAAATAACAAAAGATATCTCAAAGTAACTCTAACCAAACAAGTGGAAGACTTGTATGACAAGAGCTTTAAATCTTTGAAGAAAGAAATTGAAGAAGACACCAGAAAGTGGAAAGATCTTCCATGCTCTTGGGGAGGCAGAATTATCATCGTAAAAATGGAAATGTTACCAAAAGCAATCTATAGATTCAAGGCAATTTCCATCAAAATCCCAGCAAAATTCTTCACAGACCTCAAAAGAATGGTACTCAACTTAATATAGAAAAACAAAAAATCCAGGATAGCCAAAATAATCCTGTACAATAAAAGAACATCTGGAGGCATCACAATCCCTGACTTGAAACTCTACTACTGAGCTACAGTACTGAAGACAGCCTGGAACAGACAGGAGGACTAATGGAACTGAATTGAAGACCCAGACATTAATCCACACACCTTTGAACTCCTGACTTTTGAAGAAGAAGCAAAAAAATCTCAAATGGAAAAAAGATTGCATATTTAACAAATAGTGTTGGCATAAATGAAAATTAACATGTAGAAGAATGAAAATAGACCGATATCTATCACCATGCACAAAACTCAAGTCCAAATGGATCAAAGACCTCAACATAAAACCAGACACACTGAACCTTATAGAAAAGTGGGAAGTACATTTGAATGCATTTGCACAGGAGATCTCTTCCTAAATATAACCCCAGCAGCACAGACACTGAGAGAAACGATTAATAAATGGGACTTACTGAAACTGAAAAGCAAAGGACATGGTCAACAAGACAAAACGACAGCCTACAGAATGGGAAACGATCTTCACTAACCCCACATCAGACAGAGGTCTGATCTCTAAAAATATACAAAGATCTCAAGAAATTGGTCATCAAAAGAACAAATAATCCAATTTAAAAAATAAAGTACAGACCTAAACAGAGAACTCTCAACAGAGGAATCTAAAATGTCTAAAAGACACTTAAGGAAATGTTCAACGTCCTTAGTCATCAGAGAAATGCAAATCAAAAGAACTCTGAAATTCCATCTTAC
This sequence comes from Microtus ochrogaster, assembly GCF_000317375.1. Classification (NCBI taxonomy): domain Eukaryota; kingdom Metazoa; phylum Chordata; class Mammalia; order Rodentia; family Cricetidae; genus Microtus; species Microtus ochrogaster. The sequence goes on along the minus strand of NC_022015.1, from coordinate 42,418,470 downwards.
TCTTGTAAAAATGGCCAAGATAAAAAAAAAAACACTGACAACTTATGCTGGAGAGGTTATGGGGAGAAAGGGAACACTTCTGCATTGCTGGTGGGAATGCAAGCTGTCACAACCCCTTTGGATGTCGGTGTGGCAATTTTTCAGAAATTTAGGAAGCAACCTTCCTCAAGACCCAGTAATACCACTTTTGGGTATATATCCAAAAGATGCTCAATTGTGCCACAAGAACATGTGCTCAACTATGTTCATAGCAGCATTGTTTGTCATAGTCAGAACCTGAAAACAACCTAAATGCCCCTTGACTGAAGAATGGATAAGAAACATTTACACAATGGAGTATTACACAGCAGAAAAAAATAACGACATCTTGAATTTTGCATGAAAATGGATAAATCTAGAAAACATTATTTTGAGTGAGGTAACCCAGACACAGAAAGACAATTATCACATGTACTCACTCATAGGTGGTTTTTAAACATAAAGCAAAGAAAACCAGCCTACAAACCACAATTTCAGAGAACTTAGACAACAATGAGGACACTAAGAGAGACTTACATAGATCTAATCTACATGGGAAGTAGAAAAAGACAAGATCTCCTGAGTAAATTGGGAGCATGGGGACCTTGTGGGAGAATTGAAGGGGGGATATGCAGAGAGGAGAACAGAGAAAAATGTAGGGCTCAATAAAGAATAAAAAATTGAAATAAATTTAACTTAAAAAATAGAAACCTGGCACTAGAGAATTTCCCATGAATCCACAAGGATGACCCCAGCTAAGACTCTAAGCAATAACGCCGGAATTGGCCTTGCCCTGTAGTAAGATTGATGACTATCTTAAATGTCACCATAGAACCTTCATCCAAAAACTGATGGAAGCAGAGGCAGAGAATCACTACAGCTCATTGGGTTGGGCTCCCAAAGTCCAGTCAAAGAGTGAGAGGAGTGAGAATATGAGCAAAGAGGTCAAGATTGTGATGGGGATACCCACTAAAACAGCTTACCTGATCTAACAAACTCTGGCAGGGCAGGTAAGGAACCAGTATAGGACCAATCTAGGTCCTTAGAATATGGGTGACAAGTGTATAGCTGGAGCACACTTAGAGGCCACTGGCAGTGGGACCAGGATTTATCTCTACTGCTTGTTCTGACTTTTTGTAACTCATTTTCTTTGGGGGGATACCTTACTCAGCTTACATATAGTAGAGAGGGCTTTGGTTCTTCCTCAAAGCAATGTGCCTTACCCTCTCTGAGGAGTAGACGGGGGTGGAGGGGGGAAGGTGGAGGAAATGGGAGGAGGGAAGGGAGAGAGAACTGGGATTGGTGTGTAAAATAAAAAGAGAGATTTTTTAATGAAATAAAAATATGAAAAAACAAAAAGAAAAAGAAAGCAAAAACCTATATAGGTATCAATGGTGTGGTGTACATATTTTAGTTTTTTAGAAATCTGCCAGATTTCATTCCTTTGAGTACCCTTTGGGTTAGTTCCTGCAGGTAGTGGTGTTTGGTTGTACAAATAACAAGTAGGACATCTCCTTATAATTTCCTTCATTTGTTGTCATGTAATGGAAAAGTCCTTTTGTAAACTTTTGCTGTTGATATTACTTTTTATAAAGTTCTGAGGCCTTCAGCACATTTTCAATAGATAATTGATTGATTTCTGCATTACCTTGTGCTGGTAGATCTGGCAGACACATATGGGATGAGATGTGTTTATATATATGGGGTAATGCCAATTTCTGATTATATCTTATTCCTGAATAAATAATAAAGTCAATTATATATCATCTGCTATAAATTAAGTGGTTTCAATATTTAAAACATATTGTGAATCAGCAACTATGTTGAGAGGTTACTTAAAATCTCTTAGTACCATTAGAATAGCATATAATACTGACTTGAAGAATTCCAAGGGATGGTATATTCTTCAATATATTGAGCATCTAGATGCTCCTGTACCAGATGTTCTAAGTCAGCAGTTTTTCATGTGTTAAAGGACATTGATTGACTGATATAGGCTTTTTAATTAACCATTTAAGGGTAGGGCCATTGTTACCTTTGAGTTTTGCAGTTGTTTTTTTTGTGTGTGTTTTTGTATAGCCTGAATGGTTGGTGACTGTTGAAAGGAGGCTGCTTGTTTGTTTCCTGGCTTCCCAGACTCCCAAAATAACCACACAGAAACTGTATTAATTAAATCACTGCTTGATCCATTAGCTCTAACTTTTATTGGCTAACTCTTACACCTTAATTTAACCCATTTGTAGTAATCTGTATATCACCACATGGCAGTGGCTTACTGGGTGAAGTTCCTGCATCTGTCTCCAGTCAAGGCTACATAGCTTCTCCTAAACTCTGCCTTCTTTCTCACAGCATTCAGTTTAGCTTTCTCTGCCTACCTAAGTTTTGCCCTACCAACAGGCCAAGGCAGTTTCTTTATTCACCAATTGTATTCATAGCATACAGAAGGGAAATCCACATCAGGTGATTTTTTTTATAATACCTTATGATATCCTTCCCAGAAACATGAATTGGTTTATGGCCTGTTTCTGAGCCTTCAGGATTGTTAATCTGTATATCCCCTTGTTGTAATATATCACAACCCCATATATGCACTGCTGTTACCACATATGGCCTCAGCCTTCATCTCTGTCCTTCTCTGTCACTATGCATTCAACCCATCTCTTTCTTTGTTTTACCAGAGATAGGGTTCCAATTCCTAGGAAATGAACATCTGCCTCCTGTAGAGGCCAATTCAGATGGCAAGATTCTGGAGTAATAATAGTTACATCTGCACATGTGTCTAGCAATCCTTCAATTATAATATTATTTATTTATTCTGTCTATTTTGGTCTTTGATCATTTGTAAACATCTGACAAAATATATATTTTCTATTGGAATTTTTGATTCATCCTCCATGGTTATTCTATAATGCAGATCAGTATGGATTTTTACAACAGGCACTGGATTTTCTAATTTTCCTGGGGAGGCATGTCTTCCATATTGAGTGGGAATGGCTAGACCTCTTTCAACCTGGGGGGTCTGTGAGAGGCCCCCCAAAGGAGTTTTCCAATGGTAATGTGTTACCTTTTGGATTCTTTTTGAACTACATTTATTGGTCAAATGTTGGCCTTTGCTGCATCTTCTTCATTATCTAGAAGGTTGGGGCCTTCTATTTGTGTCATTCCCAGAAGAAATGTTATTTCTAGGAATGTCCTGTCTACAATACCTTTTCAGATGCTCTATTCTAGCATAATTAAGACATTTGGTATTTTGATGTCTCTTCATACCTTTGGAAATCATTTCTTCTACCCAGGCCTCAATGTTATAGTCAAAAGAACTCAACATTGACTGTGTGTAGGATCCATTCATCCATTGGTAATTATCTGAGCTTTAAGGATCCAAGTATCTTTTTGCATTCTAAATTAGCATTTTCAAAGTCAGAATTTCAATGAGTACTCATCTAGTTTCTGGATCTACTACCCCTATTTGTACAGATTTATTTAATCTTTGCAAAAATGCACTAAATGGTTCTATTTAGGCTTTGTATAAACTTAGTATACGATTCAATTATTTTTCCTAGTTCTTGAATCTTGTCACAAGCAGTCGAGGTTGCTATACAACATATGGACAAGCTATGTTCATTGTACATAGCTTCACTATCCAAATGAGCACAACATCCCTCACCAAGAATTTGACCTTGGGAGGCCTCAAAACCACTGACTCTACCTTGATGTTCAAGTGCTTTAGCTTCTTCTCTCCAATAGCATTCCCACTGTAGCTATGGAACATGGTCTAATACAGCTGAGACTAATTGAAGCCAATCATGTGGAGTAACCTTATTTCTTGAATCCCATGTCTTTATCAATTGCCTCACATATAGTGGATGCAGGCCATAAGATGCTACTGCTTCCTTAGTATCTTTTGGACCTTTCATACGTATAGGTTACCATTTATATTCTGTATGTCCTTTTACTATTTGTTGGCTTTTCAGAAAAAGTAATAGGATAAGTAACTAAAACTCTTGGTAAGTCATCTCTGACTTTGAGAGATACTGGTGATGTTATGTCTTTACTCTTGTCTTCAGTTGTTTCCTTGCTTATCAGTTCCAGAAAGTTCTTCAGTGGTTTCAAATCTGCATATCACTGTCTTTTGTAGAGTGTGAATTTCTTGATCTGTGAATATTTCTAACAATTTCATCAATAAATTAACTTCTGATTTTCATCATGTACATATGATTCCAAGTCTTTAAGTTTTTCCATTAATGATATCATCTCATCCTTAGAGATTATTTGGATGGCATGTAGATTGCCTTCCAGGAGTAATGTTTTATCTGCTAACTTATTATAACTTTCAGTACCATTCTGTAAGGTTTAATAACCTATTGTCATGGAGTGAATTTTGATAATTATGGTTATCATTTTCAATGGTATGAATCCTTTCAGCCAACTTCTCATTACTAGTCTGAAAGGTCTGTATCATTTCTAAAAGTTTATCTTTCTTAATTCTGTTATCAAACCACTTATTTAAGTATATAATATGAAATTACAATCTAATAACAGCTATGGCTAAGAATGTATATGTCCCAGGGAGGTAATGTACCTCTTCTAGAATTTCCTCCATAGTAGAAATGAAAAGGTTTTTAATTCCTGAATGGTGATATTGTCTGCCATTATCAGATGACTTACTTCCATTAAAATTCTGGTTCAGATAGAATTTTAAGGCTGAAAACAATATGGGCCAGCAGGTGTCATAGTTATACCACTAATAGAGCAGCCCAGAGACACTGGAACTCTGATCCCAGTGTTACTAACTTGTGGATTTTTTTGGCAGAAATAAAAACCAAACTGAACGGATTTTTGTTAAAAAGATACCAGTCAGGGCGGCTGTGCAGCAGGTACACAGGACAGGCCATGGGAGTCACAGGAAGCTGTGGTAGCTGCCTGCGAGCCACACATGGAGTTGGCAGCAAGCCACAGGCACTGAGGGAGCCACAGGAAGCTTCTAGGGGGCCACAAGCAGCTATGTGGATGCTGTGCAGGGTGACAGCAAGTCAAGGTGCCACAGGAAGCCACGGGTGTATGGGCAGGGCAGGAGTGAAAACTAAGCTGGGGTAAATGGGAACTGGGAGTTCTAGTTTTTCTCCTGAACACAGGGGGCTAGGTTTGGATCAAGCTCTGGCCTATGCCAGTAACAACAAAAAGCCTCAGGCAAATGGTTTGTTTGTTTGTTTGTTTGTTTGTTTGTTTGTTTGTTTTTTGTGAACTCATAGCTCAAGCATTGGGCACCAAATGTAGCATAATTAATAAAAACCCAAAGACAGATATTGGGGTTCAATGTGAAGGTCAGAAAAACAAAACAGCTAGCCACTGGCTCTTACCTCTACCTCAGTCCAAAAATGGTGATACTGCCTCCAGGAATCCTCAGAATGAGACTGTGTCTGAGAACTGTTGAAGGAACAGAACAAACTCCATTTAGAGAAAGAACTCCATTTTAGACAGGACCTAACTAAGGGGGTGAATGCAGCCCAGCAAAGTCACAAACATTCCCAAGAAACTGTGCCTGCCCTGGTCAACATGATCTGGGAATCATTGGAATTGCTAATAATGTTGGGGCAGCCCTGTCTCCCCTCGTTATGATCCTCACGATGATCCTCTGCCTTCCTACCCTGGATCATCTTTGGAGACTTCTCCTTCCTTCGTGGCCCTGTCTCTCTTCTCCTTCCTGAGTCCAAGAATCAGTCTCTGCCTGTGGAAAATGAGTGAGTAACCACTCTACCTCCCACCTACAAGGACTTGTGTATCAATGGTCTATGGTGGAAAAGCAAAATGGCAGTCAGACATCTAGGCTTTTTCCCATCACTGAGCTTGGCGTAGGAGTCTTTCCTGTATCCCTTCATAAGGTAGATTCAAATCTGCTTGTATTTCTCTAGACACAAAGATCAGCTCTACTAGGATGCACTAGGAGATTTGTTGCCTTTATACAAAACACATGAAGTAAATTGTTATCATTATACATTAGTAACATATTTATGTATGCAGAAGCCAGAGAAGGGTATTAGATATTTGAACTCATACTTTTCCCATTCTAAGGATTTTACTAATGAGCCTGGAGATGAGATGGAAACCAAAGAAAATCAGTGAGACTCCTGGTCAACAATAAATAAATGGGACCTCCCCGAACTGGAGAAGCTTCTGTAAAGCAAAGGACACAGTCAATAAGACAATGTGGGTAACAGTTGTATGGCTAGGGCAGACTGAGGGGCCACTGGAAGTGGCACCAGGATTTATCCCTACTGCTTGTCGTGGCTTTTTGGAACCCATTCTCTCTTGAGGGATACCTTGCTCAGTATAGATATAGTAGGGAGGGCCTTGGTCCTTCCTCAAATCAATGTACCTTCAGTGGATGGAAATCAATGTACCTTCAGTGGATGGAAATCAATGTACCTTCAG
>NC_022015.1:42410954-42411923 GCF_000317375.1 Microtus ochrogaster | reverse complement strand
GGATGGAAATCAATGTACCTTCAGTGGATGGAAATCAATGTACCTTCAGTGGATGGAAAGGAGGAGAGAATGGAAGGAGGGGAGAGAACTAGGATTGGTATGTGAAATGGAAAAGATAGTTTGTTTTCTTTTTTAAAAAAAGAAGAAATAAAAGGAGCAAACTGAGCAAGGAAAAATACTTGAGGAGAAAGGGGGTACCAGAAAGTGGAATAGAGCTGAATCTGTGTTCAAGGAGATAAACAGACTAAACATTGAATGAACGGAGTAGTAACATCCGGGCAAAATCCCACCCAGCTAAGATTCCAATTTGTGAAAAGGAATTAAAGAAAAACTTAGAAATACATGAGGTGGTGCACGTCTTTAATACCAGCATTGGGAATACAGAGGCTGGTAGGTCTCTGAGTTTGAGGTCAGCCTGGTCTAGAAATCCTGTTTCAGGTCAGTCAGGCATAGGCAATAAAAGATAGAAAGCTAGTAAAGATGTAATTGAATGGGGGGGGAGCATGTCCCAGCTCCCATATGCAGCAGAACTTGGCAGGTTTGACCACATGGTTTGGGGATCTTGTCATGACAGAGACTGTACTAGAATATTTTGAGATTTCTATTGCAAATGGAATTAATCCAAAAATCTTCACTCTAGCATCAGACAGATTCTTCAGACAAGGGCAAGAGACAGTCACTTCCTTCACCAAAACATTCCAAGAATGATTTCTAAGCAACACACTCAAATTCGTCTCTGAAACCTCTTGAGTCAGCTCACAACATTTCCAAACAGCAGCAGCACCATTTTCTTCCTTACTCCTACTAGTATGGTCCATCAAGCAGTGCTTAAATAATTCCACTACTTTCTTAACAGAAGTCCATATTACTCCATAAAGAAGAAGAAGAAGAAGAAGAAGAAGAAGAAGAAGAAGAAGAAGAAGAAGAAGAAGAAGAAGAAGAAGAAGAAGAAGAAGAAGAAGAAGACGA
>NC_022015.1:42382723-42410854 GCF_000317375.1 Microtus ochrogaster | reverse complement strand
AGAAGAAGAAGAAGAAGAAGAAGAAGAAGAAGAAGAAGAAGAAGAAGAAGAAGAAGAAGAAGAAGAAGAAGAAGAAGAAGAAGAAGAAGAGGCAAAGTCAGGCCTATCACAGCAATACCTCCCAGTCCCTGGTACCAACCTCTGCTTGGTTGTGCTTTTATTGGGTGGCGTGTTTACACTGTTAGGGGTTCAGCCCATTATCATCATCATGGGGAGCATGGAGGTGTACAGGCAGACTTGGTGTTGAAGCTGAGAGGGCCAGATCTTGCAGGCAAGAGGAAGTCAACTGAATGTCACACTGAGTAAAGTCAGAAAAAAGACCTCAAAGACCACCCCCACAGTGACACACTTCCTCAAATAAAGCCACACTTTCTTATAATGCCACTCCCTTTGGGAGCCATTTTCTTTCAAACCACAACAGTATCTGTATCAGCAGTTAAGGCAATAAAGACCTCCACTGACTCTGCCCTAATATGTTTCTTTTCCCCTGAGGAAAACAGAGCCAGAAGGAGTTACTGGCAATCATCCCAGGTCAGGCTATAGGTACAGAGGACAGATGCCAGAGGAAAGTTAAGGGTTTGAGTTTGTCAGAAAAGAGGAAAGGGCATTCCAGTCATACAGATCTGAAGTAGAAAAGGGGGCACAGATTAGAAAAGGGTAGACCCCCTACCCCTAAGTCTATGCCTGCTCCACTTCCAGGAAGGTGTGGGGTCTCTCAGAGAGAAAGACAGAGGCTAGGTCTGACTCTGAGTCCAGAGCATGGTAGGTGCTCAACCAGAACCAAAAGTGGCCAAGGAAGTGTGGGTGGTGTGAGGAAATGGGGTGTCCCCAACAGATGGGGTTCTGATGGTGACAGAGGGAGAGGGGAAGGAGACAGTGGTACAGATCCAGGGGAAGGGGTGGCGGTAGTAGGGGTGGAGTAGAGGGCAGAAGTGGATAGAGTTTAGTGGGAGGGGTCTGAGGTTGGAAAGAGGAGAATGAAACTGGAGACAATTAGCCTGAGGATGAGAGACGAGAACGTAGGTTTTAGGGAAAGGCAAGAGAAGCCAACAGATAGCCCTAGACTTCCAAAGTGGCAGGACAGGTGGCAAGAGGTGAGTGATAGGGAGGTTTTAGAAACCCAAACAGTAGGATAATCCCTAAAAGTGCAAATCATAAGCCTAGTTAATGAGTTTTGAACAAATTTCCAACCATTTATCAATATAAGGGAACTGATCGGAGTGCACCAGGGTTGTTGTAACCTTGACCCAGACTGCCTTTGAAAGAGTACATCCTTTTTTTGTGAGCAAACCCCCATAGTCTTGCCCAAAGCTTTGGGAGAAAAAAATTTAATTACATAATTCTTTATTGATTCTTTGGGAACTTCACATCTTGTACCCCAATCCTGCTCACCTTCCAGTCCCTCCATATCTGTTCCTCACCCTGAAGCATCCCTGCTAAAGAAATCCCCCCAAAATTAATTAAAAACAATAATTACCACACCCCTCCATCTTTCTCTCTAACACCTTTTCATCCATCCTAGTGTCATTTGGAACTGTGGTGTGTCACACAATGTGGTAGCTTGAAAGGAAATACCTCCCAAAGGGAATGGCACTATTAGGAGATGTGGCCCTGTTGGTGTAGATATAATCTTGTTGGCGGAAGTACGTCACTGTGGAGGCAAGCTTTGAAGTCTCATATGTACTCAAGGTATTGTCCAATGTCTCAGTCGGCTTCCTTCTCCCTGCATATCAAGATGTAACAGCTCCTGCAACACCAGCTCTTCCTACATGCCACCATGTCACACCATGATTTTAATGGATTAAACCTCTGAAAATGTAAGTTCTCCCCAATTAAATGTTTCCTTTTATAAGAGTTGCCTTGGTCATGGTATCTCTTCACAGCAATAGAAATCCTGAGACTCACAGTATACCCTTTTGTCCAGTCAGCCCCACCCACAAACGTTCATTGCAATGAGTCATTGGTCTTGATCAAGGCTCTGGCACACCATCATCACTGGACCCTCACCAAGACTCCTCCTGTTGCTGCCCCCAAATTATGAAGATCCTGTGGCTATGGTTCTGCAGGACCACTCCTTCACATGCTCCAGAAGGTCATAGAAGTGAGAGATGCTAGGGTTTGCAAACCCAAGGCCCAGGATGTGGATCTTAATAGTAGCTGAGCTTTTCAGTCTGGAATTCTGGGACTCAGGTGAGGGAGGGTCAGCTTTCATATGCCATGGACTCAGATGGCTAACCAGACTCCCTGCATTCACATACCCCCCCGTGGTAACAGGAGCTACAACATCAACACAGACCCTGGATGTGGTAAAAACACGGACAACCACATTTTGCTTCCAAATTCTGATGGTTTTCATTAACTCTTTCACACAAATTCAATACTAAGCAAAATACTAACTTCCATGAAGCAGAAAAATGAAAACCATTTTACTTCAATTCTGGGAGATTGCAAATTCTGTAAATGACTGCCTGAAATAGTAAGTTAACTTGACTATTCTCAGAAACTTTGAAGATCAATGTCCATAGCAGACATGGGGCAGTGCACTGACAAAATTTCTCACAAAGCAGATCATTAACAGATTCCATTACAGAAAGCAAATCATCCGACTGTTTCTCTTGGTGGCTCCAAAGCAATCAGCTCCCTACCTAACCCTGACTCAGAAGAGGGGCACATGAAAAAGAGCTTGGAATCAACCCTTTTAGTGTGTCTTAGTGAAAAAGAAGTTTTAGAAACCTAAATATATTCATTTTTGCCTCCCACAGGAGATAGGGATTCAGCCTAGATGGCCTTTCAGGACCTTCTTATTCACATTGGCAGCCTAGGGAGGTTCCAGATCTTTCAGATGGCTTTCCTTCTGATCTGTATTGGCATGGTGCTTACCCACTCTCTTTTGGAGAACTTTACTGCAGCCATTCCTAGTCATCGCTGCTGGGTCCCCATTCTTGACAATGGCACTGTCTCTGTCAATGACAGTGGGATCCTGAGTCAAGATGACCTCCTGAAGATTTCAATTCCCCTGGACTCCAACCTGAGGCCAGAAAAGTGCCGTCGCTTTGTCCAACTACAATGGCATCTCCTTCATCTGAATGGCAGCTTCTCCAGTATGACGGAGCCAGACACAGAGCCCTGTGTGGATGGTTGGGTGTATGACCGAAGCACCTTCCTCTCCACCACTGTGACCCAGGTCAGTCAATCCCTTTTCCCATCAAGCATTCATGATAGAACTTTATTAAAAGCCTTAAAAATACACATTTTGAGAATAGCCTTAATTTTTAGTCATTGTAATAATTTCTCTATTTATTATGAAACATATTTAATGCATCTAGAGGTTGTTTTGAAAATGGCAATAATTTATTCTCCTTGTCCTTTTATTATAGTGATGGCCATTGTTTAAGAAGTAATTTTTATGTCAAGTCAGGTTAAGCAAATACTTCACGTGAAACCTCATAAGCATAACAAGTCAGTAATCATTATCTTTAATTTCAAACTTAAGATATCTTGAAGACTACACAAAACTACAGAGGCTGACCTGGAATGTGGCTCAGTGTATAGTGATTGTGTAGCATGTGTGAGGTCAAGGATTCAAACCCTAACACTACCCCCCCAAAAAAAGACTTATGTTACATTCTTTATGGACTAAAGTATGGCTAATGGCTAGCACACTTCCCAATGTTAAAATCCCTACAGTTCATCACCAATAGATAGATAGACAAGTGAAGTCGGTGACAGTCTCCACACTTGAAGTAGTCAGATGAGAGACTGTGCACCGACACACAAGACCCAGCAATTCTTTAATAGTCTAAACTCACTGCATGATATTTCCATATTTGAGAAACTCTTTTATGGGAGGGAGGGATTCAAGACAGGGTTTCCCTGTGTAGCCCTGACTGTCTTGAAACTCACTCTATATACCAAGCTGGCATCAAACTCAGAGATCTGCCTGCCTCTGCCTCCCAAATGTTGGAATCAAAGGCATGTTCCATCATTGCCTCGCCATTTAAGAACTTCTTAGCTCAAGTTACAAGTCATTAATATAACAGAATTGCAGGAAGATTCCCAGAAATAGGTTTGTTTATGCTGACACTAGATGGTGGAAGTCAGGTGATGCTGAAATGGGAGCTGGAGGGGAAGATGGGGCAGGTACCAGAGGCCCATGTTGAAGAATCTAAACAAATTACATGACAGGTTATCATCTTGCTTTTCTTCTCTTTCAGTGGGACCTGGTATGTGGATCTCAGGCACTAAATTCAGTGGCTAAATTTTTATTCATGATGGGCCTTTTTACAGGACATATCATAGGTGGCCATTTATCAGACCGGTGAGTCGCTGAGCTCTGCAGCTAGCTCTCTCTGCTTGTGGGTATTTGTATCATCTGTGAGTTGTTCATTCATTAAGAAGTAGTCATTGTAGATTATATTTCTCTGTGTGTACCTTTGAGTCTAGAGATCACTAAACACAAATGGAAATGTTAAACATTAAAAGTCCATGTACTGTGTGGACACAAAAGTAGCTATGCAAGATATGGTTTAGAGAAGAGGCAAAGCAATATGATTTAGAAAGATAAAGAGTTAACTATGAGAATGAGACAAATTGGCTTCACCATATACAATTCACCCTATTTGAATATTTAAATGAAATATTTAGTGGAAAACACCATTGTCACTCTTGGTCTGGGTCACCAGGCCCCATACTTCTCAGACATTACCCTAAGTAGTCATGATGACAACAGAATATGAATTATGCTTTAATTGCTCAATTTTTTAATTTTAATTATGCTTTAATTGCTCAATTTTTTAATTTTTTTCATGCAATATTTTTATCAGGTTTGTCCCCCCATTCCTACCAGATGCTCCCTACCAATCCAACTTTAAGTTATCTCTCTCTCTCTCTCTCTCTGTCTCTCTCTTTTTCTCTCTCTCTAAAACAAATAAGAATACAAAAATAAAAAACAAGAAACATGTATACAAACAAAACTCAAAAAGCAGGAAAATGGAAATCAAAAAAGAAACAAGGAAAAGACCAATGACCCCAACAAATGCCCAAACAAAGGAAAATAAGATCAAAAGTCTGCAAAGATACCATTGAGTTAATTTTGTATTGGTCAACTACTCCTGGGCCTGAGACCTACTCTGAAGTGTTTCTAATCCACCCAATGAGACCCATTAACAAAAACTTACTTTTTGTTCTCCAGTGAGTTTCTATTTCAGAGAGCTTCTTGATTAGAACTGGGAGCCTGTATACACTTCCCCTTCTCAGTGCTGGGATCTCGTCAGTGTGAGTCTATCCATGTGCTGTACATGCTGCCACAGTCTCTGAGTTCATGTGTGCATCCATCCTTTTGTGTTTAGAAAACAGTTTGCTTCCTTGGAGACATCCTTCCCCTCTGGATCTTAAGTCTTCCCACCTTTTTCACATAGTTCCCTGACCCCAGAGGGTAGGAGTCTGATGGCAATATTCCATTTATGATTGAGTGCTCCAAAGCCTTTCACTCTTAGCACAATGTCCAGTTGTGGGTCTCTATATTAAATTCCTAGTGTAGACATTTGATCTTGTCTTTGTTGGGTGGCTTTTTGTGCTTTGGTTGCAGTAGCCCTCTATGGAAGCTAGGCAAGTATGGCAGCTGTGGGGTCCCTGGTAGAGAGTGTTTCTGACGGTTGGTGGATGACAGAAGAGAACAGAGATAGACTCAGAGGAAAGGCTGAGAGGGCGGGGTGGAAAAGCTAAGTAGTCCCAAAACAGATTTCGAAAAATCACACTTCCAGCTATGCAAAGTAATCCGTCTAACAACAATAGTCGTCACAATTTGTGGTATAAGAATTTGGATTCTGTACCTGAAAACATGTCTTTTTAATAGAAACCTATTTCTGACAGACAAGTGGCTACATTCTCACACAGTATAAGAAGCCAACATGGGACCCTCACACAGTACACAGTGCATACAGTTCCTTTGTTCCTTTATCATAAGGTCACTAACCCCATAAATGAAGGTACCACCCTCATAATTAATGGAGTCTCAAAGATCCAATTTCTTAGTACTATCATTCTGGCCCATAAGTTTCAAAGTGTAAATCCTGGAGGAACACATTCAGATCACAGCAAATGTGTCCTCTGCCTTTCATGGGAACAGGATGGTGTCTATACCAATAAGCTAATGTTGATAGGAAGGATCCATGCTTACACCTTGAATCTTGTGGTTACTCACTACCTACTGTTTTGATTACAGAGGTAGTGATATTAAAATCTGTCACTTTGTGACCCACTTTTCCTTTATTTTTTGTTTTCATTTTCTGTGTGTTGAAAATATTATATTTATATAAGTTTAAAATTGATATTTTAGCATAATATATGTCCTTCCATATATCAATGAACACCCATTAAAGTATTAATTACTTAATTACTTTATATATTTATTATTTCCTTTTTAAAGACAGGGTCTCATTATGTAGCATTATGTAGCATATGTTGGTTCTACGTGTATCTCAAGGTAGTGTTGAAATCACAATCCTCTTGCCTCTACCAAGCATTAGGATTATTAGCGTTTGTTCCTGGTTTTCTTTTTTTTACTCTTTGCTCTTGGGAAGCCTGCTATCCAGCTCCCAAATAATCACATGGAGAATTATTCTTTCTTATGAATACCTAGCCTTAGCTTAGGTTATTTCTAGCTAGCTTTTCTTAACTCAAATTATCCCAACTTCTTTTGATTCTGGTATTTTACCATTCTCTATTTCTGTATATCTTTTCTTTCCTTCTTATTTCATGTCTGGCCTTGTGACTGTGTGCCTAGATCCTGGCATCTTCTTTCCTTCTCCTTTTCTTGCTCCTCTTTCTTCTCATTCATTCCTTCTATTTATTCTCTCTCCCTGGGATCTACACCTATTCCTCTCTGGGTGGTTATAGGCTGTTCAATTCTTTATTAAATCAATCAAGTGTTTTTGGCATTCAAAGTAACACAGCTTCACAGAATTAAATAAATACAATATAAAAAAATGCAACACATCTTTGTATCATTAAACAAATATTCCACAGTATAAGTGAATGCAACACATCTTAAATTAATATTCCACCATAAGGGTTGAAGCAGAAATTAAAGTTGAAACAGAAAGTTTAGGAACATATGGCAAGATAAATCAAAAGGCAAGCAGCTGGGCATGAGAGAGAACACTACATAGACAAAAGGAAAGACAGCGCTCTGTGAAAAATAAAGCTGCTCCCAACAGGTTCTGGCTGGCACCCACAGAGACCGTCTCTGGGGAGCATGCCCAAATCAACTTTACCCTAATAAACTTTTCAAGTCCATGGGCACTTCTACCTTCATAAATATTCATGTGACTTTTTGTATCTAATATATCAGTCTGAATTGAGGGTTAAAAACAGCTTCTAAGTCACCTCCTCCTCTTCCAAGGAGGAGAACACCCCAGACCATTCTAGAAAGTAACAAGGGGAAGATATCTAGTAGACTCAGACTTAAAAACTCAGATATTAGAGGAAAGCTTTATTGTTGTCACTTGGCATATTTAGCTGTCCACTAATGAGTAGACTTTGTGTTTTTGCTCACTCTTCTGATTTAAAAAAAAAAACTATGACTGATTGAAAACAAAATATAAACTGATGGCCTGGACTGGTGTGAATTCCTATGCCTTGGTAGCATAAGAAGCAAGACTTCTGCAAACAAAACCCCTACTAATGTCTTTCTGTATAATTCACACTGGCCTCAAATTCTTTGTGTGCTAGAGTAGCATCCAAATCATGATCCTGGTGCCTCAATTTACCAAGTTATGGAATTATAGGTGGATACTACTGCACTTGGATAAATAGTTCTTCTAAAATATATTTCTGTTCAATATGAATATAGCCTCTTCAACCATCTCTTTCTTGCATAGAATATGTTAATCGACAATATTATTTCACCTATTCAAAGAACGGTCTTTATCTTTAGGTCTTTATCTTTAATTCATTCTCATTATTTCTATATTTCATTGAAGTTTTTACCCTTTTCACATTGGGTATTTTTCAAACATGGTTGCATTTACTCTATTTTTTCATTTTTTTCTATTTTTTTCAACAGAAATGTGTGTGAATATAGGCATTATCCTATAACTATAGATGACACACATCCTCAAAGAACATGGAGATCTTAAGTTTATATGTCAAACTAGCTCTACTATTAGAGTAAGATTGGTTACTTTCTTTTTTTTTTTTTTTTTGGTTTTTCAAGACAGGGTTTCTCTGTGGCTTTGGAGCCTGTCCTGGAACTAGCTCTTGTAGACCAGGCTGGTCTCGAACTCACAGAGATTTGCCTGCCTCTGCCTCCCGAGTGCTGGGATTAAAGGAGTGCGCCACCATTGCCCGGCTGCAAGATTGGTTTCATCTTCAAATAGTGTTCTTCCAAATGGCAATCTATCACCAAAAATAGGAGGTATTGTGTCTTTTCTTTCATATAAAGAAAATATTTAATGGTATGGCTTATAGGTCAAGGGTTCAGTTCATTATCAACGTGATGGGACATGGCAGCATGCTGACAGAAATGGTGCAGAAGAAGGAGCTGAGAGTTTTACATATTGATTTGTAAACAGGAAGTGTTCTGAATACTAGGCATAGCTTGAGCATATATCAACTCTCAAAGCCTGCCCCCCACAGTGACACACTTACCCCAACAAGACCATAGCCACACTTTCTAATAATTCCACTTCCTAAAATTCAATGAAAATGACCACACAACATACCCAAGTTTATGGGACACAATGAAAGCAGTATTAATAGGAAAGTTCATAGTACTAAATGCCTACATAATGAATCTGGAAAAATCCCACACTAGCGTATTAACAGAAAATTTGAGAACTTTACAACAAAAGAAGCAAACTTACCTAAGAGAACTACAAGACTGGAAATAATCAAATTGAGAGCTGAAATCAACAAAAAAAAAGAAACAAGAAAACAATACAGAGAATCAACGAGACAAAGAGTTGGTTCTTTGAGAAAACAGACAAAATTTTACTGAAACTAACCAAAAGGCAGAGAGAGAATATCCAAATTAACAAAATCAGAAATGAAAAGGGGGATATAACAAGAGACATGGAGGAAATACAGAGAATCATCAGGTCATATTTCAAAAATCTGTTCTTCACAAAATTGGAAAACTTAAGGAAATGCAGAACTTTCTTGGATAAATATCACTTACCAAAATTAAATCAAGACCAGATAAGCAAATTAAACAGACATATAACTGCTGAAGAAATAGAAATAGTCATCAAAAGTCTCCCAACCAAAAAAAAGCCCAAGACCAGATGGTTTCAGCTCAGAATTCTACAAAACCTTCAAAGAACTATATTCTCCTCAAATTATTCCACACAATAGAAATAGAAGGAACATTGCCAAACTCTTTTGATAAGGTTACAATTACCCAAACCACAGAAAGACATTACAAAGAAAGAGAATTACAGACCAATCTCACTCATGAACATTGATGCAAAAATACTAAATAAAACACTGGCAAAACAAATCCAAAAACACATCAGAACCATCAACCATGATCAAGTCAGCTTCATCCCAGAGATGCAGGGATGGTTCAATATATGAAAAATCTGTCAACATAACCCACCACTTAAACAAACTGAAAAATAAAAACCACATGATCATCTCATTAGATGCTGAAAAAGTTTTTGACAAAATACAGCATCCCTTCATGATAAAGGTCTTGGAGAGGAACATACCTAAACATAATAAAGGCAATATACAGCAAGCTAACAGCCAATATCAAACTAAATGAAGAGAAATTCCCAGCGATTCCACTGAAATCAGGATCAAGACAAGGTTGTCCACTCTCTCCATATCAACTCAATATAGTTCTTGGGGTCCTAACTAGAGCAATTAGACACCAAAAGGAGATCAAGGGGATACAAATTGGAAAAGAAGAAGTTGAACTCTTACTGTTTGCTGATGATAAAATTGTTTACATAAGAAATCCCTAAAATTCTACCAAGGAATTTCTACAACTCATAAACATTTTCAGTAATGTAGCAGGATACAAGATTAACTCAAAAAAGTCAGTAGCCCTCCTGTACACAGATGATAAAAGGGATGGGAAGAAAATTCAGAGAAGCAACACAATTCACAATAGCCACAAATAGCATGAAATATCTCAGAGTAACTCTAACCAAACAAGTAGAAGACTTGTATGACAAGAACTTTAAGTATTTGAAGAAAGAAAATGAAGAAGACACCAGAAAGTAGAAAGATCTTCCATGCCCTTGGGGAGGCAGAATTAACATAGTAAAAATGGCAATCTTACCAAAAGCAATCTACAGATTCAATGCAATGCCCATCAAAATCCAAGCAAAATTCTTCACAGACCTTGAAAGAATGGTACTCAACTTCATATGGAAAAGCAAAAAACCCAGGATAGCCAAAACAATCCTGTATAACAAAAGAACTTCTGGAGGCATCACAATCCCTGACTTCAAATTCTACTACAGAGCTACAGTACTGAAAACAGCCTGGTACTGGCATAAGAACAGACAAGAGGACCAATGGGACTGAATAGAAGACCTGGATATTAATCCACATACCTTCTAACACCTGATTTTTGACAAAGAAGCAAAAATTATCAAATGAAAAATAGAAAGTATATTTAACAAATGGTTTTGGCATAACTGGGTATCAACATGTAAAACAATGAAAATAGACCCATATCTATCACCATTCACAAAACTCATGTCCAAATGGATCAAAGACCTCAAAATAAAGCCAGTTATCCTAAACCTTATAGAAGAGAAAGTGGGGTTTGCTGCACTCCCATGGAGTTTGCTATCTCAAGCCTGCTCTAGCCTAGATTGTTGGCTCAGACCTCTTTCTGTAAACGTCTCCAGTCTAGATCCACTTCTGCAGAGGTCCCAGGCCTGGGGTTAGTCCTGTAAAGGTCTCTGGCTCTGATCTACTCCCTTGGAGGTCCCAGACTCGGATGCACTCAGACCTGCAGAGAACCTGGCTCAGGCCTACTCCCTCAGATGTCCCAGACTCATGGCTGGACATGCAGAGATCTCTGGTTCCTGCCTACTCCCTCAGAGGTCTTAGATTCATGCCCTGACCCACAGGGGTCATGGCTCAGGTCTACTCCCTCAAAGGTCTCTGGCTCTGGCCCACTCAGTTAACGTTTGCTCCCCTGTACCTGCTCCTGTGGAGTTCGCTGTCTCAGGTCTGCTCTGGCCCAGGTCACTGGCTCAGTCCTGACTCCACAAATGTCCCTGATCTGAATCAATTCCTGCTCCCATGGAACTTACCACCTCAGGCCTGCTCCCATGGAGCTCACCACCTCAGGCCTGCTCTGACCTACGCCACTGGCCCAGTCCTGTTTCTGCAAATGACCCTGGTCTGGATCCACTCCTGCTCTCATGGATTTCACTGTCCCAGGCCCACTCGGGACCAGGTCACCGACTCGGTCCTGCCCTTTTGGAGTTCGCTGCCACAGATCTGCTTTGGCCTAGGTTGCTGGCTCTGTCTTGCTCCTATGGAGTTCACTGCCTCAGGCCTGGTCTGGCCCAAGTCACTAGCTCAAGTCCTACTCCTGTGGAGTTTATTGTCTCAGGCCTGCGCTAGCCTAGTCACTGGCTCATTCCTACTTCTGTGGAATTTATTGCCTCAGGTCCTTTCTGGCCCAGGGTCATAGCTCAGACTTACTCCTGTGGAGTTTGCTAACTCAGGCCTGCTCATACCTGTTTCTGTAAACCCTGGTCTGAATCCACTCCTGCAGAGGTCCCTGGCTTGGGGTTGGTCCTTCAAATGTCGCTAGCTCTGATCTACTCTCTCAGAGGTCCCAGACTCACACCCAGACCTGCAGAAGGTTCTGGTTCTTCCCTACTCCCTTTGATGTCCCAGACTCTCATTTTAGATTTTCTCATTTGAAATTAAATTTTTTGACACCAAAGTTCGTAATAAGTTCAAGTATTTGAATACTTTGTTCCCTAACTGGAGGACAAGCTTGGAAGGTTATAAGCCTTTGGGATGTGGGACTTGATTGGCAGAAATGGGTTGCTTGAGGTTAATGTTGAAGGAGATACTCACTTTGGTTTCTGTGTGAATTCTAACTGGTTTAGACTCAAAGGGAGGAACTCTGTCACCTGCTCCTGAAACCATGGATTCTCATGACCCTCAGAAGTTGTGAGCCCAAATAAATCTTTCCCCTAAGTAGTTTCTGTCAGATAGTTTGTCACCATGATTAAATAAATAGCTAATAGCTAATATATATGTTATGTGCACAATTTAGTATGACACACTTGGGTTAAAATTCCAGATGTGTAGTCCGTCATATATGGCTTAACTCATATGGAAAACTAGTGATAAGAAATCAAGAAGAGCAAGGCAGTGGTGGTGCACACCTTTAATCACAGCACTTGGAAGGCCGAGGCAGGTGGATCTCTGGGAACTCAAGGCCAGCCTGGTCTACAGAGAGAGCTCCAGGACAGTCAGGGCAACACAGAGAAACCCTGCTTTGAAAAGACAAAGAAGAAAAAGAAAGAAAAGAAAGAAACTGGGAAGAGCATATGGGGAGGTACACACATTAAATCCCAGTGCTTAGAAGGCAGGCAGATCTCTGAGAATGTGAGGCTAGGCTTGGCATCGTAGTAATTCCAGGCCAGCAAGTACTACAGAGTAAGAGCCCACTTAAAACAGAAAGAGGTCAGAAAGAAGTCTTGCTCTGAAGGATGTCTGTCTTTTTTAATTTCCTGATTGTTTATCATTTCAAAGTGTTTCCTATCTTTACTGTTTATGCAGAGTCTTACTGCCCCCTTAATCAAATCCTTCCTTTTCCTCAGGTTTGGGAGGAAGTTTGTTTTCACGGGTGCTTTACTGCTGATGGCCATGAGTGAAACCTGTGCAGCTGTGGCTCCCACCTTCCTCATCTACTGCACAGTTCGCTTCCTGGCAGGGATGTCCTCCTCATCCATGAGGACAAACGGTGTTTTGCTCAGTAAGTCAACGCTTTTGATAGACATTGATCAAGCTCTGGGTTTGACCTGAATGTCCTGTCCAGCTTTCTTAGAAGTCAAACTTCATTTTATTTTCTTTCAGTTTTAGAATGGACAAGCCCTAAATTCCAAGCTTTGGTAATGGCACTGGCATTTTGTGCTGGGGGGATTGGACAGCTATTATTGGGAGGCCTGGCTTTTGCTATCCGAAACTGGCACCACCTCCAGCTGGCAATGTCTGTACCAATGTTCTTCTTCCTTATTCTCACAAGGTATGAGATTTCTTTCCTCTTCTGTTATGGAGTCCAGGGATGGCAATGTACATGGAATCAGGACATAGGGAATGCATTTGTGCTTGGTCTACAAAAGACAGTGTGTACCCCTCTTTGTACTTCTGTGGCATGAGGACACGCAGCTCTTCAAATAAAACTGAGAAGGCTTAACTAACTTAAATCTAAGATAAGCGATAGGTTGTTTTATAAACTCACAATCATACATACATATGGTAAAAGACTTGCATTTCCTGACATGTACTCATTCTTTATTTGAAAGTTCTATTTACCTGTTAGTTCTGTGCTTTGTTTAATAACTGGAGAAAATACATGGCATTTCAGGGTATTCATATTACTTAAAAATAATAAACACAGCCGGGCGATGGTGGCGCACGCCTTTAATCCCAGCTCTTGGGAGGCAGAGGCAGGAGGATCTCTGTGAGTTCGAGACCATCCTGGTCTACAGAGCTAGTTCTAGGACAGGCTCCAAAGCCACAGAGAAACCCTGTCTCGAAAAAACAAAAAAAAATAATAATAATAATAAACACTTTCAGTGTTAGTATTTCAAAAGTAATGGATGTGGTACGTTAACAGTATATATATGTACTGTTATTTTATTTACTAGAGAAAAAACACACCCAAAAGCAGAAATTATCATGAACCCTTACCAGAATGTTCTTGGCCTTTCTGTCTGTCTCTGCTACTAAGTCTAAATTATCCAGGCAGTAATAGAATAAACATTTCAAGATCATATTGCCTCTGTTACAGTTTGTATTTCTATGAGTGGTTTTGCAAACAAAAAAATGTTGAAAATTATGGTAAATTTTTAATAAAAAGCATGTAAGGCAAGTTTATCTTCACAGCTGTTCAATGAAGGAAAATCATGGCTTCTCCAGTTTTAAGCTGTAGGCAGAATGGCCCACTTCTCTCACTGGCTCTTTGGATTCCTTTGCTTTCCACTAAAAAGAAGAATTAAGAAGTGATATGATGCCATCAACAGAGGAGGCTCAACAGTCAGGAAAGACCATTCACTATTTATAGGTTGATACAGTGGGAAAAGTCCATACAGAAAAGAAGGAGAATCCTCTTTCAAGCTCTTCCACATCCTTTATCCTCATAGCATGGCCAACAAAACTGTGATGCTGCTGTAGCCAGGCAGTGGTGGTGCACATATTTATTTAATCCTAGCCCTTAGGAGGCAAGGTAGACAAAACTCTTCGTTCAAGGCCAGCCTGGTCTACAAAATGAGGTTCAGGACAGCCAAGGCTACACAGAGAAGCCCTGCCCCCCCCCAAATTAAAACAGAAGACAGTTATGATGATGCTGTATCCATTTTATAGATTAGAAATGAAGGCAGTGTTAACTTGCTTTTGCGACCAGAAAGCATTAGTTGCAAGAAGTAGGAATGACTATGGTTTGAATGATAGAGTTAGTATACAAAAATTTATCCAGTGGTTCTTTTTAGGAAAAGAACAAAGCAGGAATAAATGTTTACCTTAACAGGAAATTTGGAAAATGTCTATACAAGTATCCTTCATGTTGCAGTTCTGTGAACTCCATATAAATACATATTTGGGTAAGAATGGGCAGAAAAATATAACTCCAGGTCTGCATTCTGGAAGTGCATGTATAAGGTATACATGAGTCATTTCCCATTTTCCTACTGAAAGCTAGACAGTGTAAGATTGTATTTATTAATATAACTGAATGAGTGAGTGGTAGGTATTAAATTAAAGAATATAACTGCTCAAGGAAAAATGTAGTTTAAAATGACTGTTTGAGAATTATCTCACATCCAACATCTTGGGCAGGTGGCTGTCAGAGTCAGCTCGGTGGCTGATTGTGACCAACAAACCCCAGAAGGGCTTAAAGGAACTTAGAAGAGTTGCACACATAAATGGAATGAAGAGTTCTGAAGATGTCCTAACCATAGAGGTGAGCATAATGGAAGCTTGATAACACACACACACACACACACACACACACACACCCCCCACAAGTTTGATATTCACATGAGTTAGTGTCTGAGATGCAATGCGTGGTCACTAAAAACACTTCATAAGGATGTTTCATTCAAACAGAATTTAAGTCACAATGGCAGGGGTACATGCCTTTAATCCCAACACTTGGGAGGCAGAGGCGTGAGTTTGACAACAGCCTAGTCTACAGAGTGAGTTCCAGGACAGTCAACGCTACACAGAGAAACCCTGTCCTGAAAACCAAAAGAAAATTTAAATCACTTGTTTTTCTTCATTTCGTTTCTTGAATTCTGTGCTGGTTACTTTTTTGTTATCACAACCTAAGGTCATCTGGGAAGAGGGTCTCTGAAATGAGAAAATGCTTATGTCAAATTGGCCTGTAGGCAAGTCCATGGGGCTCTTTCTTGATCAATGATTGATGTGGGAGGGCCTAGCCCCCTGTGCATGGTGGCGTCCCTGAGTAGGCAGTTCTGTGTTATATAAGAAAGCGAGCTGAGAGAACCAAAGAAAGTGACCCAGTAAGTAGCAATCCTCGTGGCCTTTTTTTTGTTTGGTTGGCTTGGTTTGGCTTTTGGTTTTTCTTTTTTAGGACCAGGTTTCTCTGTAGCTTTGGAACCTGTTCTGGAACTAGCTCTTGTAGACCAGGCTGGCCCCAAAATCACAGAGATCCACCTGCCTCTGCCTCCTGAGTACTGGGATTAAAGGCATGAGACATGATCACCCAGCGTCTTTTCTTTTTCAAGTTGCAGCCTCAAGTTCCTACCCTGACTTGCTGCATGGTATACCATAAGCTGTAAGATGAAATAAACCCTTTCCTTCTCAATTGCTTTTGGTCAGGGTGTTTATTACAGCAACAAAAAGCAAACCAGAGCAAATTCAATTTTTAGGAATTCTCTATGGGATTTAATTTTCTTTCACTTTTTATTGCAATGTATTGGTTATATGTTGTATTAGTTTTCATTGTGACAGCTTCTCACATGTACATAGTGTATTTTTATCACTTTTCATCATTTTCTTGCCAACTCTGGTTTCTTCCCCTCACATTTCCACTGAGGCCTTCCTCTTCCCAATAAGTCCTGCTTCTACTTTTCTCTCTCTCTCTCTCTCTCTCTCTCTCTCTCTCTCTCTCTCTCTCTCTCTCTCATCTTTCTCTCTGAACAAGTAATTTTAATTTAAGGTTCTTACAGAAACATTGTGAATTGATATGATTTAACTACAATGGCTTGAGCACCTTAACACCTGACTATGCCACTGAAGAAAATGTGTCTCCTCCCAGCAACCATTAACTGATGAACTCCCGATACATCCTCACGAGGGATTTGTGAGCCTTTCCTAATTAGCCAACTTCCTGTAAATCCTTAAGGAGAGGCAGGGCTTCTCTACTGCTCTACTCTCCATAATGGAATTTGATGGGCCACTCCCTTGTGGCTGAAACTCACTGGCCATGTCAAGACAAGAAGACGATGCTACACATCACTCTACCCTTTCAATTGCCTCTTACCTTCTCTCTTTCCCCACTTTCACAGTGTTCCCTGAATTTTGGAACTCATAGACAGACAGACAGACAGACAGACAGACAGACAGACAGACAGACAGATAGAAATATCCCATGTATGGCTAAATTATGAACAGTAGCGTATTCTCAGCACATTGACCAGTTACGACCCTTCAGTGACTGCCACAAACTGCAGGGAAAGGAGCTTTTCTGACCAAACCATTAAACTATAGAAATTAACAAAAATATCTGGAAGGTGCTTCAGTTGGGATACCATCTCTATTTGGCAAAATACCCATAGAAGTTTCCCCACGAAGGTCTGTGATATTGACAGTCGTGGGCTTTTGACAGGGGTTAAAGTGCCCATGTAAATTCCTTCTTGTCAGCAATCTTCAAATACTGGTTACCACACAACAGTAAAATCACTGATGTGCTGTGATTCAACTTGCCAATGAATGATCAGTCAGCACAAACATCCACAGCTGAGCACAGTTACAATGACAGTTCTCCAGGGCAGCGCACATAGCGGCTTCTGACACTTTGGAAGCTAGCCAGCAGGGAGGAAGTTTCCAAATCTCTTCTAGCTTGAATTCCTCTATGTTCTGCAACCAAAGCACACAGTGTACCTAGTAACAGGTCCTTGGCATTAGCTCTGTTGGGAAATGTAAATGAAATTGTATGATTGTTGCTATGAATTATAAATGTGAAAATATCTAGAATGTCCTACGAGATAAGTTCTGAAAGATTCCTGTGTTTGACAATTTTGATTAGGTTAGCCTCTTGGAATAATTGATCTTGGGATTATCTTAACTGAATTAATTAGGTTAACTAACATCCAAAAACTGACAGCAACATTTCTTTGGTTTAGGTCCTCAATTACATTGAAAGGAGGAATCTATCACATATGCAAATGCAGGATGATCAGATACCTCGTCAATTTCCTGCTGCCATGATTTTCCCATCATAAAAGACTACACTCTCAAACTATGATCCAAGATAAACCCTTCTTTTATGTGTCTTATGTTTCTTTTGTCAGAATATCTTATCAGAGCATCAGGAAAAGTAAGTCTTACAGAAAATAGTACCAAGAGATCAACAGGCATTCTGGTGGGACCTGGGAAAGCGGGAAAGCAAGAAAGCTGAAACACATACGAACAATGGAGAGAGACTCGTGAGGTTTCAGAAGTAAATAGGGACTGTATCCAGAAGGAGGATAGGTGCCCTTCGTGAGATTAATTTCACTAAGACTCTGGCTTCATTCTGCCCATATCCTGAGACTTTGACAGGTCATTGCATGAATTTGTGAAGGTGAAACTAAACTGACACATAGATGCAAAGATATTGTATCTGAATGATGGGAAGAGTGCCAACAAACTTAAGATAGAAATTAATATAAATTGCCTGGTCTACAGAGCTAGTTCCAGGACAGGCTCCAAAGCCACAGAGAAACCCTGTCTTGAAAAAAAAAACCAAAAAAAAAAGAAATTAATATAAATCTATTATAAACAATATACAGCTGGAGATATGGCACCATCTAACCCCTTTAAAACTAAAGTCCCAGACATTGGACATGGAGTTATAGGATTTGATGTTTTCCTGCTGGGTTTTGGTCTTGCTTTGGTCAATTATTTCCTCACTATGCCCCCATTCTTATCTTTTGCAATGGGAATGTATACTGTGTGCTATTGTGCTTATATGTAATGTTTTCGTTTCTGCAAGGGGTCACAGTAAGAGATTGCCTTGAGTCCCAGAAGAAGCCCTAAACTTTGGAAGAATGTTGGGAATGTTAAAAGTTAGAGAGATTTTTGAAGTAGTAAATGTACTTTGCACCATGAGCTTGTCATGAGCTTATGAAGACAAGGACCATGTTGCGGTTTCAAAACAAGCTAGGCACTCTGAATGCGGGTGACATTTGTGTGGCTGGGGTAGTCTCTAGGGCTACTGGCAGTGGGCCCAGGACTTAGCCCTAGTGCTTGAACTAGCTTTTTAAAACCCATTTTCTTTAGAGGGGTACCTTGTTCAGCTTAGATATGGGGGGAGGGCCTTGGTCCTGCCTCAAAGTGATGTGCCAGACTTTGTTGAGTTCCAGTAGGAAACCTTACCCTCTCAGAGGAGTAGGAGAAGGAGGGAGTGGGATCTGAGATTGGTATCTAAAATGATGGAAGACTGTTTTAAAATAAATAAATTAAATGAACAAGTGAATGCGGGGAAAATATCCCCTATATGTTCATGTGTCTGAACACTTGATCCCCAGCTGTTACCAATATTCATGAAGGATAGGACATTTAGGTGGACTTTCCTGAAGGAAGTAAGACACCGGCTTTAGACTTTATTGATTGGTCCCACTTGCTGATCTCTCTTTGTTTCCTGTGTGCAGGTGCAGTGTGCTCCCCCAATTTCCTGCTCATGCCTCCATGTCTTCCCTGCCTTATACCATGTCTTCCTTACCATGATGGTCTCTGACGCACTGTAATATAAAATGGAACTGTAATATAAAATAAACCACTCTTGAGTTAGCAGGGTATTTGTCATAATGACAGAAAAGAAACCAACAGTCATCATAGATTTGTGACGCGTAGCCTTTACAGGGTTGAGACATGGTCCATCCATTCGTAGCCTCTCCGGAGATGACTTTGATCCTAAAGGGATAGTGGGGTTTGCTGAATATTTTTTCTGCATCTTTTAAGATAATTATTTGATTTCTGTCTTGAGTCCATTTATATAATCACATTTATTAATTTATCTGTGTTGAAACTTCCCTGAATCTCTGAAGCCAACTTAATCATAATGATTTTTTTTTTTTTTTTTTATTGATTTTTATTGAGCTCCACATTTTTCTCTGCTCCCCTCCCTGACTCTCTCCTCCTTTTCTACCCTCCCCAAGGTCCCCATGCTCCCAATTTACTCAGGAGATCTTGTCTTTTTCTGCTACCCATGTAGATTAGATCTATGTATGTCTCTCTTGGGTTCCTCATTGTTGTCTAGGTTCTCTGGGATTGTGATTTTTGGGCTGGTTTTCTTTGTTTTATATTTAAAATGAGGGAAGACTGTTTTAAAATAAAAAATAAATAAAGTGAACAAGTGAATGAGGGAAAAATGTCCACTATGTGTTCATGTGTCTGAACACTTGAGTGAGTGCATGTGATAATTGTCTTTCTGGGTCTGGGTTATCTCACTGAAAATGGTGTTTTCTAGCTCCACCCATTTTCCTGCAAAATTCAAGATGTTCTTTTTTTCTGCTGTGTAGTACTCCATTGTGTAAATGTACCACATTTTCCTCATCTGTTCTTCGGTTGAGGAGCATTTAGGTTGTTTCCAGGTTCTGGCTATGACAAACAATGCTGCTATGAACATAGTTGAGCACATGTCCTTGTGGCATGACATAATAAATTTTTTTAATTCTGTTGGCCAGAATTAAAATTGTTTTGCTTTGTTGATAAGGTTTTGACATCATGGCCATACTAGATTCATAAAAAAGATGGTAAGCCTTCTTTTCTCTTCTATTTTGTGGAATAATTTGAACAATGTTGGTGTTAGATTTCTTTGAATGTTGGGAATTCTACAGTGAACCCAAGTGAATCTTGCAGTTTATATATCTGTTTAAGTTATTCATTTTATCTTATTTTAATTTTGGTAGGCCATATGCATCTATAATTTCACCCATTTTTTAGATTCTATAATTTAGTAATATATTGGCTTTGTGTTATGTCATTATGATTTTCTGAGTTTTATTAGCATTTGTTTAGTGATTCCCTTTTTATCTCTAGCTTTATTAACTGTTTAATTAACTCTGTTCATTAACATGACTAGGATCTCATCAGTCTTATTTATCTTTTCAATGAACCAACATTTAGCTTCACTGATTCTTTGTACTATTATTTTAATATTATTCATTAATTTCTGCTCTGATATTAGTTACTTCTCCCCATCTATTAATTTGGGGTTTGTATTGTTCTTTTTTTTTTTGTTCTTTTTTTTTTACCAAGGTTTAAACTCTTTATCTGAGATTTATCAAAAACATTATGGGTATCTCAGGCTATATACTTTCTTCTCAAGTCTGTCTTTATAATGCCCCATAGATTTGGTAAGTTCTAGGTTCATTTTTGTTCAATTCTAGGAACCCTTTATTTCTTTCTTAATGTTGTCAGTGACTCACTTGTCATTCAACGGTGTGTTATTTAATCTCTATGAATTAGTATGTCTTCTGTGCTGTTTCTTGCTACTGATTTCTAGCTTTATTCCATTGTGGTCAGTTAGAACACAGGGTATTACTTCAATATTACTATGTTTGCTGCAGCTTACTTTGGACTCTAGCATGTTGCCTATTTCGGACAAGACTCCAAGAGCTGTTGTGGAGAATAGATAGTCATTGGTGTTTAAGTGGAAAGTTCCTCAGATGTCTGTTAGGTTCTTTTGGTTTTGGATATTTCATCTTAAATGTCAAGAAGAGTTGTTAGGCTGACTTTTGAAGATGGCTCAGGAGAACAGTGCCAAAAGCGGAGCTGGTGCTGAGTTGGGATTGCTTACTGGACTTGAGCCTATTTTATGGGGGTACAAAGACCACACAGAGATCAGAGGAATTGCACAGGACAAGTTAATGGTAGGGGTTAGGAAGTTCACAAGAGTCAGAGAACCACACAGAATGATTTTCTAGATCATTCTATCTGGATTTGGGGTAGGCAAGGCCCACATCTCAGCAGGAACAAAAGAACTCATCATATTCAGTGGAATCTTATGAAATCTCAGGAGCCAGGCCTTCACTATTCATGTTTTTACCAGGATTCTAATCTCCAGAACTTCCACCAGCATCATCCATTGAATTCTGCTTACAGCATTCTAGTGTCTCTTTACCTGTGTCAACACTCTTCCACATCCCTCCAACAAACAACTTATAATATCATCCTCCAACTTAATTTTAGACATGCTACTTGAGGTACAGCGTGTTGTGATATGCTTCAAAATATAACAAACCCAAAATGAAAATATATACTCCCTACAAAGAATTAATTCTCCTGAGACTATTTTTTTCTTTTGAAGGAGTTTGAGGTGTGGGTTTAGTCAGAGACACACTATTTACCCTTCTGCCTCTGCCTCCCGAGTTCCGTGGTTAAAGGAGTAAACAACAGTGCCCAGCCTGAGACTATTTTGTTCGGTCATTAAAATCGGGTGGATTTCCCCCTTTTGTGTTAGCATGCTTACTGGTGTCGCCCTTGTTCATATTTTGTTAAAGCAGCCACGCTGATGAGACTTCATGTAGTTTCTCTGACATATCTAGAAGACGAAAATCTCACAGAAAACTTTGTTTCTCTTGCTTTTACAACCTTTTTTCTAATGGAAAGGGGAAATTCCAAGGAACCTCAACCACAGAGAATTTCAGCAACTCAGGAATCTGTGAGCAAGAGAGTTCCTTGGGAAGTGGCCCAAATTGGTTATCTAATGACAAGCGGTCATCTGTGAAATCATACATACATAAATAACATTATAAAGACTGAGCAGATTGTATTCATATATTTAGGGGTGTGTGTGTGTGTGTGTGTGTAATTAAAGAAATAGAACCGTGTGTGTGTGTAATTAAAGAAATAGAAGCCACATATTTGAGACAGAGCAGGGTAGGTTGCATAGAATGGGATGGAGGGGGGAAAGGAAAGGGTGAAAGTATGTAATTATATTTTTCTTTCAAAAAGCTTTTAAAGTACCAGATGCCATGCCATGCAAATTCATATGCTATATGTGGAATGTGGGACCATATTCTAAATAACTTTTCACTTGTTTTCCTCCCTAATCTGTGTCTCTAACCTATAACTCCCTTTCTGTTACCTACATCCAACTATAGTCTCCTACTTAACATGTTCACCCTGTAGAAATGCCTGAGTTTCCTTTCACTACTGGGCTCACACTTCTCACCACTTCTTTCTATGCCTGTCATTATTTTTTTGATGTCTATATATTGTTCACTAGACAGGAACAATAAGTATTGATCTTCTGTAGGTTACCAGCATGCCTCACAATGTTTATCAACAGTTTGTTGATGTTGTTGAAGGTTGTGAGAAACACCATGAAAGATGAACTGGAGGCAGCACAGACAAAACATTCCCTGTTGGACTTGTTCCGTACACCCAACCTACGTAAGCGGGTCTGTCTCCTGTGCTTTGTGAGGTGGGTGTCACACAGATACTCTGAAAATGATGTGGTGGTGGCTCACGCTTTTAACTCCATACTCAGGAGGCAGATGTAGGTGGATCTCTATGAGTTTGAAGCCAGCCTGGTCTACATAGAGAGTTCAAGGCCAGCCAAGGCTATGTATTGAGACCCTGTCTCAAAAACAGTGTAGACATTAATCTTCTTCTTAACAGACTTGGAGATAAGTGTTGAGGGACTTCTGCAGCTGAGGGAATCCAAAGGGTTTGGACTATCCTAACACGGAGTCAGCTGTGCTGTGAGGAGTGTTTATCCAATCACTGTCACAAACTCATTATCAGAAACCAGTGCTGAGAATTCCAGTCATGGAGAAACTGGAAATCTAAGCTTCCTCATTGGTTTGTTCCCATTTCAAAGGAGATAAAACTTCAAAGCTCAACTACATAACTGTATCCGCATTAATGGGTATCTACAGATATGAAGCTATAAGGTTCATTCAGATCAAGATGTAAGAAAACTCTAAAACCCTGAATGAACCCAGCTTGTATCCCAAGAATTCCCTAACATCTTAAAAAGTTGAAGAGTGATATGTTTCCTCCATCATAGAATGTTTTTGTGATTACAACATTATCTCCCACATGCAAAGTTTCCAGAAAACAGCTGCCTCAATAATTTAGCAACTAAAATGAGCTGCCTGAGATAACTATAATGTGTTGAGCAACCACTCCAAACCTTATGATGTGACTTTCTTCTTTGTTCTCTACAGATTTGTGTCATTGATCTCTGTTTTGGGTCTGCTTATCCACTTCCAATACCTAAGCAGTAACGTGTTCCTACTGCAGTGTCTCTTTGGTGTAGTATCCATCCCAGCCAATGTGCTTGGGAATTTTTCAGCGAACCACATGGGCCGCAGAATAACCCAAATGATTTTCATGTCTCTGATGGGAATCTCCATTTTGACCATCATATTTTTGCCTCAAGGTGAGAAAAGAACACAGGATGAGCAAAGAAAATACATTCATCCTTTTCTCAGGATTTGTCATATCCTACCTGTAAGAAGTTGGGGAGAAAGGCACTCTATAGATTTGCTGTAGGCAGTCCAGGCCTTTAGAACACATTATTCTATTAAGATATTGGGATAACAGCTAAAATTTCAGTAAAATTTGGTTCAGATATTTGTCTTTGTTGCATGGAAGAAGCATCTGATACATTTATACCCAAATGTGTTTAGGTCAACAATGGATCAGTCATTGGTGAATTATAATTTTCATAGAAATTATGTAATTTTGACCAAAGCACACTGTAACTCCGTCTGTCCCACAGGATCTCATTACTTTTGTTTCAGTGACAATCTATTTCCTGAATGGTGTATGTCTACTCATAACTCTCACATAATATCACCATGAACCCAAACCCAGGTCGGAGACTTGTCTCTAGAAAAGAGGCATATCATTTGCATTGAAGCTCAAAAGAAGGGCAAAGAAGTAGTAATGGACTAAATCACAAGACTGTTAAAATTCACTTCATTGAGTTAAATGAATGTATGTAAGAAGGAAATGACCAGATGGTCACCAAACTTTGCTGAAATCCAGGACTATGGCATGTTTTATAAAATTCCAAAACAGCAGTATTGATGCCTGAATGCCACCAGTGATGTCAGTTTTCTGCCTTACCTCGAGAAATACTCCAACATGCAAAGCTTCCATGGCCTTTTCAAAATTTAATTATTTTATTTTATGTGTATGAGTGTTTTGCCTGCATGCCTGTATATGCCTTTCATGTGCCTGGTGTCCACAGAGGCCAGAAGAGGGCATCAGAACCACTGGAAACTAAACACAGATAGTTGTAAGATACCATGTGGGTACTGGGAATCAAACCCTCATGAGACTTTTTAAATTGAGTGCCAATTGACCCTATGAATGGTTTTTCAACTTTGACGGTTTTCCTAGCAAGAGTACTTATGAGTACTCAGACACTATTCCAAATCAAGCCTACACACCACTGTAGACTTTCTGTCTTTCCACTCTTCTGTAATATTGCACACAGGTCATAGATTTAAATACTGTGTGTTTCTGAATGAGTTGATAGTTCTCCATAATTTTCTCCGTGACAGTCCTGTATCCTGCATGAAGGATTGCTGAAACCCGAGAAAGAAAGGGCAGATGTGATTTTCTGCATCTGCTGTGCTCTCTACTTCTGTTGTTGTTGTTGTTGTTGTTGTTGTTGTTGTTGTTGTTCAACTCAGTGTTTCTCTGTATTTTGGA
The DNA here is from genome assembly GCF_000317375.1 of Microtus ochrogaster. NCBI lineage: Eukaryota > Metazoa > Chordata > Mammalia > Rodentia > Cricetidae > Microtus > Microtus ochrogaster. Next base: position 42,385,744 of record NC_022015.1, on the reverse strand, counting down.
GCCTTTCCTGGAACTTGCTCCATAGACCAGGCTGTCCTCGAACTCACAGAGATCTGTCTGCCTCTGCCTCCCGAGAGCTGGGATTAAAGGCCTATGCACCACCACCGCCCTGCTGCTCTCCGCTTCTTATCCAAATATCAGAGATACAACATCTAATTTTTCAGAAGCTTTTCTTCATTATAAATCAATATATGCAGATATGTCACCTTGTAGCTTGTAGCTCCTGACAATTTATACCTCTCCCTCAACTATATTTTAGATCTATGACAAGCTTCCAACAAAATTATATTCCAGCCGGGCGATGGTGGCGCACGCCTTTAATCCCAGCACTTGGGAGGCAGAGGCAGGCGGATCTCTGTGAGTTCGAGACCAGCCTGGTCTACAGAGCTAGTTCCAGGACAGGCTCCAAAGCCGCAGAGAAACCCTGTCTCAAAAAAACCAAATATATATATATATATATTCCATTTAGAGTTGGGAGCTACAGATTCGTGCATTCCGATTTATCTGTGTCTCACTTGACTGTCACTGGTCTTCCTCTATCCAGAAATGCAGACCCTGCGTACAGTTTTGGCAACATTTGGAGGAGCAATTTCTTCTGCCTCTATAACAAGTACTCTTGTGCATGCAAATGAGCTTGTCCCCACTGTAATCAGGTATGACTCAAGCATGGGCAGAGCAGCTTTTTCTCAGTTCATTCACTAAGAACAAGAAACAGAAAAACTGTTGGGTAGTTAAGCAATCAATTGTGATGACAACAGGAATGGCCACAGTGTCCTCAAAGGTTACTTTTTGGCAGATAGATTCAAGTTCAATGCAACACTAACCAGCATCTCCTGTACAACTTGGAATCACATAGAAAAAGGCAGCTACCAAGAGAAATACAACTTTTTAATATTTTATTTTTCATTGCGTGCATTTTTGTATTTTTATGATTTCATGCAGGTATGATGACACTCACTCCCCATTATCTTCCTTCTCTTATCTCTGCCCACTCTTGCTAACTCCTTCCACAGTGATCTACCTCCTATACTCATGCCTGTTTTATTAAGCTGCATGTCTTGTAACTAGCATAAAAAATTTGTGCTTCAATATAAAATTTTCAGATCTATGTTTTTATCCATCTAACTCCTCTGTCCCTCCGTGCCCACTTGCATTCCCACCCATGCCTCAGTACCCCTTTCCTTTCATGTCACATACATTACTATACCTCCCTCTCTCCACTAAGACCTTCTCCTCCCCTCTTACGATCACTTTCTCTAGTTTCATAGTCTATACCCAGACCCCACCCATGTGTATGCATACATGAAAAGCGTAGTATACAACTATGACAGGAAACATGTACTCTTTATCCTCTATAGCATGTTTTATTGTAAATGGTAGACAAATATCTTAATACTCTGGCCTTGACAAAAAGATAACACCAAATGAAACAGAAATTTGAAAGTCAAGAATAAGTTACCATCATCCTTAAATCAATTACGCTGTGTATTGACTTGTAATTAATGTGAGATGCAAACTCACAAATTCTGTGTGTAGAGTGTCTAGATTATTTCTGGTTTACACTTTCTACCCCAAGGGCAACTGCTCTGGGAGTCGTTGGAATCGCTGGTAGTGCTGGAGCAGCCCTGTCTCCCCTGTTTATGATCCTCACGGTCTACTCTGCCAACTTGCCCTGGATCATCTATGGAGTCTCTCCCATCCTTGGTGGCCTTGTTGCCCTTCTCCTCCCTGAGACCAAGAATCAGCCTCTGCCTGACTCCATCCAAGATGTGGAAAATGAGTGAGTAACACCTCTACTTCCCCTTAGGGGACTTGTGTGTCCGTGGTCCGTGGTCCGTGGTCCATGATGAGGAAGGTGAATGGGAATGCAGGGTCAGTCTTTCCCTGGCAAGCTGACAACTAGGTTTTTTCACATATGGTCATTGGCATAGGGACCCTTTGTACATCCCTTTATATAGGGATTTCATATGTGCCTGGAAACTCTACATCACAAGAACCAACTCTGACCAGGTGGTGCTAGATTAATGATAAATAGGACAAGTTCGTGTGTCCTCTATTTTACTCTGACCCATTATGAAACACGTATCTTGACAAGTTCATGCACTTTCTGTCTACTTTGCCCCATTATAAAGCACATATCCTTGAAGATATTTCACAATCACACACAAATATAAAGGGCATTTCATCCCTCAGACCAGTGAGTGCTGGTAAGCTTTCTAAAACTAAGTCTCTATAGACTTAGGATATGACAGTCACTACTTAACCTACAGACTATACTCAAACTGAAGAATCTGCCACCCATTGTATCTGAGGGAAGGACACTTGTGTTTGCTGTGAGATTAAGAAAAAATTTGTTCCACTGGGAATAAAATGTTCATGTCAGAGAAAAATGGAATAGTCAATAAAATGATTACAAAAAGAAGAGGGAGGGATTTAAAACTTTGGTGCAATTCCCATGTGTTCTCCTAAAACTCATCTGAGAACACCATGCTAACCCAAGTAGGAGGAGTCAGAGCTGCCTCACAGAGGCTCCCAGGGAGCTCAGTCTTCCATTCACAAGATTTAGTCCAACATTTTGTGAAGAACCATAGCTTTTCCCAACACTGATGGGCAAAGGATGAAGCTGCTCTAAAGAACACAGGGATATCCCTCTTCTCTGTGCCCTTTCCCATTGTTTTTGCTTATGGTGTTTGTTGTGTTTGTTCCAGGAGGAAAAGCTCAAGAGAGGCAAAGAAGGACTCTGTCACCAAGGTGACACCATTTTAAAGAATTTCTACAACTGACCTCTGATCAAGAAGAAAAACAAAGGAAAATGTCATTCAGGATATGGTGCCCCAGGATTGTTCTTAAATGTTAGCAAAATTTTTCCCTATAAACCATATGTATAAATAGTGAACTAAATTAAAATTATAGCAGTTTACCATATATAAAGTAACTATAATAAATCACAGCAAGAAATTTTTTTAATTAATTAATTTATTTATTAAAGATTTCTGTCTCTTCCCCGCCACCGCCTCCCAT
>NC_022015.1:42378517-42382096 GCF_000317375.1 Microtus ochrogaster | reverse complement strand
GTTCCTCTTTTTGGGTCTGGCTTACCTCACTCAGGATAGTGTTTTCTATTTCCATCCATTTGCAGGGTCCTGTTCTTTACTTCCAGCTCTTGTTCTCCTGTTCCAATTCTCTAGCTTTAATTTTCATGTTTCAATTCTCTCTAGCCTCTTTGTTCACCGTGTGTGTGTGTGTGTGTGTGTGTGTGTGTGTGTGTGTGTTCAACAACAAACTTTTTTAACTAAAAAGATTACAAACGCTACACCTGAGGGAAGTCTCAATGCCTGGCTTCAAGGTTCCCGGAGTACGGGCTGTGACCTGAGGCAGGAGCATAGTGCCTAGAGAGACAAGCTGCTGAGGAATTTGTGCAGGGAGTAAGTCTTTATTAGCCAGACATGGCAAGAGAGACGGGCATTGAGGAGCATCACAAATCTAAAGATACATTTTCTATCCTGCGTGTAATCTCAGAACACAAGGAGGGATCTTGTAACTTTGGCTGTGAGGCCAGGCCACCCTTCATAGCCCTGGCTGTCTGTGCAACCTTTCCCACAGAGACTGGCTAAAGCCATTTCCCTCCAGGGCTGGTTAATTAGCTAATTGGTTAATTGCTTTTTCCTGCTATTCACAGAAACTCCAGGACTAAAACATAAACAGTTAGTTAGCTGAGCCTGGGATTCTGTGCCATAGACTTAGGTTAGAGGTTCTTGCAGAGTGTTAATTGCTTAGGGAGTCTCCACAGTTCCGCCAGTCTGTGAGTTAGCAACTGGACCTGGCAACAGAAGCTGTGAGTGGTTTAGGCCCCTCTATGTCTAAAAGACTTCGATTAAACAAACCAGACATTCGCATCTCTGTCCTTGAGAAAGTCTCATTTGCCCCCCGTACACAGAGACTCTCAGTCTAACTAATTAGCTCTGTTGGTTTAACTACTTACAGAGAACAGGTTTCTAAGTTTCTCCCCATTTTGTTGAACAAAGGCTGAACTATGAAGGCCTGTTTTATTCACCAGAATTACACAGGGAAGAGAGAAGTCATCCTTCTGTCAGTACAGGACTAATGGTGCCCAAAACTGAGAAACACTGGAGCCCATTCTCTGCAGAGGGATACTTTGCTCAGCCTAGACACAGCAGGGAGGGCCTTGGTCCTGCCTCACAGTGATGTGCTAGACATTGTTGACTCCCCCTGGGAATCCTTAGCCTCTCTGAAGAGTGGATGGGGTGTGGGGTGGAGGGAAAGTGGGGGAAACAGGAGGAGGGGAGGGAGTGGGAACTGGGATTGGTATGTAAAATGAGAAAAGAATGCTTTAGAAGAAAAATAAAATGAATAAAATAAAAATAGAAAGCATGAGCTGTGGTGTATGTCATGTACTGTGTACTGCAACAGATGTCCACGCTTTGGGGGATATTGGTAATGACAAAGACGTGCATGCATGAGAGCCAGGGGCAAATGAAGACAACTGTGCTTTCGGCTCAAGTTTGTTGTGAATCTCAAAGTGTTCTAAAACAGTCAAAAAGGTACAGTTTTATTACAATTATTATTTTTATTGTTTATATTGAGCTATGTATTTTTCTCCACTCCCCTCTCTTCCTCCCCCTCCCCTTCTGCCCTCTCCCATGGTCCCCAAGCATCCAATTTACTCAGAAGATCTTGTCTTTTTATATTTTCCATGTAGATTAGATCCATGCATGTCTCTCTTAGAGTCCATTTTGTTGTCTGGGTTCTCTGGGAATGTGAATTGTAGACTGGTTTTTCTTTATGTCTAAAAGTCACTTATGAATAAGCATATATTATATTTGTCTTTCTGGGTCCGGGTTACCTCACACAATATGATGTTTTCTAGATACATCCATTTTCCCGCAAATTTCAAAATGTTCATTTTTTTTCCACTGTGTAATACTTCATTGTGTAAATGTAGCACATCTTCCTTATCTATTCTTCAGTCGAGGGGCATTTAGGTTGTTTCAGGTTCTGGCTATAACAAATAATGCTGCTATAAACATAGTTGAGCACATGTGGTATGATTGAACATCCTTTGGATATATTCCCAAAAGTAGTGTTGCTGGGTCTTGAGGAAGGTTGTTGCCTAATTTTCTGAGAAATCGCCATACTGATTTCCAAAGCAGCTGTACCAGTCTGTACTCCCACCAGCAATGGAGGAGTGTTCCCTTTACCCCACATCCTCTCCATCATAAATTGTTATCAGTGTTTTTTTACTTGGCCATTCTTACAGGTGTAAGATGGAATCTCAGAGTTGTTTTGATTTGCATTTCTCTGATGACTAAGGATGTTGAACATTTCCTTAAGTGTCTTTCAGCCATTTTAGCTTCCTCTGTTGAGAGTTCTCTGTTTAGGCCTATGCTCCATTATTTTTATTGGATTATTTATTCTTTTGATAATCAATTTTTTGAGTTCTTTGTATATTTTGGAGATCAACCTTCTGCTTGATGTGGGGATGTGGGGTTAATGAAGATCTTTTCCCATTCTGTAGGCTGTCATTTTGTCTTGTTGACCTGTCCTTTGCTTTACAGAAGCTTCTCAATTTCAGGAGGTCCCGTTTATCAATTGATTCTCTCAGTGTCTGTACTACTGGGGTTATATTTAGGAAGTGGTCTCCTGTGTCAATGCATTCAAGTCTACTCTCCACTTTCTTTTCTATGAAGTTCAGTGTGGTTAGTTTTATGTTGAAGTCTTTGATCTATTTGGACTTGAGTTTTGTACATTGTGATTAATATGGATCTATTTTCATTCTTCTACATGTTAATATCCAGTTATGCCAGCACCATTTATTGAATATGTTCTTTTTCCATTTTATATTTTTTGCTTCTTTGTCAAAAATCAGGTGTTTATAGGTGTGTGGATTGAAATCCAGGTCCTCGATTCAGTTTTATTGGTCCTCCTGTCTGCTTTTATGCCAATACCAGGCTGTTCTCACTACTATAGCTCTGTAGTAAAGTTTGAAGTCAGAAATTGTGATTCCTTCGCAAGTTCCTTTATTGTACAGAATTGTTTTGGCTAACCTGGGTTTTTTGATTTTCCATGTGAAGTTGAGTATTGTTCTTTCGAGGTCTGTGAAGAATTTTGGGAGATTTTGATGGGCATTGCATTGAATCTGTGGATTGCTTTTGGTAAAATAGCCATTTTTACTATGTTAATTCTACCTACCCAAGTGCAAGAAAGATCTTTCCATTTTCTGGTGTCTTCTTCACTGTATTTTTTCAAAGACTTAAAGTTCTTGTCATACAGGTCTTCCACTTGTTTGGTTAGAATTGCCCTGAGATATTTTATGTTATGTATGGCTATTGTGAAGGATGATGCTTCTTTGATTTCTTCCTCAGTCCATTTATCATCTGTGTAAAGGAGGGCAACTGATTTTTTTGAGTTAATCTTGTATCCTGCTACATTACTAAAGGTAGAACTTCTTTGGCAGAATTTTTGAGGTCACTTATGTAAACAATCATATGATCAGCAAATAGTGAGAGTTTGATTTCTTTTCTGATTTGTATTCTCTTGAACACCTTTTGTTGTCTTATTATTCTAGCTAGAACTTCAAGCACTATATTGAGTAGATATGGAGAGAGTGGACAACCTTGTCTTGTTCCTGGTTG
>NC_022015.1:42369219-42371222 GCF_000317375.1 Microtus ochrogaster | reverse complement strand
CTTATTGACATCCTGCCTTGCAATCTTCCTATCTCAAAGACATTCTGCTTCCTCAATCACATGGGATGTTCTTACGAGAGCAGGCTGGCTGCTGATCCGGAGAATTTTTTTTTTATTTTAAAGCAAACAGGATGTTCCCCTGGGAACATGCTAGCTGCGGGTTTTGAGGAGGGGGTCTGTAGGGTCTTTCATGTATATAAAATAAAAATGAGTCATAATGTGATACCCAGAATGTTAAAACAGTATTTTTAAAACTACATTAAAACCCATGTCATTTACAAATAAAAGATCTGGGAAATTATGTAGTGTTGCTATATCTTAATTATATGGAGTAAGATGATTTTTTTAATATTAACTGATACATGTTATCTCTTTTCCATCCCCAAATTCTCTGTGTATGTGTCTCTGTCTGTCTATCTCTGTCTCTCTCGGGTGCATGCACTTTCTCTCCCTTAATTCCTTTACTTCTGCACTGCTGTCACTCATCCTGGTTTGCCCCAAGTGGATCTGATTTGTTCCTGTGACCTGGGCTTAGCTGTGCCAATTTCCTCTCTCACTTCTGAGAGTGCTTCCCTTCAGATTGTAACGATTATCCTGTCAAATTGTTCAGGTATTAACTTACTAAAATGTCTCATTTATAGTTATCCTTGCTAAGGAAGAAAGGATGGAGTAATAATGGACTTCGATCATGGAAGGTACCCGGTCATCCAGAACAGACCCACTCACCCCACCAAAGGCATGAAGATGTTCATTTACACACTGAACTTAGAACCAACATGTGGGTGTGGAAAAGCTGATGCCATGATTCCCTAATCCAAGACATACTTGAAGGTGTAAGTCACAAACAATGCCATACCAGTTTAGAATTATGATTAATAGGGTGATATTTATTTAAAGGGGAAAAAACTTACAGATAACCATCCCAGACAACAGCCCTCTACGCAACCAGGAAGGGAGTCTAGTCGCCGGCGGAGCAGGAAGTGAAGAGAGAGAGGAGAGGGAAGTGGCTGCTTTTTTAAAGGGAGAGAGACCACGCCCCAATGGGCTGGTATCTCAGCAGCTATAGGCTGGAGGAATGGGAGGACCTCCCACAACACATACTGTCTTCCAGGATTTGACAGTCACTTAAGCCAGTAAATTCCTCATGTTGATTAAGCTATTTTGTTAAGTTTTCTGAGCAACTCCGAGAGTCCTAAGACTGGTCTACTCTGACTTCTTCCCATATTTAAAGATTGACAGGTCAACAATGCCATGTATTTTTAGCCACACATTTTTCATGTTTAGTGCATGAGTATACATATGTGGAAGGGTTGTGCACACACATGTGTGCATGTGTGGATGAGGTCCAGAGGACAGCCTCAGATGTCATCTTCAGGAACCATCCACTTCCCTTGAAGCAGGGTCTCTCGTGGACTGGACGCTTACTAGCTAGCCTTGACTAGCTGGCAAGTAAGCTTCTGGGATTCCCGTTTCCACCACCACAGCCCTGATTTAATTAATACAGTTTCTGTGTGAATATTTTGAGTCTGGGCGGCCATGAAACGAAGGAGCGGTCTCTGCCAACACCTTGAGTCTTTTCTCCATGACTACAACTTCCTTGGTGTCTATGAACTACGGATCTTGACTTTTTCCTTTATTCCCCAAGTCAAGCTGATAATAAAGCTTTACGATGGCAAAGAGTGGTTGTGAGAGAAATAACTCTGAGCTGAGAACAGGAGACAGCTTGCCTCTATTCCTAGTTCACGGAAGGGTCCTCTCTGGCCCCTTCCCCTGAAGTCTCTGACATGTGCCCCTAGCTAGACCCATGGTGATTGGGTCTGAGACTAAGGAGAGGGCTCAGTGGGGAGGAGTGCTTGCCATCCTAGCATGAGGATCTGAGATCAAATCCCCAGCACCCATATAAAAAGTAGGGTGTGGCCGGGCGGTGGTGGCGCACGCCTTTAATCCCAGCACTCGGGAGGCAGAGGCAGGCGGATCTCTGTGAGTTCGAGGCCGGCCTGGTC
>NC_022015.1:42363823-42368939 GCF_000317375.1 Microtus ochrogaster | reverse complement strand
ACACACACACACACACACACACACACACACACACACGCATGGCTGACATGTTCTTCACTACCATTCTCCCACATCTTCCCATGACTATATAGCTCTGCGACATCCTGAAGTCAGGCTATCAACAGGTAAAACATTCAGATTGCAGCATCTGCTGACTCATGCGTCACTGATACTGCTCCTCCCTAACCATGAGTGCGTATCCCATGTCTGTGATTTGTCACGGGACATGCCAGGTGAACCAGCCCCTCCACTGGGCCCACCTCACCTCACCTCCCTAACCACGAGTGCGTATCCCACGTCTGTGACTTGTCACGGGACATGCCAGGTAAAGCAGCCCCTCCACTGGGCCCACCTCACCTTCCAATGTTGGATCTTAGAAACATTCCCATTCAGGTCACTTTCCCTCAGGCCTCCCCTTCTCTCTCCCCCTTCCCTTGGCCTCCTACCACCAACAGGGGACACATTCCCACTCAGAGCGGTGACATGACAGGTCTCCTCAAAGCAGGGATTTCAATTTCTAGTCTACAATGCAAAAACTGCTACAAGGGTTTTTTTACAAGGTTTTTTTGTTTCTTACAAAAAGCTTTAATAAAGTCTCACCTCCTCGTCTTGAAGGTGTGAGGTGTGAATCCCAGAGCTCATGGCCTTACAGACAGCTTGGAAGTAGAAGGGACTGCTGTCCAGAAAGTGGTCTATGGCCCCGTGTGTCTTCATCCTCCCGACTCAGAATGTCAGTGGTCTGGCACCCGGGGGCCCTGAACCACTGCTTATAGGCTGACAAATACAAAAGTAGCTAGCACGTGGAATTTGTCACACTCTCAAAATGTGTTCTTTTTAATAGATGAGGGAACATAATTGATGATGTGCTTTGCCCGTGGAGTTCACACCAGAGAGCCAGAGCAGTGAGCAAGAGGTGGGCGAGTTCACTTATTAGAGTCACTAAACACTTTATGGTAGGAGAGCTGTTTTTAAATCGACGAAATCCCTGTTTGCTTATCAGACATCGATGTGGTCCGAGAGTTCAGCATTGTTAAGGAGTCCACTAAAACGTGACCGTGTTTAAAGCTAAAGGCGGTGTGCTTGCAGAGGCCTGGTGCTTAGCTTCTGTTTCGAAGGAAGTCCCAACACAGATACTACCATGAGTAAGAGACTAAAAGGAGAACTACTGGGAGCCCAACTGATCTTCCGGGTGTTAGGGAAGCGTGGGGGACTGGTCATGATGCGCAGAAGTGAGGGCTTGCCTGACTACAAGTGTCCACGGTGGCCATGTACAGTACACAGGCTGATGGGAAAGAAACAAGCCCGGGCTCCTGTGGTATCAAGTTTGGGTTGCTGAGAAAGCGATGGAGGACAAACACCAAAGTGTTCCATTGTGTCTGTTCCCTTCCGACAGGAGAAAGGCCCCTGAGCAAGCAGCCCGAAAGCTCTCTGGAACACACTGAGGGCTCCGTCTTGTGGATGCATGCTGTCCAAGTCCTCCATATTTTCCAGGCACTTCCAGAGCCATGGGAGAAACCATCTCCAGCTTTTCTGGGTGACTTCAGCTCTCCACAGAGTAAAATCCACAGGAACAATTTCAGGTCTTCCATCAAAATCACTATTTCATTCACACAGTGGAGATCAGTGGACTTACATGTTTCGAATATTCATCTGAAATCAGTCAGAATGGAAATTTCAATTTTTCTGGCAATTATTAATTATAAGTTTTTAATAGTATCATTGGTTATGCTTTAAACTGAAGATTTTTAAATTGTGAGGACTGGTCAGGGTCAACTGACAACTTGACAAAATCTAGAATCACCTAGAGATGGGTCTCTGAGCATGGCTGGAAGGGATGTTCTTCACTGAGTTCAGGACGATCTACCATGAATGAGGCCAGCACCATTCTACAGGCTAGCTCTGGACCGGACAAATGAAGGGGGACTGAGCGGCAGCCGTGCACCCATTCACTGTTCTTCTATTCTGACTGCAGACATAACGTGCCCGGCTCCCTCAAGTTCCTCACAGGTGCTTCCTTGTCCTGGAGGATAGGGACCTGGGACTGTCAAATAATTAAGTTCACAATCGCTTTTGTTGAGTTGTTCTTGTCTGAGTATTTTAGCAAAGCAACAAGAACAGACTCTAAGACAGAAATCAAGACTGGGCTCCCTGCTGTGATAAACCCGCCATGTGGTTCTTCCCATCTTTTGAAGTGTTTTACAGCTAGAATGTGGGAGTTGGAATTTGGGGTTAGAAAATCCTTAGAGGCTGGAAACAGAGCTTAATGATCAGTTCTGATGGGATCATAGAAGAGGAGAATGCTGAGAAAAAAATGCCAAGCTCCAGCAAAAGTTGGGAGCATGGGGGTGAGGTGGGAGGAGGGGGAAAGAGAAGGGAGAAGGGGAGGATTGGGGAGAGCTTGGGGGAGTGGGATGGTTGAGATGGAGGAAGGCGGATATGGGAGCCGAGAAGAAGATATCTTAATTAAGGGAGCCATTTTAGGATTGGCAAGAGACTTGGCTCTAGAGGGGCTCCCAGGTGTCCATGGGGATGTCCCCAGCTAGGTCCTTGGGCAGTAGAGGAGAGGGTTCCTGAACTGACCTTGTCCCATAGCCACATTGATGAATATCTTGAATATCACCATTGAAACTTCGTCTGGCGGTGGATGGAGATAGAGACAGAGACCTACATCGGAGCACTGGACTGAGTCCCAAGGTCCAGTTGAAGAGCAGAAGGAGGGAGAAGATGAGCAAGAAAGTCAGGACCGCAAGGGGTTGGTCCACTCACTGAGACAGTGTGACTGATCTAATGGGAGCTCACCAAGGCTAGCTGGACTGGGACTGAAAAAGCATGGGATCAAACCGGTCTCTCTGAACGTAGCTAACAATGGGGGCTGACTGAGAAGCCAATTATAATGGCACTGGGATTTGATTCTACTGCATGTACTGGCTTTTTGGGACCCTAGTTTATTTGGATGCTCACCTTCCTAGGCCTGGATGGAGGTGGGAGGGCTTTGGACTTCCCACAGGGCAGGGTACCCTGCCCTCTCTTAGGACTGGAGGGGGAGAAGGGAGGGGGAGTGGGGGAGCGGAAAGGAAATGGGAGGAGGGGAGGAAGTGGAAATTTTGAATGGTATTATTTATAATTAATTAATTAAATAAATAAATAAATGCCGGCTCCAAGGACTCTGTCAGGAACTGAGCTGGGGACCATTTGTGTCATATTTGGGACAAGGATCTGGCTTCATCCTGCCCACATCCTGAGAACCTTAGTGAAGATGAACTGAAACATTATGGACTAGTTTGTTTGACAGAGGGCATGTTCAGACAGGAGAATGTCCAGGATGGTGCTGAGAAGGTAGCTGAGGTTGTTAAAGAGATGATATATAATATGTAATCAATTCTTTTAATTTTTAAGCATGTGAATGAATTTGTCTGTGTGTGGGTATGTGCTGGTGCACACAGAGGCCAGAGGACAATGTTAGAGTTAGAAGGTGTTGTGAGCCATCACCATGGTGCTGGGAACCAAACTGAGGACCTCTATAGGAGCAGCAAGTGCACTTAACCACTGAGCCACCTCTCCAGTCAGATTAAGGCACAGTTGGCTCTAAATAGTGGGCAACAGCTTTCCTTGGTGTCCCCTCCCCTCCCCCAAATGGCACAATGGCTCTAACACTTATTCCAGGACTGGGATAAGCAGAAGACGGTGGAGACATCTGAGGACACTAGAAAGAACCCCTGGGGAGAGGTCTTCATTTCTGAAAATGTTCGAAAGGAGTTTCCAGAATGTTTCTGATGATTTCCTACTGCCACAGAATGAACTTGGCCTTAGAAACAAGGGCATAGGATTAAACAAATGCATGAAATAGCCCTAACAGTGCCTGGCACATAACAAGATTCACAACCCGTTATCAGTTCCTCCCCTGCTGAGCGTGTAAGGGTCTACACCAGCTGTAGTGGACAGATGTCGGAGGGGGTTACTGAGCCAACTCCAGTCTCCCAGACACTCACAGTCTTCTTAAACAGGGCCACTGAGCGAGGAAGGCGAACGGGAAGAAAGGCGCACGTTTGCTCTGCCGCTGTCAGTGGCCCTTCCTGCGCTCGGAATCCGCAGCAGCTTCAAGCAGTTATAGATTTGGGTCTTATGCTATCCACCACTGCAGAGATGACAGCACCTGCAGCCTTCGCTCCCTCCACCAGGGCATGCTCCACCTGAAAAGCACAGTGGTTCATGGGACAGTGGGTACCAATCTCAGGCTGGCCCCCACCTCTGCTCCTACCCCTGCCATCTCCTTCAAGACCCAGCGGTCCTAGAGTCTTTTCCTCTAGGAGGGGACCACCTATGGTATCCTGCATCTCCAACATCCCCAAAGTTTCCAGAGACCCAGCAAAGGAGGCATCCGAAGACAGGCACCCAAGGCAAGGCAGGCTCCCTTTCCCCTGGCCATGGACCCTCTGGCCTTTTTCTTCCCCAGGAGCCGTTCGACATAGGATAGGCCTCCAGAGTAGTGTATGATGCAAGGGTCTCTCCATAGGAGAGGCTGAAGCCACTGAGGCCCTCATTCAAAAAGGGACTCTGAAAGCCAGGGAGGGAAACTTACCTGGGCACAACTGCACGTGAATCGGTATTCACACTTAGCTCAACCCCGTGGCTCCTGGGCACACAGGTCTTCAGAGGACCTCTTAGTGTGCCCTGTATTTGCAGGCAACTGCTCATGGGATGGGAGATCCTTCATACTACAGCCCGCCAAGCTTCTAGCACAAAGTCTCACAAGAACAGAGCCCAGGCAAGTCGAGGATACAGAGTGGAGAGGAGGATGCAGGAAAACAAAGTAGACAGAGAGAAGGGAGCATGCTCTAAGAGGCAAATAACAGGAAGATTTGACCCCTGTGCAGGGAAGATAAAAATCACAGGCAAGGCAAAAACCAGAAAATGATGTCCCACCTTTAACCCTTGGGGGTTTTTTTTAATTATTTTACACATCTAAAAGGAGCTGCACATTCCCTCTGCTCATATAGTAAAGGTCAACTATTAATGAGAGCAGCTTAAATTGTTACAGATAGCCGGGCGATGGTGGCGCACGCCTTTAATCCCAGCACTCGGGAGGCAGAGGCAGGCGGATCTCTATGAGTTCGAG
>NC_022015.1:42353520-42363723 GCF_000317375.1 Microtus ochrogaster | reverse complement strand
AAAAAAAAAAAAAATTGTTACAGATATTTGGGCTTCCGGGCTCTTTCACATGTGTTGTATGTCGTATGTTATCACTGGCCTGTCTGAGCTAGGCAGGTAATAAGACAAGAGCTGGAAGATGGCACACCTATGCCTAGCACCAAAAGTGGTCCAACAAAGCCCAACAAAGCACAGTGAGGAGCCACTGGGGCACTCGGAACGCACCTGTTGGCTCCTGGGCACACCGTATCTCAGGTCATTGACAAAGTGCTCACAGTTCCCCTCAATCAGGCTATACTGCACTATCTTGTTGATCATGTTTTTTGTGCGCTGGATGATCTTGTCCACGGGGAGGGGCAGGTATGTCCCATCCAGCTTGTTGTTGATCTTCCAAGAGCAGCCATGCAGCACGTCCTCCAGTCGGCTATACTTCACCACAGCACGGTTGCTGAAGATAGAAGTGATGCTGCCCACCTCAAACTCCTCACCTGGGGAGCAAGGACAAAAGGAAAGCCCCGAGGAGTAAGGGTCAGGATACGCAAGACCTTTCGTAAGCCGCTTCCCATGAAGTTCTTAATCAAACCACCAATTTAAAGCATAGCAGAGGAGAAGAAATTGGATTAAATGTACCATAGAGGACCAAATTTCCTGAGAGATGCTTTTCTTGGGGATGACTGGAGGGGATGCACATGTGGGTGGGAGGGTGTGCACACATATGCTGGTGTGGATGCCTGTGTGGAGGCCAGAAGTCAGGGTCAATTATCTTCCTTAATCACTCTCCAGCTCTCCAAGAGCTCACCTGTTGGCTAGACAGGCTGGCCAATGGCTCTGGGAATCACCTGTCTCTGCCATACACAGATTTTTCATGAGTGCTGGGGATCTGTACTCAGAAACTCAGAAACTGAGGCAGGCCCCACCCAAGAAATCGTCTGTCCTGAGTTACATGCTCTGTTCACCTACAGAAGAATCTCGTTAGTAACTCTGAAAATGCTTTGTCACACAGCCCTGGACTAGACTGCACTGGCTTAGCCTTTCTTAGAAGCTGAGTCTTGTTTCCCAAGCAGATGTCAGTAATCTCCACCCTCTGTGTCACCCCTGGGTAAGGCTCTGTCATGTGCATGATAACAGTGGTTCCATAACATGCCTTCCTCTGCAAGGGAATAGTGAAGTCACGTATGTGGATCTCTGGTGCCTGCTCTACCACCATCACTCAGAGCCAGTGGCGTTTGTTACCACCAAGGAGGGACTCAGGAGCTTCGGGAAAGAAAAAAAAAAAAAACATTTAAAGCTGCTACATTCTCTCACACTCAGTGCTTAGAAGACAGAAACTCCAAGAGGGTCAGGAGCCTGTCTGAGGACACATGGGTAGACATTAAATACCACCTACAAGAGATGATTTTCAGTATTCTCATCAAAAAGAAATGATAGGGCTAGGGGCTGCTTAGTGGATAGAGCATTTGCCCACAAGCATGAAGAAAAAAGTTCATATCCCACTGGACTGAGCTCTCAGGGTCCCAATGAGGAGCAGAAGGAGGGAGAACCTGAGCAAAGAAGTCGGGACCGCGAGGGGTGCACCCACCCACTGAGACAGTGGATCTGATCTACTGGGAGCTCACCAAGGCCAGCTGGACTGTGACTGAAGGAGCATGGGATAGAGCCGGACTCTCTGAACATGGCGAACAGTGGGGGCTGATGAGAGGCCAAGGACGGTGGCGAGGGGTTTTGATCCTACTTAGTTTTCTGGCTTAGTGGGCGCCTGGCCAGTTTGGATGTTCGCCTTCCAGGATATGGACGGAGGGGGGAGGACCTGGGACTTGCCACAGGGCAGGGCACCCTGGCTGCTCTTTGGACTGGAGAGGGAGGGGGAGAAGGGTGGGAGGAGAGGGAGAAGGGTAGGAGGAGGGGGAGGGAAATGGGAGGCTGGGAGGAGGCAGAAACTTGTTTTTTTTTTTCCTTTTCTCAATAAAAAAAAAACTGGAAAAAAAATAAAATAAAAAAAAAGAAAAAAAAAGTTCATATCCTCAGAACACATGGGAAAGCCTGGCAAGAATGGAGGCCATCTGTAACCCCAATCCTTGGGAGGGAGAAATGAAGAATCCAAAATTGGTAAGCTGTAAGGTCTAGCTAGAGAGTGATCAAGAAAGACACCTGATATCAAGGTGTCTGTTGGCATGGTGTGCTGTAGGGTAATCCTTCTTATGCTGTGAATATGCGTTACTCTCATTGGTTAATAATAAAGCTGTTTGGGGCTGGAGAGATGGCTCAGAGGTTAAAAGCATTGCCTGCTCTTCCAAAGGTCCTGAATTCAATTCCCAGCAACCACATGGTGTCTCACAACCATCTGTAATGGGGGTCTGGTGCCCTCTTCTGGCCTGCAGGCATATACACAGACAGAATATTGTATACATAATAAATAAATAAATAAATATATTAAAAAATAATAATAAAGCTGTTTGGCCTATAGCAAGGCAGGATAAAGTTATGTGGACAAACTGAGGACTGGGATGAGGAGGGCAGAGTTGAGAGAGATGCCAGTGAGCTGCCCAAGAAGCAAGATGTTAGAGTAATGTGGGTTCCCCTCTGTATGCTGTGATTATGTTTTATTGTCATTGATTAATAAAGGGGTAGCTTTTGGCCAATGGCTTAACGGAGTAAAGCCAGGCAGCAAATCCAAACAGAGATGTAGAGAGAGAGTAGGCGGAGTCAACAAGATGCCATGTAGCCACCTCGGGAGACAGACAGAACATTACCCTTAGGCCACAACCACATGGCAATGCACTAATTAATATAAATGGGTTAATTTAAGATATAAGAGTTAGCTAGAAATATACAAAAGCTATTGGCCAAGCAGTGTTGCAATTAATACAGTTTCTGTGTGATTATTTTAGGCCTGGACAGCCAAGAAACAAACAAGCAACCTCTGCCTACACTAGAGGACAGGTAAAGCCATGAGCCACATGGAAATATATAGATTAATAGAAATGGGTTAATTTAAATATAAGAGCTAGTTTGTAATAAGATTGAGCTATTGGTCACGCATTTTGTAATTAATATAAGCTTCTATGTGTTTATTTGGGATCGGACAATCAGGACAAAAGAAAAACTCTGCCTACATTTACAATGATGACGTTTCAGGCCTCCACATGTGAGTGCAAGAAAACATGCATACACACAGAGACCATTATATGCACTTACACATACAAAGAAAAAAAATTAGATGAGATGGATTTGCTAACCACCTGTGTATGGTCAATGCACATCGCAAAGCACTCTGAATCATACTGTATCTCACAAACATCTACCATTATTGTATCAATTAAGGACAGGACATTTTAAAAGGCTATTTCTCCACAGGAGCCACCTGGATGGTTGCACACAATACATGTGTCTCTAAGATTTCCAAGAGCAAAAACAATAAAATAATTTAAAAAAATTAAAAGTCCCTTATTCTATTCCTATGGGTCCCAAGAAAATCTACTGATTTCACAAAAATTATTAACAGCCCTACTTTGCCCCTGCAGTGACCACAGAGGGAGGAGCGTTATGGGACCACTGTCAGCATGAACAGGCACAGAGATGACAGAATTTACCTTAGAGAAGGAGCTAGTGGGGGAGGGAGCCACTGCTAACCATCTCTTTATCTATACAAGCAGGGTGTCTGGACACAGGCTGCAGGAAAAGGTGGAGATGGCTTTTTTATACCATGCTTTAGTGTTTTTACTTATCCTTTGAAGATTTCATACAATGTATTTTGATCATCTTCTTTCTCCTCCCTCAGCTCCTCCCAGATCCTTCCCCTCGCCTCTTTGATTAGGCCCCTAGACAGAGAATGGAGACAGGAAGTGGATGGGGTTGAAAAGAGAAGAGGAAAAGGACCCTGCTCTGCAGGAAGGTCCTGCCAAGGTCAGGGTTGGAGCCCAAGGGAAAGCTCACAGGAATCAAAGCTGAAAATCAAAGACCTTGGCAGTGCCCTTCTGTGATTCCATTTTGAGCCAGCAAGAGCAAGACGACCACTGTGAACAATGGTTCCAGACCACGTTCAATTGTAAGTTATTTCACATTCCTCTGCAATCTCTCCCTGTTCTCACCATCTGGTCCCTCACCAAATCTCCACTTCACTTTAATGAGCCCCACGCCCAATCAAAACCATAGGACATGAAATAAGAACCAGGTGAACATTTAGGTAAGGCAGCCTAGAGCACACTGGAACAGCAGGAAGACACAGGCAGTAAGGTGACAAAAGATGACAAGGTAGCCGGAAGCAGCAGTTAGGAAAAGTAGGAAACAAGCAACATGTGAGCTTCTGCCCTCTGCGGTGTCTTTAGAAACACGATGAAGGATGCTAAATGATTGACATCAGAAACAGAGGTCGAAAGGACTTTAGGGACACTCTACACCCCTGTCATTCTTAACGCTGGACACGTGTGCTTACTAATAAATAAATGTCCAGGAATGTTTGGTGCTAAAAGGCAACAACTGAGTACCACAGTGATTGACTAGCCGTCTGCTGATTTTGCTAAAGTCCATAGCAGTATCTCAATAGCGTGTCCACTCTTACTTGGGGGAGCCAGGTGGACCACACAATCATCTTCTACGTAGATGGCCCAATGTTCATAGCCAATTCGAAAAATCTCAATGAGGTCTCCGGGTCTGGGTCTTGGTTTGTCCTATGATAGGAAGAAAGAGAGAGATAAACTGAACGTATCCAAGGAACTTCAGAGCCACAGCTCAGCCTGTATGTAGGTCACCTCATTTGACAGAAATCCAACTTGAACCCTCTTCACCAGAAGACCAAGATGTCCCCTTCCCTGACATGATACCAGGTTGTCTGAGTTGGTGATCAGTGTGTGGACTCTCAGCTCTGAATGCACCAACGCATTCCCTGCAGTCCCTGTGGCACATGCTGTAACTCCTAACACTTCTCCTTGGGAGCGAGCATATTAGGCTTTCAAAGTAGTGGGTGCTGGAGAATCACTGCAAGAGGAAGGAGCCTTGTGCAGCGTTAGGGGTGGACAAGCAGAATGTTGGTCACTACTGGGGTGCGTAAAGTTCTGCCTTGGCTCAGAGTCCTCAGCACCATCCACCTTGCAGTCCTGGCCTGGGCCAGAGCTCTCTGCAGCATGCCTAATGTCATGACCAGTGTCTAAAGGCCTGCCACCCTTACTGACAGTCTGACTCCCTCTGCAAGTCCCCTAGGTGGCTCACTAGCAGAATCACCAGGGAACCTGTTATCAGATGACTTCAATCATATGGTGTGGGATTCCCCTCTGTATACTGTGAATACCATTGGTTAATAAAGAAACTGGCTTTGCCTGATAGGGTAGAACAGAGCTAGGTGGGGAAAACTAAACTGAATGCTGAGAGAAGGAAGGCAGAGTCAGAGGAGAAGTCGTAGAGCTGTTGCCAGAGACAGACATGCTGAAACCTTGCCAGTAGGCCACGAGCCTCGTGGTAAAGTATAAAATAATGAAGATGGGTTAAATTAATAGGTAAGACTTAGCCAATAAGAAGCTAGAACTAATGGGCCAAGCAGTGATTTAATTAGTACAATTTCTGTGTGGTTATTTCAGGGCTGAGCGGCCGGGAACAAGCAAGCAGCCTTAATACAACAATCACAACTCTCCAACAAAGTCTGAACCTCTCCCAAAAGTGTGTCCTTCCCTGAGGACGTTCCCTCAGTCCTGAGAGTCCCTACAGCCCTCACACTTCACAGACAAAACTTTCATCAGTTTCATAATACTTAAATCTCCTCCAGTTCAACCTACAGTGTGGCTCCTGCCTGCTGATGCACTGTCTCTCAAAGAGGCCCAGAGGAGAAGAATGCTCACCTAACAAGGTCTGTGTGTGCTTCTGTGTGTATTTGTGTGTGAATGTGTATATGTGTGAGTGTGTCTGGGTGTCCATATGTGTGTGAGTAGGTGTGAGGGTGAATACGTGTGAGCTGTGAGTGTGCAACTATAGGGGGTGGAATGGTGTGTGTGTGTGAACTGTGAGTGTGTAACTATAGGGGGTGGAGTGGTGTGTGTGTGTGTGAGCTGTGAGTGTGCAACTATAGGGGGTGGAGTGGTGTATGTGTGTGTGTGTGTATGTGTGTGTGTGTGTGTGTGTGAATTGTGAGTGTATGTATGAGCATGTGAAATCATTGGAGGCCAACTGGGATTGGGAGTGTGTATAAATGTGGGTGCGTGTGTGCACGCGCACTTCAGGAAGAGAATGAACATATCCATGAAGCATAAGTACAACATTACAAATATAAGGAGCAGTGGTGGCGCACGCCTTTCATCCCAGCATTCAGAAAGCAGAGGCAGGCGGATCTCTGTGAGTCTGGGGCCAGCCTGGTCTAGGTCTAGAGCTCGTTCTAGGACATCCAAGGCAATGCAAAGAAACCCTGTATCAAAAATAACACAAACCATGAGGAGCATCCAGGTCATTAAAAATTATTTATTAGAGGCCAGTGAGGTGGCTCATCGAATTAAGGCACTTGTCCCCGAGTCACATGACCCGAGCTCACTCCCCAGAACACATACAGTGAAAGGAGATAACAAACTCCTCCCACCCATTTGCCCTCTGATCTTCACATAAGCACTGTGGCATACACACACACACGTGCACATGAACATATACACACACACACACACACACACGTGCACATGAACATATACACACACATGTGCGCATGAACATATACACACGCATACACGGGAGCACACAACAAATAAACTTGTATTAAAAATAATACAAGTTGGGTGTGGTGGCACATGTCTTTAATCCCAGCATTCAGGAGGCAAAGGCAGGTGGAACCCTGTGAGTTCAAGGCCAGCCTGGTGTACAGAGTTCAGTTGTTCTCAACCTGTGGGCCGTGACCCTTTGGGGGTCAAACGATCCTTTCACAGGGGTTGCCTAAGACCCTCTGCATATCAGATATTTACATTGTGATTCATAACCATAGCAAAATTAAAGTTATGAAATACCAACAGAAATAATTTTATGGTTGGGGTCACTACAACATGAGGATCTATATTAAGGTTCGAAGCATTAGGAAAGTTGAGAAGTACTGGCATAGTGAATTCCAGGATAGCTGGGGTTACATAGAGAGACCATCTCAGAATATCAAAAAAAATTAATAATAGAAGTAAAAATATGCATTGGTCACTTAATCCATGCCAACTATTGCTGTGCTGGGCATTAAGGATGCAGATCAGTCTGGAACAGTTCATTACAGTGGAGGTAGAGAAATATTAAGGATGTTCACTGGTGTGTCTGGGGAAATGTGCAAAGGAAGGTGAAGGGCAATTGTGTGTGTGCACGCGCGTGTGTATGTGCATGTGTGCATGCGTATATGCACACATGCGTGTAGCATATGTGTGCCTGCTGACATTATACAAATACCTGCGGTTCCATGTACACATAACACACATGTACTCCAATGTGTGCCCAGTAAGCTTCCCCAGTAATTGATTTCCTGCAACCACCAAAATTCCTTTATCCTTTCTATTCCAGTAACAAGCTCTTAAACATAAGGTTTCTTTTAAAGAAACAATCTTTTTTATTTTACATATCAATCCCAGTTTCCTCTCTCTCCCCTCCTCCCGCTCCCTCCGCCTTCTTCCTACCCTACTCCCATCCATTCCTCAGAGAGGGTAAGGCCTCCCATGGCAACAAAGTCACTTGAGGAAGGACCAAGGCCCTCCTCTCTGTATCTAGGCTGAGCAAGGTATCCCTCCATAGGGAATGGGCTCTAAAAAGCCAGTTTGAACACTAGGGATAAATGTTGGTTCCACGACCAGAGGCCCCACAAACTTCCCAAGTCACACAACTGTCACAAAACATTCAGAGGGCCTAATTCAGTCCCAAGCAGGCTCCCCAGCCTTCAGTCCAGAGTCAGTGAGCTCGGGCCATCTGTTTCTGTGGGTTTCCCCATCATGATCTTGACACCTTTGCTCATAATATCGCTCCTCGCTCTCTGTGACTGAACTCTAGGAGCTTGGCCCGGTGCTTAGCTGTGGATCTCTGCATCTGCTTCCATGAGTTACTGGATGAAGGTTCTATGATGACAGGTAACCAGCCTACAGCCCACAACCCCAGAGAAGCCAGGAAACAGGGACCCTAAGAGATACATATATGGATCCCCCTAGAAAGGAGAAATAGACAAGATCCCCTGAGTAAATTGGGAATGTGGGGGGAGGGGGAACAGAAGAAAGAAGAGGAGGGAGGGAGGAGAGGAGAGAACATGAGGGATCAGGAAGGTAGAGTTGGGGGAAGGACAGAGAGGGGGAGCAAGGAAAGAGATGTCTTGATAGAGGGAGCCATTCTGGGGTTAGCAAGAAACTTGGCACCTGGGAAATCCCCAGGAATCCATCAGGATGAGTGCAGCTAAGAATCTAAGCAATAGCGGAGAGGGTGCCTGAACTGCCCTTCCCTGTAAGCAGATTGATGGCTACTTCAACATAAGATTTCTAACCTAAGCTCTTTTTCCTGGACGGCCTCCTTATCCCCTAAGTGTATCAGGGAGTGGTCCTGGGAGAGGGGCTTGCTCACTGCTGCCCAGATAGGAAGTCAGAGTCAAGAGAGGTGTGAACTCCTGGATGTTCCTAGTCAGAGTCAAGAGAGGTGTGAGCTACCAGATGTTCCTGTCCACTTTGCATTACAGAGCTCCTGTTGTAGGAGGCTGCCTGTTTGTTCCCAGCTGCTCAGCCCCGAAATATTCCCGAGAGAATGTTGGGCACCAAAGACACTCCACTTGGAATCTGTTTTCCTCTTGGCGCAATTGGCCTTTGGGCAGGGAACTGCCCATGCATCAATCACTGACAAAGTACATGGTGTCCAGACTGGACAAGCAGGACAAAGCAAAGGGACTGCCAAACCTTGCCAAGACAGGGTAAGACGGTTCTGGAAATTTTTCTGCCTCTGAAAATGGTCTGTCAGTTACACTAGGCCCTAGCCAAAGTTGGTTGCTTCAACATTGCAAACGAGACTTTGGGTGATTGCTCAGGTAGCCAGTTGTCTCTGTCATCTATTGCTTACTTTGGAAGCTGCTTGATTGCACTTCCCACCTACTCAAGTAATATTATCTCCCTTCTCAGGCCTTCAATGGGGTTGAAGATTAAATAGTCCTAGTTACCTTCCTCTTATGATTTAGCCAATCCATTTCCAATACAAGACTTAGACTCTTTAGAATAGAATGTTTATTAAACATTTAGCATATGTTCCTTGCTTAATATTGTTTATGTTGGCTGTAACCCTAATTTTATACTTGATATCTGTTCCTAATGTATATAGTTTTGTATTGGGTTTGGAACTCTCTTATTTAGACAAAAGGGAAGGTGATGGGAAATCTCTGTCAGCCAATGAACTTTAAGGGGTGGGACCAAGTTAGGGTGTGGCTTTCTGGGACCTGAAGAAAAGCACCTGGCGACCCAGGGTTCACTCTCTCTGTCTCTCTCTGTGGTTCCCACGCTACACAGCTGAGCTTGGACTTCTCATTCCTGTTTCGTGAGTTCACCCCATATAATAAAGGGAAATATAATTGGTCTATCTTGCAGCTAGCCTGGTATTTATCAACCCACGATAATTCAACATGCTCCTTATCACAAATATATAAGTTTCTCAACCACTGCTTTACCAGAACAAGAATTTAGACAGAGGAGCTGGAAAGATGCTCAGCCATCTGCTCTAGCAGAGGACCTGGATTTGGTTCCCAGCACCCACATCAGCTGACTCCCAACTGCAACCCCAGTTCCAGGGTGTCTGACACTTCATACATCTATTCTCATTTGTCCCTTTTGCCCAGTCCTCTCCTGCCCCAGGCTGGGTCTCTTTCTTCCACTAAGTCAGTCCCAACTTCTGCTTTTTCATACATGTATTTATTGTCCTCGTCTCCTCTGAAGATCTCTTACACGTGCGCGTGCATGCACGCACAAGCACACTCACACAGTTTTAAATCTAGGTTTTGCACATGAAATGTGGTACAGGATTTATCTTTCTAAGTCTGGCTTGTTTCAATTCACACGATGGTTTTTAGTGACATCCATTTTCCCTTTTCTGGATTCTGATTCCCCTCCTCACCTAGGGCTATAGGCTGCTACTGATTGTCTAGTGACCCACACAGACCATTTCTGTATCTACTTAAGACTTCTTCTCCCCAGCATCTTGTTTCTGTTAGGTCTGACTTCTGAGCTCAGCATCACCCAATGGTCCACCCATGACTGTGGCCACACCTTAAGC
>NC_022015.1:42352759-42353360 GCF_000317375.1 Microtus ochrogaster | reverse complement strand
AGAAAAGCTTTGTCTTCTGGATGTGTCTCCGCATGACATGGAGAATTCACTCAAAGTTACAGAAGTGCTTAAGTCTGTGTCAGCTTCTGCCCTCTGTACTCACAAGCCCTACTGTTCACTCACCAGGGTCCTGGGTGCCCCCGAATGCGTGGCCAGCCTTGCACACACCTTCCAGGGCAGCTGAGATGTGGCCTTCTCAAGGTCCTCTTCAGCTATCCCTCACAGTACAGTTCGGGTTGGTTAGTTTGGCTACTGCTTACCCTAGTCAGTACTGTAACCCTGGGCCGTGCTTCTGTGCCACTGAAATAACCGTTGCCTTCGGCAGCACCACTGGCAACAGAATCGCCCACATTGTGCTCCCTCTGCTGCCACGGTCAACAGACCCTCTAGTGACCCCAGCCAGCCAGGGTACTCTGAAGCACAACAGACTTCACTGTCCTTTCAGAGGGTCCGAGATCCAGAGTCCAGCCTGAATTTTCATATTCCTCAGTGTGAGAGCTAGAGAGATGGCTCAGCAATTAAGAGCACTCAGTGCTCTTTCAAAGATCCAGGTTCAGTTCCCAGCATCCACATGGTGGCCCACAACTGTCTATAACTCCAG
>NC_022015.1:42337203-42352659 GCF_000317375.1 Microtus ochrogaster | reverse complement strand
AAGAAAGAGCAGGTGGATTGGTTTCTCAGCTCATACCCAGCCAGTTCTGAGACAGCCAGGACTTCATAGACCTGTCACAAAAATAATAATAAGTGCTTGCCAAGTAAGAGTGAGGACCTAAGCTGGGACTCCCAGAATTCACATAAAGGTTGTGTACAGCCGGGCGGTGGTGGCGCACACCTTTAATCCCAGCACTCGGGAGGCAGAGGCAGGCGGATCTCTGTGAGTTCGAGACCATCCTGTTCTACAGAGCTAGTTCCAGGACAGGCTCCAAAGCCACAGAGAAACCCTGTCTCGAAAAAAAAAAATAATATCTTTTATTAAGCATACTTTGTTCACAGGGCTGGAGAGATGCTCAGCAGTAAGAGCACTTGTGCTTGTGGAGAACCCAGCTTCAACTCCCAGCACCCACACAGATACTCATGACCATCCATAACTCCAGTTTCAGGGGATCCAGTGCCCTCTTCTGACCTCAAATACCAGAAAGGTACACAGACTTACAAGCAGGCAAAACAACCATACACATAAAATAAAACCAATGACTTTTTTTAATTAAAAAGAAATGCCCACAGTGTGTTGCAAGCTTTCAGTCAGATTTTCAGGGCCTTTAACACACCATCTGGGCAGTTCCTCCGAGCTTTGGCTTTGTGGGAAAAGGATGAGCCGAGACCTGGGCATCTGTCCCACAAACCCCGCTCACTGGAAGAATTCCTTTTTCCAGCACAAGGCACACAGGCTATACCACAATACCTCACCAAAGGAACTGAAGCCGAAGAATACAAAGAGCTAGCAAGTCCCAGACAGTCTATGCCAGTCAGTTCCTTAAAAGGATATTTCATTTGTATTTTAGTAACTAAAGCTGGGCTACAGACTAGGCAGTGGTAACACACACCTTTAATCCCAGTGGCCACACTAGTTTGCCAGAGAAAGGGTGGGCGATGGGAGGTAGTGGTAGGTAGTGGTAGGTAGTGGGAGGTAGTGGTGCAGGCCTTTAATCCCAGCCCTAGAGAGGAACATAAGACGAAAGGAAAAAAGCTCTAGGACACAGTCTCATTCTGAGGTAGAGAAAAGAGCCAGTGGCTGGATGAGTTGCTTTTCTGACCTTCAGGCTGAACCCCAATATCTGTCTCTGGGTTTTTATTAATCATGCTACAGTTCCTAACAGAGCCAGCTCTCCTTTTCTGACTGAAGAGGAAACGCTATGACAAGTGACTGGCCACTAGAGGGCGGCCCGAACCAGGCTTCAAATCCAGAAAGCCGACTCCTAGTAAACTTAAAAATGGATTTCAAGGTCTCCATCAAATTCCTCCCCTCCGAGCTGAGGGAACCTCGTGAAAGAGGAAGAAAGCAGGTAAGAGCCAGAGGGTATGGAAGACAACAGGAAAACGAGGCCCTCTAAATCAGCTGAGCAAAGATCATCTGAACTCAGAGACTGAAGCAGCCAGCACAGGGCCAACAACAAACAGGCCTGCACCAATCAGGTCGTGTGTGTGTGTGTGTGTGTGTGTGTGTGTGTGTGTGTGTGTGTGTGTGTGTGTGTGTGTGTTCAGAAAGGCAGTCCTCCCATGGGTATCTACAAAGCATGGCACACCAAGCTGAGGCAGGACCAAGCTCCTCCCCTGCATCAAGGCTGGAACATTCCACATTCCAGCATGTGGAACAGGTTCTTCCTCTGCGTGTGTATTATTGCTTTCGGTTTAGTGTTTTTATTGGCCTCCTGAGTGTGGGAAAGAATGGGTCTCTGCTTCCGTGCCTTCTCTTGGAGTTGTTTTCCTTTTGTTGGTTTGCCTTGTCCAACTTTCCATGTGATAGGTTTGGGGGATTTGTTTTATCTTACTATATTTTATTCTGTTATATTTTGTTATTATCCCTTAGAAGACTGTTCTTTTCTAATGAGAGACCAAAAGGGAGTGGATCCAGATGGGAGGGAAGGTGGGAAGGAACTGGGAGGAGCAGAGGGAAGGAAAATTGTAATCAGGATAGAGTATATGAGAAAAGAATCCATTTTTAATAAAAGGGGAAAAATTTTTAAAAAGATCCCATAAAAATGGATTTCAAGATCCATGACCTCCCCTTAAGTCCAATTACAGAGTTTGATGTGGGATTCCCCTCTGTATACTGTAAATACCATTAGTTAATAACGAAGTTGTTTTGAACCTGTGATAGGGTAGAGCAGAGCTAGGCAGGGAAAACTAAACTGAATGCTGGGATAAAGGAGGCGGAGCCAGAGAGAAGTTGTGTAGCCCCACTGGAGCCGGATGGAACCTTACCCAGTTAGCCATAGCCACGTGGCAATACACAAATTACTAGAAATGGGTTAAAATAAGATGTAAGAGTTAGACAATAAGAAGCTAGAGCTAATGGGCCAAGCAGTGATTTAATTAATACAGTTTCTGTGTGGTTATTTTGGAGCTGAGCAGCCGGGAACAAACAAGCTACCTCTTCCTACAACAAGAGTTGTTGGTTACCTCCAAGGTATGTGTGCCAGCCACTATTAGACCCCTAGGATTATCATATGATGCACATTACCATGGCTCATAGGCATCACAGCTGATTAGGACTGCTGGTGGCTTCCCTCATTTAAAAGCTTGTGTGGTGCCTTCTGGTACCATAAAAAAACAATCCTTTTCAGGGAGGAGGCTTTCAAGTCAAATCTTCAATGCGCCCTACAACTGCCAATTTGCTAAACCAGTATAATCACTAACCACATTCTAAATATAATTATACCCACAGAGAAGTGTTCTCATCCCTCACTGAGGAAAGTTATCTTTTCAACAGAAGGAAACCACAACTGACTAAAATGTAGAGCTGTAGAGCCCTGTCCAACAGACAAATCTACAACACAGGTCCTGCACCTGATGCTCAGAATCATAAAGTCTCACCAACACGGCTGCTTAAACAGGGCCTGAACAAAGAGGGCAGCAATGGACAAACTAATGCGGAAGGGGAAAACCCCAGAAACCTCAGCCCAGACAAAGACCTACAGCAACTGAGGGATGTGGCGACAGAGGGAACACATCTTCCCCAGGGAAGAGCACCCAAGAGAATCTGCTATGCAGTACCAAATGGTCAGCCCTGAAAACGTACATACAAGTAACATTATACAGACTAAGCAGATTGTGTTTATATATTTATGAATGAATATCTATACATCTCTGTAACAAGAATTAAAGAAAAAGAGGCCATGAGTTTGAAAGAGCAGGAGCAGTATATGGAAGGGCTTAAGGGAGGAAAGAGAAGGAGGAAATGATGCGATGATATTATAATCTCAAAAATAAAAAATATGATAAACCGCACATATAAATGGATTTCATTTTCCTTGGTTCTAGGACAGAAAGAGAGATGTGCAGATGTAAGCCCTTCCTAAAGCTCAGGAGCGTGTGGTATGCGAAGGGAGCAAGGGGGCATGAAGTGAGGGGCGTGAGGAGAGAAAAGAGTGACGGCTGTGAGAACAGCATGTACAAGATGATCCGGGGGTGTGGAGAGGCCAGAAGAGGGACCTGGGTCTCCCGCAACTGGAGTGGCTGGAGTGTTACAGGCAGTTGTGAGTCACCTAGGATGGGCTCTGGAAAATGAACCTGGGTCCTCTACAAGAGCAAGTGCTCTCAACCCCTGAGCCATCTTTCCAGCCCAGACTGCGGTGTTTTTAAATGTAAGCAAGGAAGTATAGATTTCTAATATTTTTATATTCATCTTTTAAAAAAAATCAACACGAGTTCAAAACTTTCACATACATATGCAGGTGAAGAGTTGAATTGCTTTTAATCCTATACAAGTTTTTAACTCATGGATTTTCTATTTTTTGCTTTGCACATAAATAAGAGGAGAACTTATTGGATGCAATGTACTTGAGTGGACATATATATACTAAGCTAAGGCCATGCCCGTGTGTGTGTGTGTGTGTGTGTGTGTGTGTGTGTGTGTGTGTGTGTAATACAGACAACACTTTGGGCCCATTTTCATTGATAACACAGCCTAAAGGCCATTAAATCTAAGTCTTGGCACTGTACAGGAAAGAGGAAGGAGAAGGGGAAGAAGAGGAAGACAGTGGAAGAAGGGGAGGGGAGAGGAGGGAGCAACAAAAGGAGAACAGAGGGAAGAGGCCACCATGTCACCAACTGATGAAGAATGAGCACATACATAAAGACAGGCATGGGAGGCCAACACAATCAACCTCTGCTGTCTCTGGCCCTGATCAGGTAGGAGGCTGATGACAGTGGTGTGGGGCAGGTTTTTCTGAGTCTGTCCACAGCACCTCCCCAGGTAAGCTATGGTATCACCTCTGAACCACCCACCGGCTCAATATCACTATACCCAAGCAGACCTGAGGATCTGAGAGTCCCGCCCAATGACACTTCCCCTCCCTTCTATCCAGACTATTGAGCCAGTGGGTGCCACAAATGCTCTCTCTAGGAACCCACTTCCCTGCTGACAAAAACACCACAACTTTCCAGGCAACCAGACTGTTGCATTCACATTGGTGACATAATACCATGGCAGCAAGCAGTAAGGATCCCAAAAGACCTTTCCTGGAACAGATGCCCAGATGCCAAGAGCACAGTTTGATGGTTCAGCCCACTCCCTATCCTTCCAGAAGACCCAGGCTTGGTTCCCAGCATTCCCGTGGCAGCTTACAACTACCTGCAGCTCCAGTTCACGATGTCTAACATACTCCTCTGGCCTAGACAGGCGCTGCATGCGTGTGGCACACATAGATACAGGCAAGGAAGCCCTCATGCTCATCAACCAATAAGAAGTTTGCTTGAGCTTGGGGGAGATACTTTCATTTGCATATTTGTCGCTGGACGGTCTAGCAAAGTAGAAAACTAAATGGCATTCACACAGACTTGAGCGTCATCTGGAGTTATTCACGCTGAATGCAAGGTCCCATCATCCCCTCTCTGTATTCTCTCATTTCCAGTTTTTTGTGAAAAGCAGGAACTCACATCTACCTTCCAGCGGCCTCCAACACCAACCAACACTCCAGTGTTCAGTTTCTTACCCTGACTTTGACTCTACCCCTCTCAGGAATCCACTGTACTTTCAAGCCCCTTCAGCCATCTGCTGTTTATTTCCTTTATAGGATGCAGCCCAGATCTGGCCCTTCTCCCAGAAACAGGCACCCAAAGAGAAAAATCAGTCATCTGTACGGTGACCAGACCCTGAAAGCACCATAAATCAAGTAGGCATAGAGCAAGGATGTAGGTGGAAAGTTTGTTCCTGCCTGGGGCAGGTGGTGAGAGCCAGACCACAAAGTAGGAGTGTCACTTTCGACTGTAGAGGAGCCGAATGTAAGGCACGCCGACTCTTCAGTGGTCTGTGACCAGACACCAGAGCAGCTATGGGTGCCTGAGAGAAGAAAAACATCACTTAGGACTGTGAGAGGAAACTTCCAAAAGAGACAGACAGAGAGATGGAGGATGTGGGCGGGAGTGTGGGAGAGAGGAGGGAAGTTGCATCTGTGTTAAGGATTTTGTAAGGCCAAATGAGGAAACATCATGGTTATGGAGCCTTAGAATGTAAATTAGAGTCAAATTATCTCAGGATATTTTCAGTCCCTTTGAAAGCTATCCATTGCCCAGCGCTATGTCTGACCTAACATCCTTTTATCAAAATCTCACAATGTACTCTTAACAGAATACTAGCCTTCCCCAATCCAAATGCTGAGACTGTCACCAGATAGCATCTGAAACCTGTTGGAGAGTGTTCCCAGCTTTGCTGTAACTGCTTGCCCAAGGGCCCTACCACTATCTGGGAAATGTATTCTTTTCTTTGTTTGGCAACTAATAAAACCTCATGTAAGCTCTTCCTCCCTCAGTAGAGCACAGTGTTTGAGGAACCTGAGTCTGTGTTTCCATACCAGGATATCACATACTTGACTCCAGAAAAATCTCTTATTCCCTCTGAGGCCAAACTTGTGCATGTGTATTTATGGGAATGACGGTAAGATGCTCCACACCCTCCCCATAACCAAGGTGACACCTCAGTAATAAAACCTGGAGGCTGAAGCATTGACGGGACACAAAGGAATTTGCATATGAGAAGTCCTCTCTTGTCCTCATGTTACCTTCTGCGGTTTCAACTATCTATAGCCATCCACTGTGGTCCCAAAATATTAAATGGGGAAAAATGCTAGAAACAACTTCTAAACCTTGCATTTCTTGTATTCTGAGGTCTACAATGAAATCTTGTACCTCCTTGTTCTACCCCAGCTGGGACACAAGTCACCCTTGCCCACATACCTGTGTGTATAGGCTGCCCTCCTGTTAGTAACCTGGTGATGTGGGAGTGATTTCTTATTAATAAAGAAACTGCCTAGACCCATTTGATAGGCCAACCCTTAGGTAGGCGGAGAAAACAGAACAGAATGCTGGGAGAAAGAAGCTGAATCAGAGAGTCGCCATGATTCTCCCACTCCAGACAGATGCAGGTTAAGATCTTCCCTGGTTAAGCCAGCTCGTGGAGCTACACAGATTATTAGAAATGGGTTAGATCGATATGTAAGAGCTAGCCAATAAGAAACTGGAACTAATGGGTCAGGCAGTGTTTAAATGAATACAGTTTCCATGTAATTATTTCGGGGCATAAGCTAGCCATGTGGGCGGCCAGGTGCCAGGGACGCAGCCCGCCGCCTACTACTACAACCTGGTAGGAAAAAGCATAAACAGGAACTTCTGTATAGTGCCAGCAGTGACACCGTCCTTGGAGCAAGACAGTGTTCCTGTGTATACAAGCAAGCACCCATACCACACACATATACGTCAAAGAGTGCAGAGCTGCCCAACTCCTATGATGAATCCTCCTTGGTGTTTACGTAATAGCAATTATAAAAAGCTTTTGCAATCCCACTGACAGAGTGATACAGCAGACAGTGACCAGCGAGCTATTCTGGGTCACATGTTCAGTCAGGAGCAATCTCAAGATGCGGATTGAGATCTCAAAGGCAAGAAGAAGAAAGTTGTGGGACAATCTGGAAGATCACTTCAGCAGGTGGGTGAAGGTGAAGACCTTTCTTATACAGGAGATGGAAAGTAAGGAACCAGAGACAGGGTGGTGGGCAGATAAGGCGAGGACTCAAGAGGGCCTTTCCCAGAAGGAAAGACAGCAGCATGCATGAAAGACCTGGCTGTGAGGCTCTGGCAGAGAGATGAAGACAACAGAGAAAGTCAGTCACCAGCCAAGGGGTCCTGGACATGCTAGCAGGAGGGTTTGAAATCAAAAGCACAGCGAGAGGGGGTAGGGCCTTCAGCTTTTCCATCAAATCTTCATTTCAGCTTGAGTTCTCTTTGGTATGTTTCTCTCTTTATGAATTCGCTTTTTAGATCCTGAGTTGTCTTTGCTTCATTCAGTCATGAGTTTGTGTATTTTTTTTTCCTGGGCGTTACTCGGGAGTTTATTGCTATGATCTTCAAGTTCACAGAGGTGTTGGTGTCTTCTTTAAACTGCTCGAATTCTTTGATCACGCTCCTGACTGCTCTTTTGAATTCTGTGCCCTGGGGTTCATCTCAGTAATCTCATGGGGGGTGGGGGCATTTCTACAGGACTAGAGGATGTGGGCAGGAGAAGGCGCATTGTCTTGGCCTTTCATACTTTCATACTGTTTCTCATGTGACCTGGACTTGTGGGCTTCTTTTGTTAGTTGCATGTCTGATAAGAGTCAAGCTACCTCTGTTGGGTGGGAGTTTGGTTGATTTCAGACCAAGTATGAGATGTGGGTAGGTCAGTCCTTCAGACACTCAGTGCTGAGTTTTGATTGGAGGGACAGGAGTGATTCTAACTCAGTCGTAACCAAGAAAGCTTTGGCCGGGGCAGCCTGGGCTGCTGTGCAAGGTACATTAGTCAAGCTAGGCCTGGGAGTGTGGGGACAATGTGGAAGGGTGACGTTCTGGGGAGCTCACTAGGCTAGGCCAGTGCCCTGACTCCAGACGGAGCGGCGAGGGTCTATCTCAAGGAAAGAACTGTGTGTGCGCTTTGCATTTGTCTGCTCAAGCTGACATGACCCAACTCCACTGGCAGAATGCCTTAGCACATGTTAACTTCTTCAGAGTTCTCCAGACCATGAGTCCACACTCAAGGTGCAGCAAGGCAGGTGTCATTCTGAGATCCCTTCTCTCAGCTTACGGCGGCTACCACTTCACCTGTGCCCATGTGACTTTCCCTATGTGCACTCTCACGGAGGATGGGGGTGAGGGTAAAGAGAAAGAAGGCTCCCTGGGATTTCTTCAAAAAAAAAAAAAACACCAATTATGGCAGCTCAGAACCTCACCCCATGACCTCATTTAACCTTAACCCTCTTTAACAACCACACTGAGGGTTAAGATTTCAACGTGTGAATGTTGGGGGAATGCACACATCTGTACTATAGGAGCACAAGTACGCTATGTTTACAAGAGCAGAGAGGGACAGTCCTGGAAATCTATGACAAAAGCCCTAAGGAAACAAAAAACTTAGGTTCGCTGGAGGACTTTACAGAGAACTGCACAGAGTGAGCAGGGGATAAACAGGGAGCAGATACACGGAAACAGGAAATGAAAAGATGGGGCAGAGGCGGGACTACATCTACATCCAGCAAATCTCAAGACTTCATTTTGGGAAAAGAGCTGGTTAGCCTTCCCCACAGCAAGCATCAGTCAGGAGTATGGCCCCCAGCAGGTTGCCCACGCTTCAGTGGATGGATCTATACATGTGCACAGACCAGTAGTACTAACTGGATTCAGTGCTTTTTTTAAAAAAAAAAAAAGTGGGTATTACCAAAAGACATTGTATACATGTATTAAATTCTCAAAGAGTAGAGATAAATTTTTAAAAAGAAAAAGCAAAGAAGCTGGTGTACCTCACATGCTAGGACACCGAGATGCATTTATTTCCTCTTCTCTCTGGGCATTAATTCACCCCTGCTGTATAAGCAATAGGTAAGCCAGCACGGTAAAAGCCACAGAACTCAGATTTAATTGATGGGTGACCTGGGAAAGGATGGAGACACAATGACCTGGAAGGGTTAAGTGACACTGGGAACAGGTGACAAGCATCCCATCAAAAACACCTTGGGGACACAGACTCATGGTCAGATGAAAACGGGGTTTGAGGTGATAGGTCACAGCAGTCTCTGTCACAACTCTCTAAACATAGGAACCTGAGTGAAACTGTGTGTGAACGTTATACATGGCCTGCATGCGGAGCTGATGGCCATACAGCTTATGTAGTGGTCGTAGGCCTTTGTTTTCCTTCCTGTTCTGTTGTTGGGCAAAGCACTGCAGAGAAGCCAGGCCGTGGACTCCTTGCCACGCTGCCCAGTGCCGCCTAGCTTTTCCTCTACTCTGATCTCAGTTTGCTCGTCATATGGAATTACAAGGTCCTGACATGTGTTCCTGTCGTCACCTCAAATACTGGAAATCGCCTTCAAAGCACACGTCCTGGTAACTTTTTCAGGGGAATCGTAAGTTTAAAAGCAATGACCACCCTGCAGCTACAGAGGCGGCACCAACTTTCTGCCCCATAAAACTTCCTGAAAAACAAAGCTGATGTTAAGTGCTCAGCTGAGAACGTTTGTCTTGTGCAATACGAAGGCATGAAGAAGATTCATAACGACTACCAACTCATTCCGTTCTCTATACATCAGTCCTTGGAAGCACCTGACAGAACTGTTTTCAGTGCCCTTTGAGAAGAACCTTTAAGGAGAGCCTGGAATTCTCTTTGGTTGTAACACTTAAGACACAGGCATTGGTCCTGTGAAAATGAAAGATTGGCTGACATTTCTATAGCCCTAAATAACTGATCTACAGACTCAACAGACATTTTCTGTTATGTAATGAGAAAGTAAAACCTGTGGTTATTAGGATTACTCTTCTGCTAAAGGGATCAATTAAGTGAACAAGATTACAAGGTCATTGTGAAAGCCAGTAGTAACTGTTACAGCTGGAGTCTTCAGCAGACCCTGAACATCTCACTAACCACTGCTAGAGAACTAGAAAAATCACTCAGTGGGTAAAGGACAGCGCCACCAAGCCTGACAAGCTGAGTTTGATCTGGAATCCACATGGCAGAAGGAGAGAACCAGCTTCTTCAAGTTGTCCTCTGGCCCCCACAGGAGTCCGTATCCCCACACACAATAAATTAATAAATACATACATACATACATGTAATAAAATGTTTAAAATTAAGTATATGCACTATGGCTGTATTGCCAAGTCTCTAGAAAATGCAGACTAATCTATAGCTGGCAGAAGGCAAACTGGCTGCTGCTCGGAGATAGAGGCATGCTGGTGTCGGGAAGGGATTACAAACGGGCATTTTTTAAATCATGTTTGATGGACATGCTGTCTCAATTGTGGCAAGAGCTTCACACTGTATACATGTATTTGTGAGATCACAGACTCCCTTGTTGGTGCATGTGAGTTCTCTCTCTCTCTCTCTCTCTCTCTCTCTCTCTCTCTCCCTCATTTTCTCCCTCTCTGCTTCTCTTTTTACTCTCTCTCCCCTGCCTCCCTCCTTCTCTCTCTCTCCTCTTTTTTCTTGCTCTCTACTTCCTTCTCTCTCTCTCTCCTTCCTTTCTCTCTCTCTCTGCCAGCCATGCCCCCCCCAACTCTCCCTTTCTGATACAGAGTTGATAAGAAAGCATGCCGCTCTGTGGCCTTGAAGCCCTCCACCAACCCCATCCTCTGGAGCTGCAGAATAAAGCCATGTTTTTACCTGATGCCTGCCACCATGCCCTTGGGTACAGTGACAAGGCCAGGACAGATCAAATGATATGAAGCCTGCCCGCTACAAGCACACACACATACTTCTAAAACCTATCAGAAAGCCCCCATTGGTCTCAGAATTTGAAGAGCTAAGAGCTAACACTCCCTCTGCCTCCAAGGCCCCACCATGCTGCTAAGACACTTGGTCTCCTCTGAGGCTCTCCCACTACAAGGCCCGATGCTGCCCCCTCCCGTGTTGTGAGGCTCCCTCTCCTAATAAAGGTCTTCTGAGGAATAATCTAATATCAGCTCCTTCCCCGGAACTGTCATTTTTTCTTTTCTTTTCAGCTCTAACAATATCAAAAAGTGTCTAGCTGCATATTTTAAACATCTAGAAATTAAATATGGCTAAATATACCTCAGGAAAACTACTTGAACATGCATAACAATATTTCAAGTCAGTGTAGATATTTATTAGACACAGCTAGAGTAAATTACAATATGCAGTCACCAAGAGAGTAAAACACTCATGCCGTCAGTTCTTGGGATACGCACCTCGGCTGCTGGATGTTTCAGCTTGCCTTCGATCTCCAACTTGGGCATTGGAACCAACTCTGTTCTCTTCTTGCTGGGTGTGATCTCCACGTTAATTAGCGACTTCTCTCTAGAAACGATTTTGCAATCACATCGTCAACAACGTTATTCCACAGCCGTTGGAAAGTCTGTTGTGACTAATCACTTCAGATCTGTGCTTTTAAGACACCTTCCAGCTTTGTCACTGAAAGAGACATCCCTCACACACCTGCAAACTTGACTCCCTGAAGACATTTGCTTTTGTGCAGTACAATCGCTGCTTTTCTGACAGTTGTTAGAGACTGAATGTGTAGGCGAGAGGTATCACCCTCAGAGTCCCTGGTCTCAAATTCAGACAAAATGTAGCAGGAGGGAGTACTGCCATGAACTGCTGGCGTGAGCTATCCTGAGAAATTCCACAAAGAGAGCTTCTCAGGGACACCAGCCCAGCAACAGTTCAGTCTGGACTGGCCCTACCCACCCTTCCTGCTGGTCCCTAAACACCGCTGTTATTTATTAAATCTGAGGCCAAAGACGATCATTTCTCAGCAATTTCCATTCTCCTCTTTTCAGCTCTACATGCTGCTAGCCCGTGCCCTTGGAACACGCTCTCGGTTTCCACCTTCCTTGTGCACTTATTCCCAGACAAATTCTTCATTCTCCCTCCCCTCCGGTCAGCTTTCCTAACTTGTTCATTATTCTTTTCAAACGTTTATCAGCAAGTGATTTTCATAGAAGGGAAGACAGTAAGAGATTAGGGTACAGTGTCAAAAGTCTCACACCTCTTCTCACCCCAACCTAATGCCCAAGGACAAGTCTCCTGAATTCTTCGTTCGTTTGTGCACCTACAAACCCACTCAAGTTCCAAGAGTCTGCAGAGTGGCCTTGTGGGTAAAACTTCAACACGGTATGACAACAGCCATCATCAGGTCTGCAACCTAGTTCAATTTTACCCGGCGCTACTCGTTGGTTTTTTATAGGCTGATTCAAGCAGAAACCACCTGGGGGAGTATTTGTTCTACAGAACTAACATCTAAAACCAACGTCTCAAAAAAAAAAAAAAATCTTACCCGCACGGCCAGCTTCTGGCCTGTTCTAACTTGAAGCTTTGCCTGAGCCGCTTCGGCAGGAGCTGGACCAATAGTGCTTGAGATCTTGCTGACTCTAATTCAGGAGGGAAGGGGTATGATTTAAAACACAACTGCCTTCTGTGCGGAAGAAGTGAACCCCACGAAAGACCAACTCAAGCCAAAAGTGGACTGGGTGTTTTGCTTTAGAATGGTGCCTAAAGCCAGGTGTGGTGGTGAATGCCTCTAATCCCAACACTCTGCAGGCCCAGGTAGGCACATCACTGTGAGTTCCAGGCCAGCCTGAATTCCAGGTCATCTAGGGCTGCATAGCAAGAAAGACCTTGTCTCCAAAAAAAAATACAGTGAAAAAAATAATTAGAACTGTGCCCGGCTCCTGCTTTGCCCTCCATAAAACTTGGAGGGGACAAAGGGTGCGGGCTGTCTAGAGGCAAGATAACTGTCAAACCATTTCTGACAGGGGGCAACTCGCTGGGGCAAGAACCAACCAGAAAGGCTTCAAGGGAAAGACCCCATTTTCGGGGCAGACCTGAGTGGGGTACGGCTAACTGTCCAGTTGCAGATTGGGTGTCACTTGAGCCGGTACTGGAGGTTCTCGAGATGGACTTGGGGCGCGGCCATGGGACCCTGGAGAGGCGGATCCCGTACTCCCCGCTGGCGGTCGGACTCAGGCCCATCCCGCTGTGGCCAGCGGGGACCAAGCGCCTGGAGAGCTCGCAGATGACGCGGCCCGGGGTCCGCGGAGCTCCGGGATCATGGGCGCCTGGTCCGGCGGGGCTAGAACCGGGGGTGACGAGGTGGAGCGGCGCCGCCAGGGGGAGCCCGGCAAACGGCGGTGAGGGCGCGCGGGGCGGGACGCGCGGAACGGGGACGCGCACGAGGGTAGGTGCAGACGCTGCGCCTGTGCAGTAAACTCATCCGTGGTCACTGGCTGGAAGGAAGGAGCCACACTCTGAGGAAGGGCAGGCGCTGCACACTGGAGCTGGTCATTCGTGGGTCACGCAGAGCCGTGAGGTCGCAGAGTCAGAGGTAGCACCTGAGACCGCTGGAGAAGTCCACAGTTACTAACCAGCCACGCCGAAGGCTTTGAGAACAGATTATGAAGCCTGGGAAGCATGCTTCAGTTTCACTACTCGGTGAGATCCAGGCAAGCCTGCGCTAGAGTGAGACACAAACGCTAAATATGGGAGCCGGACTGATGGCTTAGGTTAAGAGAACCTATTGCTCCTGCAGAGGATCCGAGTTCAGTTCCCAGCACTCACGAGGTGGCTCACAACAGTCTATAACACCAGTTCCTGGGGTTCTGACACCTTCTTCTGGCCTTTGCCAGCACCAGGCATGCAGGCACATGGTACACAAATGTGCAGCCACAAACAGGTATACACATCAAATAAACCTTTTAAAAATTAAAGCTAAATAGTACCGGGTGGCGCACACCTTTAATCCCAGGAGACAGAGGCAGACGGCTCTCGGTGAGTTCAAGGCCAGCCTTGTCTACAAAGTGAGTTCCAGGAAGTGAGAGTTATATACAGAGAAATCCTGTCTCTAAAATAAATAAATAAATAAATAAATAAATAAATAAATAAATAAATAAACCAACCTCAGAACTAACACACCCAGTATACAAGCTCCACTTACATCTCCTGATTTCCACTTCTCGGCCCCTCCATCCTGAGTTTTGTATCTAAGGTGCCCTTGCTTTCTGTTTTTGTTTAGTTTTTTTCCAATGAGACCTTGCTCTTTTAAGCAGTCAGGGATCCTGGGCTCAAACGATCCTTTTTTTCAGCCTCGGTGACTCTACCCACCTGGCCTTTCCCTCTATTAAACCATGTGTTAGCCGGGTGGTGGTAGCACATGTCTTTAATCCCAGCACTCGGGAGGTGGAGGCAGGAGGATCTCTGTGAGTTTGAGTCCAGCCTGGTCTACTTGAGCTAGTTCCAGGACAGGCTCTAAATCTACAGAGAAACCCTGTCTAGAAAAAAATAAATAAATAAACGTGTGCACGCATGTGTTTGATGTGCTTTGGTCAACTCAGCTTTAAACTATGCTTCCTTCACTATCCCCTCACCTTAATTTCCACATCCTTCATAGCCCCCCTTTCTCATTCATGACCTTATTATTCCTAAAGTCCGCACATAGAGCATGCATGACACTTGTCTTTCTGAGTCTGGCTTATTCGGCTTAAAAGGATCACCAGTTTCTTCCTGTTAGTATCCAGACACACCTTGGCCCTGCCCCTTGGGCACAGTCACCTCTCATCTTACGGCAAGCAGTTCCACTGTGTGCAGTGCAGAGGTCCCTTTAAGAGACAAGCTCCTCTTTGCTCAGATTCTCACTCCTCCTACTCTTCAACTGGACCTTGGGAGCTCAGTCCAGTGCTCCGATGTGGTCTCTTTCCATCTGTTGTTGGACAAAGGTTCTATGGTGATATTTAAGATAATCATCAGTCTGACTACAGGGCAAGGCCAGTTTGGGCACCCTCTCCTCTATTTCTTAGGGTCTTAGATGAGGTCATCCTTGTAGATTCCTGGGAATTTCTCTAGAGCCAGGTTTCTTACTAACCCCATAATGACTCCCTCAATCAAGATATCTCTTTCCTTGCTCTCATATCTGTCCTTCCTCTGTCTCGACTATCCCATCCCTTCAAGTTCTCCTCAACCCTCCCCTTCTCCCCTCCTCTTTCCCTTCTACCCTTCCTTCTACCTCCCCCCCAACCCCATGCTCCCAATTTTGTCAGGCGATCTTGTCTGTTTCCAGTTTCCAGGTGGGTCTATATATGACCATGAAGAGTTCATCCACTGAAACAGTTTACATGACCTAATGGGAGCTGACCAACTCCAGATGAACTGGGAAGAAACAAGCATAGGATCAAACTAGTCCCTCTGAAATGGTTGACAGCTGGGGCAGACTGAGGGGCCGCTGGCAGTGGCACTGGGATTTATCTCTATTGCGTGTACTGGCTTTTGGGGATCCTATTCTCTTTGGATGTACACCTTTCTCAGCCTAGCTGTAGTAGAGAGGGCCTTGGACTTTCCCCAAAGCAAAATGCCTTACCCTCTCTTAGGATTAGATGGGGGTGGGGTGGGAGGGTGTGTGGAGGGAATGGGAGGAGGGGA
>NC_022015.1:42326875-42336718 GCF_000317375.1 Microtus ochrogaster | reverse complement strand
CTGAGCCATCTCTCCAGCCCCATCACGCTGTATCTTACACTTCCATTTTCCTGCAAACAGTGAAAAGTCGTTCTTTGTAGTTTAATAAAACTATGTTTTCTTTATCCACTCATCCATTGATTTCTCCTTATCCTTTAACTAGTTTTTTTCCCACATCCTTTTGCATCCCTAATACCTTGTTTGGTTTCCATGCTTGAAGCTTTATTTTTAGAATGATGACTGGCCTGGATATCTGTGTTCTCTAAAAATCCATATTCTGAAATCCTAACCCCTAAGTAAATGGACTAGGTGAAAGATTTTGAGAAGAACATAGACCCTGTCAGCAAACTCCTCATGAGTGGGACCTGTGTCTTTAAAAGAGGCCCCTGGAGAGCTAGAAGCCCCTCCCCAATTGCCATCTATGACTCTGAAAACAGGGTCTCACCAGACACTGAACCTGCTAGAGCAGGTCCTGAACCTCCTAGGTTAGTGAATTTTGAGACATTTCTGTTATCTACAGGGGTCTTTATTATGGCATGCCATAATGACTTGAGTGAATAGCCCATAGGGTCAGATCTTTGAACACTTAGTTCCCAGTTCATGGTCTTGCTTGGGGTGTGTGATAGCTAATTTTGATAGTCAAACTTGACTGCATTTGGAATCAGCTAAAAACCCAAGCAGCGGAGCATGCCTGTGAGGTTATTTGAGATGGAAGACCCTCCGTAACTCTGAGCCAGACCTTCTGCTAGCAGCTCACATGAAAGAACCCAGAAGAAACTCCTGCTTTTTGAGACTTGCCCTCACTGTCTGCAAGTTTATCTAGCCTGCTGCCAGGCATCCCCTCAGCAGTGTTAGAGCCTGCTTCTTTGGTCCCAGCATAGACTAAGAACCAGCAGCTCTCTAGGACGCCTTCCAGACTCCAGCACCAGATCAGGACCAAGAAACATAGTCTGGAGGACTGACGGCCTGCTGAATTCTTAGCCTTTCCCTCATGAGACAGCCATTGTTGGACTATCCACGATATATAATTTTATAATATTATATATTAATTATATATATATTCAATCAGTTCTGTTCCCATAGAGAACCCTGATAATATAGAAGGGTTTAGGAGGTGTGGCCTTGCTGGAGGTGGTGGGCTTTTAGAGAAAAAAGCCTTGTACCACTTCCGTTCCGCTCTGTGCTCATGGTTGAGGGATGAGCTCACAGCTTGCCGATCCTGACACCATGCCTGCCGCTTGCTGCCATGCTTCTTGGGGTAGTTTAATATGATTGGCCCCCATAAGTTTGTAGGGGATGGCACTATTAGGAAGTATAACTTTGTTGGAGTAGGTGTGGTCTTGTTGGAGGAAGTGTGTCACTGTGGAGTCAGGCTTGGAGGTCTTCTTTGGCTTCCCTCAGTGTGACGCTCGGTCCACTCCTGTTGCCTTCTGATCAAGATGTAGCCAGTACCATGTCTGCCGCCATGCTCCTGACCATGGTGATACAGAACTGAACCTCTGAGACTGTAAGCGAGCCACCACTGTTAAATAGTTTCCTTATAAGAGTTGCAGTGGCCACGTGTCTCTTCACAATAACAGAAACCCTAAGACACATCCTCATCCTCATGAACTTATATCTCTCTGGAACATAAGCCTGAATAAACTCTCCTTTCTATAAACTGCCATGGTCATGGTTTTTATCACAGCATGGAAAAAAAAAAAAGCAACTGGTATATTTAGCAAAAGTAGTGAGACAAACGCTGCTATCACGCTGTGTGTTCTCTTTGGCGACTTCCTTCTCCCAGGGCTGTTTCTATGACTTACTCACACATCAGAGGCAAGGAGGTCCTTGTGCTGACAGATAGATACTAGGGAACCATTAATATGACACACACAGGGTTGTTCCTTCAAAGGGGGAGATTGAGATAACCTGTTATCCGCCATGGTTAATAGCCTGGTGGCTTTTGCACCGTGACTGAGGCTGTACTGGATCCTCCCCCAAACCCTTATTGTGAACTTGTTTTTCCAGTCAATCTATAGCACCCACCAGGGGGTCACATGTACTTCACAAGCAGTTTCAGTGTAGTCATGCCCAATCTTTGTTTAGCTTACTTTGTGCTTTATTGTGCACACGGGATTGAGTTATTATCACCAGGAAAGTTTTACCAAATTGTACTGTGCTTAAATATGCCAAAAATAAATTATTTGGAGTCAGACTTACAAAGTTGAAGCAACACTAGCTACTTAATCATGCTGCATTGAACTCCCTTCTTGCCTCCCAAGGACTGTTACTCTGCTAGCCATTGTGGTCACAGAGACACGTACACACATTCATATTACTGTAGAGACTGTAAAATAGTCCGCTGTGTCTTCATACCTTGATTTATTGAGCCGGTGATAAAGTTACTGGGTGGATAGCTGTGATTGTTTGCCTTTCTCCTTAACTGAAGCAATTGGAAAGGAACCCGAATTGTGTCTTGGTATATACATGCAAGAGAGTTATTGAGGCTTGATACCCAAGGATACATATAAAATGTCAGCTTTAAATAAAAAACTATCTTTTTCTAACTGACAATACCAATTTCACTTCTACCAGGAATATGTTAGAGGTCTTATTGGTTTACATTTTCATCAGTGTTAATGTTAGGAGCCGTGTGACTTCTTCGAGGGAAAAGACCTGAGAACAGCACACACAAGTTGCCCTTGTGACAAGGCCCAGGAGAATCTGACCCATTTTTAGCAAGGCCAATGGATAGTTCACAGCATAACTTTGGGCATGACCCCAGGAACAAACATGCTACCTGCTCTTCTCGCTCTCTTTATACAAACCATATTGCTGGCTGCTTCTAGCTTTACTTTCTCAGAGCTGTGGGATAAAATAGTTATTACTTCAGGGAAACTTCCCCCTGGTTTTCCTCTGGGTGAGCCAGGGAGGATGTTGTTAAAAATAAACACTGGACCGGATTCAGCCCCTAAAGCCTTTGATGTTTCAAGTGTGACCATGAATTCAGGCTTCTCAAGAACAGGATGTTGCCTTTCCAGCGCACCTTGTGACTAGCCTGAAAGAGTCACAGACATTCATAACAATATTACAAATTATTTGTGTTCTGAAGAGAATGATTTTAACCACAAGGGTCTAGGAGAAATTCTAATAAATAGATCGTAACAGGAGTTAATGGGAACAGTCTAGGAACGGGAAATGAAGCAGAATGATAGAAACCCACACTGCCCTCAGTGAGCAGCTCACAACTGCCAGTGCACCAGCTACAGGGATCTGATGCCTTTGTGGGCATTTGCACTCAAATGGCATATACAGGCATACACTAAACATAAATAAAAATAATAATAAATAAATGAATACCACAAGAGCAATGGGATGAAATGCGGTTGGTAATGCTTCTGTTCATTCATAAAAACCCAACACAAGACACAGGGGACTTGTTCATCACTGGGAAAGGAAAGAATGTTCATTTCGTGTTGAGAAAAATGAAGCTGGACCCCCAATTCCCAAATACACAGAAATAATTCCAGCTAGGTTAAATGGGGGAGGGGTCAGCTGCCAAGATCTGTCCACTCTTCCTGACTAGTTTTTCTCCTACTGCTCACACCCTCTGGTCATCCCATCTAGTTCCCAGGTGTTGGGAACTGGCTCCTAGGTGACTAAGGACCCCTTTCTTATTCTGGAGAATGGATTCTTGGGGTGTTTTGAGCTTGCCCAGGTCCCTCCCAGATGTTCAAATCCTAGGTGACCTAGAGAGAGAGACTTCATGCCACCCTTCTTCCATTACTGCCCCAGAAGGCCCTCATTGGCCACACCCCTCACCACTGGACCTTGGAGTTTGAGGAGGAGCACACAGACCACTGCTCTAATTCAGGCCCAGTTGTGACCTCTAAAAACTGTATGCTGAATCCTGACCCCTAGGACCTCAGAAATGTGATTGTGTTTATAGACACAGCCTTGGCAGAAATAATTAAGATAAAAATGAGGTCTTGTTCGTGTACCCTAGTCCAATATGATTGCAGCCTCGCATAAAAGGGAAAGTAGAACCCAGCTCCAGAGAGCAGAGACAACCAACTGTTTGAGAACAAGAAGAAGCCGGGTGCCACCCCAGGATAGAGACCCCAGGAGAAACCCAACCTGTCAACACCTGATCTTCAACTCCAGCCTCCAGAAGAGACAAAACAGAATTCTGTCGTCTACAACCCCACCCCAGTCTGTTGTGTTTTGTTGTGGCAACCCAAGTGAATGAGTACAGCCTCCCTCATTTCCTAACCGAACAGAGTGTGGAGTGGGGGAAGGGTGCCACTGGCCCTGGGGACCCAGATCTGACTTCAGTGCAGGGCGTTGTATCCTGGATCAACTGGCCTCTCCACCTGTAGTTTCTCCTCCCCACTGTGCATAGCATGTATTTACCCTGAACATGGCAGGGACTGGATTCCCACAGAAATGCCTTTGGCTGGGCTGCTCCACCTACCCAGCAGGAGCTGGACAAACTTCCTGGTTTGTGCTCCCCGTTACAAGCTAAATCGGGGTTTCTCAGACACTCATGCACAACAGAACTGCCTGCAGGGCCAGTTCTTGAACTTCACCCCTAAAATGCCCTCTTCAGTAGGCCTGGGGTGGAGGCCCCACAACTCTGGCAAACGTCTAGATGAGGAGATCAGGTGAAGTAGCCCAGCCATATCCCTCAGCCCAGGCCCCTCACTAGCTCTCCCCTGTCCCAGGAACGATTTTCCTCTCCTGCACCCGGCTCACTTGGCATTCTGTCTCCCCTGGTTCTGCCAGGAATTCCCTGCTGTCAAGTCTGACCCCGCGGTTAGACTAACTAGACTAAAGACAAGTTAGGCTAAAGTTGAGAAGTTATGCTATTTTTATTTATTTATTTATTTTTTTATTATTTTTTTTTTTTTGGTTTTTCGAGACAGGATTTCTGTGTGTGGCTTTGGAGCCTGTCCTGGAACTAGCTCTGTAGACCAGGCTG
The DNA here is from genome assembly GCF_000317375.1 of Microtus ochrogaster. Lineage (NCBI taxonomy): Eukaryota > Metazoa > Chordata > Mammalia > Rodentia > Cricetidae > Microtus > Microtus ochrogaster. Next base: position 42,331,776 of record NC_022015.1, on the reverse strand, counting down.
GTCTCGAACTCACAGAGATCCGCCTGCCTCTGCCTCCCAAGTGCTGGGAGTTATGCTATTTTTTAAGGAGAAGCTTTACTGGGATCTGTACCAGGCCTGGAGGCCTCTCCTAAAACACAGCTCTCTAGGCCCAGGCTCAAACTCAACACCCAGCCATGGTCACCCTCTTGACCCACAGGTGAACTGACTGTTCAGAGAGAAGAAATAGGAGAACACAACACGCAAGAGCAGAGGCTGTGTTCCCACCAGCCCAGGCTGCTCTGTCTGAGCCCAAGAGAACCCTCCTTTCCCTTTACTCGCCCCACTTTCTTGTGACCCCAGCTGGTCCCTGGCATTTGCAGCTAACGCTGAAATGGTCTCAACGGACTGTACAACTGGGAGAAAAGGGAGTAGGGAAAGAGGCAAGGGAATGAGGGCAGGAGGAGCCAGGAAGCTGGGGGCGGGGCCTCTCGAGGAACCTGCACACGTGTACCACCACCATCCCTTCCTCTGACCCGCTGAAGGCCCAGGTGAGCCCTCGCTGAAAGGAGCCAACCCTAGGCTTCCCTTTGAGATGGCGGAGTGCTTCAGACGCAGATGAGTTAGTTAACCGGCCCGGGACTGAGAGCCAGCTACCCGCCCCAAGACACGGTGTTTCTGCTAGCAGCATTCAAAGCTGCTGCTGTGTACCACGGCTGGGGGCGGAGTAGGGGCTGGTATGGGTCCTAGAGTGGACCACTGACCTTCCCAGGTCTGCTCCAAAAAACATTAGGACTCCATAGGGAACAGGTGAGACTAACAGCTTGAACAGCTGTTGCAGAGCCTGAAGACCCTGCCTGGAAAAGATTCAGTGGGGGGGACGGCGCTGCTGGAATCAGGATTGGCCGTTGAGTTGGAGTTGCCCCGCCTGCTCCCATGTCCGCGGCTGAACACCTGGACCCGATTCCTGACAGCTTCATCCTGCAGCCGCCGGTCTTCCACCCGGTGAGTAGTCTTAACTCAGTTGAGGAATCAGCTGAATTCCAGCTTGCATGGGAGTGACTGGGCTCCCAGGGTCCTTGCCTCTTCAGTTTGTCTCTTCTGAGCGGGGTGGCCAGAAGAACGGAGGTGGGATTGTTGATAGAGACGCTAAAAGGGTAGCTGCTTCTTGGAGCTGGAAGGAAGGGCCTGGGACCGCTCCCAATCAGGAGTAGTGGAAATCCCTCTCTCCTTCCTCCCGTTCAGTGCCCAGGAGACTGCAGCCCAGCAATGCTCTACAGAAGGCCCAGCTCCCAGCAGACACCGCCACTAATGAGCACAGGTTATTACCTTGCCCGGCTTGGTCGTCCCTAGAGGACTCCATCACTCAGTTAATTAACAAGTTCTGCCAAGAGCCTGGGAACTGGAAGTCACTGTGCTGCTGGGTCCTGCAAAGCTGTGGGTACCATGCCATGTGGAGAGCCTGGCCTCTGGCATCTCCCCAGGCGCCTGAGTAATGGGCTGAAGTACCGGAAATCTCCTGGGCACCCATCGCCTCTTCACAGGCTAAGAACCACCCCCTGGAGGGCCTCCCTAGGGTGGTCTGGGTTCTCTGATTACCACTGGGTGTTGACAAGCAATACATGAAGGCTGATGCTGTGACCCCGCCACCGGGTTCACCTGCTGGCCTGTTGGCAAGCCTTTTGCAGAGCTCCCACAGTGCTCAGATAGTTGCTGAGTCTGTCGAAGGGAAAGGCAATGAGGCTCCAGTTATAAGGGGCTATGGTCTTAATGGGAAAACATCTAGCCAGTGCCTCTATACTAGGGAGCCGAGGGCCAAGCTAGCATCGTGCGCTAAGTGCTCTGAGAACTCGGGAGAGGAAAAGCAAAAAGGTGTCCGGATGGAGAGAGAGAGAAAAGGGTGAGAGGGAACAGGCCCAGAAAAAGAGGTGAAAAGTGTATGCGTACTTTAGGAAGGCCAGGTGTAGCACGATTAATAGAAACTCAGAGACAGAAATTGGGGTTCAACCTGAAAACCAGAAAAGCAAAATAGCCAGCCACTGGTTCTTACCTCAACCTCAGTCCGAAATGGTGATCCTGCCTCCAGGAAGCCCCAGAATGAGACTGAGCCTGAGAGCTGTCTCCTCCCATTTTATAATCCTCTCTAGTTCTGGGATTAAGGACGTGCACCACTACCGCCTGGTTTCTATGGCAAACTAGTGTGGCCACTGGGATTAAAGGTGTGTGTCATTGCTGCCTGGTCTGTATGTCTGACCAGTGTGGGGTGTTTTACTTTTCTGATCCTCAGGCAAGCTTTATTTATTAAAATACAAATGAAATGCCACTGCAGTCAGGCACCCTCTGTGTGAGAAAAGATGGGCCCTGGGGGTGACTGACCACTGCTGGGTATCTCGGAGAGTTCACAGCAGGGTCAGCTTGCTCCCAACTTCTCCGAATCCTCCTCTCAGCTCCTAAACTCTGGACACTCACCAGTCCTCAGACGTTTCCTGCCCGGGTGGTATCCAGTGGGTGAACTCCTCAGTGGGGTCACAGTAGCCTGTTGGTGCTCTAACAGGGCGGTGAAGCTATATTAGCCCCCCCTCCCCGGGCATTGTGGTTTTAACATCTCTGCCCAATCACCAGTCCTCAGACGTTTCCTGCCCGGGTGGCATCCAGTGGGTGAACTCCTCAGTGGGGTCACGGTAGCCTGTTGGTGCTCTAACAGGGTGGTGAAGCTATATTAGGCTCCCCCCCCCAGGCATTGTGGTTTTAACATCTCTGCCCAAGACAGGAGAGCTTTGAGAAGACCTGTGATGGTTCATTGGATGGGATTTAGAATTGCCATGGAAACAAATCTCTAGACAAGCCTGTGAGATATTATCTAGACTCCATTAATCAAGGTAATGAGAGTCACCCCTCAGTGTGGGGTGGCACCATTCTGGGGGCTGAATCCTGGTCTAAATAAAAAGCGTGCATCAGGATAAGCACCAGCTTTCTTTGAATCCTGACTGGATACAATGTGACCAACTGCTTCACGCTCCTATTTCTATTTCCGTGACTTCCTGCCATGATGGACTGTCCCCTGGAACCGTGAGGCAGAAGAAACCCTCCCTTCCTTCAGCTGCTCTTGTCGGGGATCTTGTTAGAGGCAGAGGGAAGTAACTTACCCTGGAATATCAGAGAGAAAACCATATGTCCACATGCAGGGAAGGTGGTAGGAGGTGCCACTCTCACAACTCAAGTGTCAAGAATCGAAGGCCAAGCCGGGCGGTGGTGGTGCACGCCTTTAATCCCAGCACTCGGGAGGCAGAGGCAGGGGGATCTCTGTGAGTTCGAGGCCAGCCTGGTCTACAAGAGCTAGTTCCAGGACAGGAACCAAAAGCTACGGAGAAACCCTATCTAGAAAATCAAAAAAAAAAAAAAAGAAAGAAAAGAAAAGGAAAGAAAAAAAAAAGAATCGAAGGCCATGGAGGCTTGAACACCACTGGCCTTTGCCTTTTTATTTGGTCTAGGAGCAGCCTATGGAAAGGTACTGTCCCCATTTAGGGTGGGTCTTCCCACTTCAATTATCCTTACCTAGAAAATCCCTCACAGATGTTCCCCAGAGTGTGTTTCTGCAGTATCTGTAAATTTAATCCATCAAGCTAAGAGTCGAGATTAACTTCACAGTGGGGAAGCTGAGTTTCCTGGTCTTTCCTCACCACCACAGCCACCCCTGCACACAGGAGTCCCTGGTTCCGCCACAGGTCGGCTCACCCCGTTTCTCTCCCCTGTTCAGGTGGTTCCCTATACCACAACACTTTTCGGTGGCCTGTATGCAGGCAAGATGATCATGCTGCAGGGCGTGGTCCCTCTACGTGCACGAAGGTAAGAGGGGCTGTCTAGGACTTGGTAGAGCCCAGATTCAGGGGCATCAACCTGGGGTTCCTCTCTATCTTCAGAATGTCTGTGGGTCTCTGATCAGAAGGGCGTCTCAAAAGTCACACAACGCCGCCACCAGGTTTCAGGTGGACTTCCAGTGTGGGTGCAGCCTGCACCCTCAGCCAGATATTGCCTTCCACTTCAACCCTCGCTTCTACACTGTCAAACCCCATGTCATCTGCAACACCCTCCAAGGTGGAGTCTGGCAGAAAGAAGTCCGGTGGCCTGGTGTCACCCTGCAGAGAGGTGCTAGCTTCCTCGTGCTCTTTCTCTTTGAGAACGAAGAGGTGAAGGTGAGTATAAAGGAGACGTATCAAGCAGCCCAGGCCTGGCACCCTACACCATTCCTTCTCTTGTCCAACTTTCCGTGGCCCTGTGATAAACAGCGCTGTGGAGAGGGGGCTAAGGCTGCTCTGGGCCCAAACAGCAGTAAGAAAGCACTAAGGCCCCTGGGTCTAGCGGGCAGAGGCATCCACTTCACGGTCAGGGCAAGCACTTGGAGGGCTTCTGCTGGGTGCCAGGCACTGTCCTAAACCCTTTACAAGAATGTGTCCATTAAGTCCTCCCCACAAGGTCTGAGGTGGATACTATCACAATCCCCTTACAGCTGAGGCAGCAGGAGACAGGGGGAATACTTAATGCCCAGACTTTGACCTCCAATATGAGCCTAGTAGACAGATAATGAGACCTTCAGAAGGCTCCACAGGACAAGGCTGCTGTAGAGGGAAGTCTTAGTGTATACAAATTATCCCCAACTTCCTGAGCCTTGGTTTCCTTCCTGTAGATAGGAGGAGAAGGATAATGGCAGTGTTAACGGTGGTGGTGGTGGTTGCCCTGAACTGCATGGTGACCATTGCTGTTTGACAAAGTTCCAGCATTTCAACATTGTAGACAATTCTCCAGCACCTTTTAACTTTCATTCTCACTATGTGTTATGGGAGTTCCCTTACGTCTTTTCCTTTGGGAAATTCCATGTGGGCTTTGAAGGATGAAAATGTGTAAAACAGCAGCCTCTTTTTTTTTTTTTTTTTTTTTTTTTTTTT
>NC_022015.1:42325178-42326775 GCF_000317375.1 Microtus ochrogaster | reverse complement strand
TTTTTGGTTTTTCGAGACAGGGTTTCTCTGTGGTTTTGGAGCCTGTCCTGGAACTAGCTCTTGTAGACCAGGCTGGCCTCGAACTCCCAGAGATCCGCCTGCCTCTGCCTCCCGAGCGCTGGGATTAAAGGCGTGCGCCACCACCGCCCGGCAAACAGCAGCAGCCTCTTTAAACAAAATAATTCCTAGGAAAAACTTCCCTCCACCGTGGAACCATATAGCCAGATGATTCTGCGCACAGGAATCCTGTTGTGCCCTTGTGATTACACCAAGAACAGGAAAATTGGAGATTTACTACGGACACACTTGACACCAAGGATGAAATGCCTACAGTTCAGATCCAGGGCCTGAGGCCATTAAGGGCAAGAGTTCATTTAATAAGTACAGAGAAGTCAAAGTGGAATAAGGGGAAAGAGTAAGACATCTTGATCTTCTCTCCCAGGAGCGTATGAAGGGAACAGGCCCATATTGTAAGACCAAGACACAAGGGAGGCAATTAGGGAACAGCTCAGCACAAATGCTGCATCCTGCCCCTAGTGATATTACCGTGCACGAGAACAGATCGAAAAATATACGATGAAACCCACTTTAAGAGTTTTATTAACAAAGAGAAGGGAGAGAGAAAAAGTGGGTGGTGGGAGAGCGTGGAGTGGGCGTGTCTGTTTGTTAAAGGCTGTTTAGTATATTCACATAGGGGTTCATGTAGCCACATCACACAAAGATTACGGTGACCACTCTGCCCATAGATTACATAGGGCATAAGGCCCTAGGGTAACTAGGTAGTTTGCATGAACGTTGATGGCGCATGTGAAGCCATGGGACCCAGAAATGCTAATGCCTGGGGTGACTAAGCATTCTGCCTGAATGATGATGGCCATGGGACCCCAGATGTAATAGAAATAACAACACCTAGAGGAGTGAAAATTGCTCTTAAATTGTAGTGGAGTGTCTGGGCCCCAGAAAAAGTCCTTTTCCCAAAGTCATGCATTTGGTTAAAGGCCTCCATTCCTTCAGGGACTTGAAGAAAGTTCCTACTTGCTAAAAGCGGTCATTCTTATCTCTAGCAGGAGCAACTTGCCGGCCCCATTGGTATAAGAGGGCTGCTAGTGGAGTTACTGACCCTTTGAGCACAATAGGCATTTATATACTTGCTGAACTCAATACTTTTGTCTCAGGAAAAAGGTGTAACGAAGTTAAAGGCCGCTTTTGCCCCTGAATCAGTGAGCCTGAGTTCACTCTTGCCTGTGGCTAAATTAAGCACAAAAGATGTAACCGTTTTCAGTAAACTCAATGGCAGCCATCCTGATTCACCCTCAGATTTTGTCCATCTCCCCATCCCCAAACCCCAACCCCAACCCCAGGGATCCATATTTCCTCTTTGCGACCTGAACCCTGCCAAAGCAGGTCTCCAGCAGGCAGTGGCAATGATAATGATGACAACTCACACTGGCTAGGAAGGGAGAGCTCTGTCAGAGCGCTTGGACAGTGCTCTGGCTAGGAAGGGAAAGCTCTGTCAGCGTGTGGGCAGTGCTCTGGCTAGGAAGGGAGAGCTCCGTCAGCGCACGTGGACAGTGCTCTGGCTAGGAAGGGAGAGCTC
>NC_022015.1:42320052-42325078 GCF_000317375.1 Microtus ochrogaster | reverse complement strand
CAGTGCTCTGGCTAGGAAGGGAGAGCTCCGTCAGCGCACGTGGACAGTGCTCTGGCTAGGAAGGGAGAGCTCTGTCAGAGCCCGTGGACAGTGCTCTGGCTAGGAAAGGAGAGCTCTGTCAGAGCGTGTGGGCAGTGCTCTGGCTAGGAAGGGAAAGCTCTGTCAGAGCGTGTGGGCAGTGCTCCGGATCGACTCTGCCACCTACAGCTCTACAACCTTGGGCAGATTACAGAAGTTCATCTGTATAGTGCACCTGTCTTGCAGAGTTTGGAAAAAAGTCAGTAGAATCTAGGGAGGCTTGCTAGGGCCTGGGAGAGATTATGCAAACAGTGAACAGTAGGCCACTCTTCAGCTGGGCTCTGTCTGCTTCACCAGGTGAGTGTTAATGGACAGCATTTTCTTCACTACCGCTACCGGCTCCCACTGTCACGTGTGGACACCCTGGGCATATATGGTGACATTTTGGTGAAGGCTGTTGGATTCTTGAACATCAATGTAAGTTTTCTTAGAGCCAAGACTGGGTCAGTGGTGGCTTCTGACTTCCCCTGATCTGGACAGGTCTGGGGCTCGCTCACTCACCCCAGCTGAGAGACAGGGAGAGCTTACATGCCCCAGATAACTGAGAGAGACAAGTGCATAAGGTGTCAGAAATGAATGGGGCGGGAAGAAGAGAAGGTGACTTCAGTAAGGAAGCCCTGGAGCCATAGACAAGAATCTTTCCTTCACTGAGGGGTCAAAGGATTCGGCACATCAGGGTCCATGCAAGCTGCAGTTTGAAAGATAGACCCTGTCTACCCAATTAACTTATTCAAAATACAGCTAAATGTGTGGCTCAGTGGTAGAGCACTGCCCTGGCAAACACAAGGCCCTAGGTTCAAACCTCAGTGCTGCCAAAAACAGCCCTGGGTTGGTTCAGTAAACCCAGGAATAGAAATGTTCAACACAGCAGCTTTAAAAGGCATGAGATGCAGACAGGGGCTTACAGTGGTCCCAAAGTCTTGTGGCTCTTTTTTCTTTCTTAACAGCCATTTGTGGAAGGCAGCAGAGAGTATCCAGTTGGATATGTGAGTTTCTTCTGGTTTTTTGTTACATTTATTTATTTTGCGTATGTAAATACATGATGTGTCCATGTGTGCATGATGAGGAAACCACACTTGTGTGGAGGTCAGAGGACAATTTGTAGGGGTTTCCTTTCCCCACATGTGTCCAGGGAAGGAAGTCAGTCGTTAGACTTGATGGCTCCCCAGCACAGATATCTGAGTCTAGGGAGCAAGGCTGGACAGTCATGCTTAGACGCCAGCTGGCCTCTGTCCTTCCTGCACATGGTCGCACAAGGCCCAACCGACCCTTCCCTCACTGCTGTGGACACCAGCAATATGCCTGGCTCCCTTAAGTCCCTGGAAAGCCCGGATTTGCTTCTCCTCTCCTATCTCTAAGGTATCTAGCTACCTGCAGAGGCCCATGATGCCCATTGGAAGATACTTTCTATGGAGTTTTAGCTCCTCAGATCAACCCTGAAAGATGACTGAGGCTGGCTCACAGGACAAAATAGGGAGATGAGAGCCATGACCTTGCTAGAGATGTGGGATGGCAGCTCCACCCTCCTTCCACCTCTTCCACCACTCAGAGAGGGTATCTTAAGATTCAAAGGATCCCCCACTGGGAGCCCAGTCACTCACCTGCTGCTAGGAGAAGCACAAACTCTGTGTCCCCCAGTGCAAGCAAAGTAGGAAGACCTCTTTACCCAGACAAATGCTAACAGCCTCCCCTGCCTCTTTCTCTCTCCTTCAGCCCTTCCTGCTGTATAGCCCCAGACTGGTAAGTGGCCCTGTTCTAGGTCTCTCCTGGAGTGTAGTACCATTTTAGCTCCCTGACTTCCCGGACTCCCTTTCTCTGTAGAACACCACATCAGTGGGAGGGTGAGGCAGCTCTAGGCTGAACTCCAGGTTCATCTTACCCTCTTCACTTACTCTGCAAACGGGTATTTAATACTTCCTGTGACTGGCTCAGTGCCAAGCACTAGGCTATGGCATCCATCCAGTCTCAGACCTCCAGTTGCTCATAGGTGACAGAGTGACAAACTACCGCATGCCTGCTGTATACGGTTCAGAGCACATCTGTGGAAGGCACCAGGACACTGAGCACAACCTGGAGGTGCTTACTATATGGGCAGGACTGAGTCTCCTAGCTGCAAGCCTCTGGAGAAACTCACCTACCCTGGTGTCCCTGGGTCCCTGAAGGTAGCCTGCTGGTGAGGGACCCTGACACCCCTATGATCACCGTCTCAGTCATTTTCCATCTGTCAGGAGGTGCCCTGCTCACGCACTCTTCCTCGGGGTCTCTGGCCTGGGCAAGTCATCGTAGTTCGAGGACTGGTCTTGCAAGAGCCAAAAGAGTAAGTATTTAATTTCTAAAAAAGGAAGGAAGGGAGGGAGAGAGGGAGAAAAGGAGGGAGGGAAGGAGAGAAAGAAGGAAGGAGGGAGGGAGGGAGGGAAGGAGGGAGGGAAGGAGGGAGGGAGGGGCGGGCCCTGTGGTTAAGTTTCCAGCATCACCATTTAGCCCCTTATTACAGCAGAGCAAAGAGAAGTAGGTTAGCCCAGGTTGCAGAGATCGTGACCAGGGTTGGGGCTGGAAACGGTAGCCCCAGTCATGGGTGGTGCGTCCCTGTGGAGTGAACTAGCTTCACATCACAAGCCCCAGAAAGGAACCTTTGCAGTTGAGACCCAGATAGGAGATATGGCCTCCTACTTTTTCACAATGCTTGGTTTAGGAAACAAGCTACCCTAGAAAGGAAGTGTTTGGGAGCCAGAACCTAGAGGCGGCTAGAAAATGGATGTTTCCTGGCTTCTCCTCCAGTGGATACTCAAACCCCGACCTGTAGCTTTGATCCATTTAGACCAGAGGCTTCAGTGTCCCCTAATGTCACCCTGACCACGTTCAACAGAGCCCTAGACTTGGTAAGAGATTCCCTCTAGATGCCCATTAAAAATCTGGAGCAGGAGAGATGGCTTAGTATCTAGGAACTCTCCCAATACAACTCGAGGGCTGGAGTTCAGACGTCAGCACCCATGGAACAAGCCAGGTACACTCATAACCCCCAGCACCCATGGAGACAGAGACAGGAAGAACACCAGGGCCTGCTGGCCTCTAGCCTCACTGAGAAGCTCAGCGAGGGAGCCTATTTCAATGAAATAGCAGAAAAAAATAGAGGATGCCTGACACCCTCCTCTAGTCCTGGCATGTACACACACACACACACACACACACACACACACACACAAATAATTAAAAAGATACAGGTGCTGTATTCTGTAATAACTCTCTAAGCAAAATACCATTTTCATACTCATCTGCTGTTCTGCACAAGCAACTTCCATGTTTTTTCACTTAATTCCAACAGCCCAAGACGAGAACAGCACTCTTGTCCTCCCTAATTTACAGACGAGGAAACACACGGAGATTAAGAGACTTGTCCAGGCTGCAGCTCTGAAGCTACAAAGCATAAACCCTGGAGCCTGGTCCTTACTGCTAATCTCTTTGCCAATGTGTTAGGCCCCATCCTGACAACAGTAAACGTTAGCTGCTGCTGTGATCACAGCTCTCCCCACTTGCAGAGCAATGAATGGAGGCTCCAGCTCTGCCCCCATAGGCTTCCAGTCAGGGATTCAAGTGTGATATCCATGCGCTATCTATGCCTCTGTGCTGACGTGTATCCAAGTGTCCCTCCCAGAGCCTGACACAGAAACTTAATTCTCGGAAGCTAGCCAATCTTCCAGTGGTTCTCTGCCTCCAACCTCTGCTTCAGAGATACAACAGCCTGAAGGCAACAGAGACTGATCCACTTCTCCTGCTGCTTCCTGTAGTTTCACCCTGAGCCTGAGGGATGGGGCCACCCGTGTTCCTGTGACACTCAGAGCTTCCTTCACAGACAGAACACTGGCCTGGGTCTCCTCCTGGGGACGAAAGAAGCTGATCTCAGCCCCCTTCCTCTTTTACCCCCAGCGATTCTTTGAGGTAGGTCTGAGCTGTCACATCTCTTCTGGAGCCCATTCCCATAGTGATCTGGAAGACTATGGGCTACATCCAGGTATGGATGAGCAGACCAATACCCTGGAGCTAGGTAGGCAGAGCCAGTCCCACAGAGACACTGTCCAGACATTGGCCTTCAGTACTCTATACTGATGCCAGAGATGCTGGGCCCAGAAACACAGGCATAATGAATGCAGGTGGGGCCAAGCATCTGCTGTCTTGAAAATCTGCCCTAAGCCTCTACTGGCCAGGTGTGATAGAGCACACCTGTAATGCCAGGCCTTGGAAAGTAGAGGCAGAAGGAGCAGGAGCTCAAGGCTAGTCTCAGCTACATAGGAAGCTTGAGGCCAGCCTGAGCTGCATGAGACCTGATCTCGAGCTCCCTTTATGGCTCCAGTGTGTAACCAGGATTGAGAACATTTCCCAGTGGAAAGCAACATTGCAGATGGTGAACTTTAACCCCTGGGCCTGACTGTCTCTGGTCACTGTGTCCCCTCATTAGAGGAGGATTTCTCTAGTGGTACACCAGGGAGGGTTTGTCTGGAAGCCCACCACCCAATCAGGTTCTTCTTACCAGGTACTGCTTCTGTGCCAGGAGGGAGGGCTGAAGCTGGCACTCAATGGGCAAGGGCTGGGGGCCACCAGCCTGGACCAGAAAGCCCTGGAGCAGCTGCGGGAGCTCAGGATCAGTGGGAGTGTCCATCTCTACTGCGTCCACTACTAAGGAGAACTCCAAGGGCACCCCAATCAAAGAAGAGGAAGGGCAGCTGCAGCCAGGGCTCCACAGTACAGCCTCACTCTGCCATCCTCACTGGACCCTTGACCTGTCATCGCCACGTCAGGCCTATTCACATCAGGTCACAAGATTGCGTCTACAAGGGCATCAGGGCCCCACGACTAGGGAAGGCTTACAGCTCTGTGCCTCTTCTACCAGGAGCTCGGTGGCTCTGTTTTCCTAGACTGTACTCAAGGGGGACAAACTTTTTTTTTTTTTTTT
>NC_022015.1:42311265-42318930 GCF_000317375.1 Microtus ochrogaster | reverse complement strand
ACGATCAACACATCCATCTATCCACATAGGCCCAGGCCTATGATCAACACATCCATCTATCCACATAGGCCCAGGCCCACGATCAACACATCCATCTATCCACATAGGCCCAGGCCTACGATCAACACATCCATCTATCCTCACATTTCCATTTCCACTCAGATTTTATCTACAATTGCTCAATAGTTTGTGAAGCTTTGCCCAAAGTAACAACCACCACAGTTGCTTGCATGGTCTTGGCTAAAGGAAAATAGCCACATCCCAGAAAAACACACTGATAACGGGGTCACGTTTTAGTCACCTAGCTTTGTAAACAACAGTGATAAAATTATAAAAATTATCTAGGTGGGTCAGCGGCTATGCTGTCTATGTTTGTATAATGTACTATGGGGTGTTCACATAGTGGCAAAATGGTTGAAAAATGAGTTTCTCAGAATTTCTCCTTGTCATAAAATGATACATGGCTTAGCAGAATGAAATAAGGAAGACTGTAGACGGTTTGATTTGTTCTATTCTTGGAAATAGAATCTGGGCTCACCTTACAATGGACTTCGGATTATACCACTTGGAAATGTTTCTGTGATACCATCCACATGCCCGTAGCTGTGACAGGCCACTGGGTGGAAGATGCTGATGGAGGATTCGCTATTTTATAACTTTATACTCTAAGCAGAGAGTCATTTTCTTCCCTCATCCATTCACCAAGAATGATCATACATCTATCATGAAAAAAAAAACCTCAATAAATATGGGGGGGGGTGACTTTTACTAACAATATGCCTTTATTATAATCCAGGGAAAGTACAAGTCAGAGAAGAAGATGGCTGAGAGGCAACCCCTAGACACCAAGGCTCCGGATTCTGGGAAGAATATGGGCCAAAAAGAGAGACAGGCCACTTAGCCAGGGGCAAAGCCTGTGTCTGCTCTTACATACCTTGATGGTCTTCTTATACCTTTAAAGCCAACCCAAAAACTCTGTAGAGAAATTCTTTATTCTCCTTAAAACTTTTTCTCAACTTTTCTCAGATACCACAATATTTTTAGATTTAGGTATTATTAGATACCACGATAATCTTTTTAAATAAACTTGTTAAGGACTTGAAAGATGGTTCAGCAATTAAGAGCACTTGCTGCTCCTCCAGAGAACCCTGGTACAATTCCCAGCCTCCACATGGCCACCCATACCCATCAGTACCTCCAGTTCCAGAAGATCTGATGCCCTCTTCTGGCCTTCACAAGCACTGCATGAATGTGACACACATACACAAGCAAAACACCACATAAACAAATAAAAATTAGCCAGGTGGTGGCAGTAGTGCACACCTTTAATCCTAGCCCTCAGGAGGCAGAGGCAGGCAGATCTCTGAGTTCGAGGCTACCCTGCTTTACAGAATGAGTTCCAGGTAGCCAGGGATACACAGAGAAGCCTGTCTCAAAAATCCACCAAAGAAAAGAAAAATTTTTTAAATAAACTTGTCAGTTCCCACATATATATTTCATAATTTGCACTAGTACCTCAGCAGCAATTATTGATAAAATCATATTTACTTATTTAACCTACTAAAGAAATAAACTATATTGAGAAAAATCTAATATACTACCTTAAAATTTTTGGAGTAAGATTTATTTGGTGCAGATGAATACATCTTAATAAATACATCGTGCATTTATTCACTACTTTGTATTATTTTGTATTATGTTTATAAATTAAATTGGCCTGTCATTTTACTTATTCATATGTATTGGTGACTTTCTGTTGCTGTGATAAACACTGTGACCAAAGAGACTTCTAAAAGACACGGTTAATTTGGGCTTATGGTTCTCAGAATTTGTCATGACAGGAAAGAGCAGGCATGATGGCTGAGTAGCAAGATGAGAACTCGCATTTTGACCTATGCTAGCAGGAAGCAGAGAGAGCAAATTCAAAATGGCAGGAGTCTTCAAACTCCCAATGCCGTCCCCCCCAGTGACATGCTTCCTCCAACAAGGCCACACCTCCCAAGTCTCCCCAAACAGCACCACCCTCAAGCATCTGGACTATGGGGGACATTCTCATTCAAGCCACCAAATCATGCATGCGTTAGACTTTCATTGCTGCGACAATTTAAGAAAGAATTTAAGGAGAGAAGAATTTTTGCTGCCTACGGTTTTAGGGTTTTCCACTCATCATGGTGGAGAGCACTTGGGACAGCTGCTCTCATCATGACCCGGAAGCCAGGGGTGGGGTGGGGTGGGATACGCCCGCACTAGCTCACTTGCTGTTTTCTTTTTCCTCTATGACTCCCAGCCTATCAGAGCATGGTGCCTGCATTCAGGCCAGGTCTTCCACACTTAGTAAACCCTCATAGACACATGGGGAAGCACACTTCACTCATCTTCCAGACATAGCCTTACAGTATGAAGGAAGCTGAAATCAAATACTCAAAAGTTGACCCAAAAGGAATAGCAGCAGCTGGTAGACACTACCTTGCCTTCAGATGGAGGTATTAAATCCTCTGGAATTTTCCATGACAGCATCTGCAACACACAGACAGTACCCTTCTATAAATGCCTTAGGCATGCCTAGCTCCAGAGTTTGTCCTTGGAAGGCACTTGCTGTGGAAAAGTCCACGTTCTCTGCTGGACTGGTCTTTGAGATCCAGGATGCCTGTGTAGGTCCCAGTCCTGCAGGGTCAGGCTCACCTCTGTGTCTGGTGTAGCAGAGCTGCTTGGGGATTTCCATACAGTAGTAAACTATGGGATATTCAAACTCAGCTAAGGGAGGAACCGCCCCCGCCCCAGCTCTGTAATCCTGGCTCTCTCCTATTTCCTTCAACACATTTATGCTCCAGTAAAAGTGTAGAGAAGCCAGTCATAGTGGGAGAGGCAGGTGGATCTCTGTGAGTTCAAAGCCAGCCTGGTCTACAGAGTGTTCCAGAGCAGGCAGGGTTACAGAGAAAGACCCTATCTCAAAGAAAAAAGTAATACGAAATGATTAAAAGTGTTGTCTAAGGCTGAAGAGATGATAGTTTAGTGTCAAAAGAGGTTCCTAATCTTGCAGAGAATTCTAGCTCAGTTCCCAGCATCCATGTTGGGCAGCTCACAGGCACCTGTAACTCTAGTCCCAGGGGATCTAATGCCTCTGGCTCCCATGAATAAAAGCACCAATGCACACAGAACCACGACAGAAGCACACATATACATTATGTAAAAATCTTTAGGAAATAAAAGTGCAGTGTAGAGTTAGCAATCTGAACTCTGAAGGACAAACAGGCTGAACTCAGTAGGGGGCAGCTCAGTCCCCCCAACAGTTGGACTCAGAATGGACTTTGGATTCATCGCTTGATAGCGCTTCAGTCAGCTGTGCCAGGACACTGATACGGATTCGCTAAGGTTAGCCCAGAGCAGTTCAAGGAATCTGCTGTCTCAGACGGTGAGACAAGATCTCATCTACGGGCAGGACATTTCAGAGCATGAAAAGCCTGGTAATGTTTTTTGAGAGCCCAGTACTGATTGCTAAAGATGTAGGAACCCAAAAATGTGAACCTGTTCTACATCGTCAGGAGGTCAGAAATTTCGTTTCAGCTTTTTCAAAGTTGTGGACAGGTGTGGCTACAAAACAAGACGTCCTAACCTGGTTACTTGTTGTTTTGGATGTTTGGCCCCGTAGAGGTAGATCTGTTCCACCCTGACCAAAGTTCAGAGAATTCAAGCACGCTTCTGCTCCTCCCTTTGAAATAGGAGGTTTGACCTAGGGAGTGGCTGCCTGTAGGATATTTGATCTAGGGTGGGTTCACCGCCCAAACATCAAATACTTTTCTCAAGAATTAAAGTCTTGAAGTCCTAAGTATTGGAGCAAATGACTGTTCTGGTTGTCCTTTGTATCATGTTAAAACAGTCTTTTGCAAGTGGAAAATAAACACGCGTGAACTCAGTACGCTGGAGGCACTGAGTAGCCTTTCCGGTACCATCCAATGTCTCTGTGTGTCCTTACCTAACATTTCTAACCCTCACACTCCTACCCTGGAATGCACAAACCCACCACAGCTAGGATCCCGGCAGAAGTCACCCCCAAAAGGTGGATCCTGACACAAATGGTGAGTTTCTTCCTTAAAAATTGAAAAGGGTGGACTGGAGAGCTGGCTCAGCGGTTAAAAACATGTACTGCTTTTCCAGATGACCTGGGTTTGCTTCCCAGAACCCATATCAGGCAGCTCACAGCTGTCTCTAACTCCTGTTCCAGGGAATCTGGTGTCTTCTAGCCTCAACAGACACCTGCACACATGTGGTGTATATAAACTCACAGGCACCACACACACACACACACACACACACACACATCCACATAAAACATAAGTTAGTCCTTTTTCTAATTGCAAAATGAAAGACTTCTGGAGCAGGGAGACTCTCACTCAAGTCTCAGGATAACACGACCCCCAGGAACTCACGAGAGACTGTCCTTGCTACAATAACATGAGGTTTATTGACAGGACAGGAGCCAGTGCACTGGGGCTGAAACTCATTTCCCACACAGGAGTAGACTCTGAGTAGCTGGGAGAAGGGGTATTTAAGGGAAGAAACCACAACCCAAAGGGGATGGGGGGGGGGCATCATTGAAAAATTCCAAAAATACCAGTGATCATTGAAAAATTCTGAAAATACCAGTGATAGTCACAAGGGGGTAACTCCCTGATTTTTAAGATTATTTTTAAGATTACAATCTAACTTTATCTTCAGCTGGTTCCTGAAACAGAGTCACTGGCTAACCTAAATTTTTGGTTCTTCTCTCCCTGCTTAGATTTTTGGCTCTATTTTTTCTACTAGAGGGGTCTGGATTTATCCAAGTCTTTCAAAAGGAGTTTCAATTAAGAAATATCTAAACAAAGAGTACTAAAACCAAAAACACACATGTGTGCTAGAGTAAACAAGTGATGTGTTTTACCATTGTTGCTTGTGCTGGTGGAAATTGTTAATATGCCAACAAAAGAGGAAAATATATAGATTTTGATTTATGGAATTTGATTTATGGAATTGAGCCCCTAAAACAAGTCATTTTCTAGTTGTGTATGCAGAGAGCAATTTTCACCCTCCCTGTTTGCTTTGTTCTCTGGGCATCCCCAGCTGGCCTATTTCCTCCAGACTTTCTCAGAAGAAACACCCCTCTCCTTCACTCTGCACATTCCCCTGCTCCCGACACACAGCTCCTGAGAACTTCCCAGTTGCCTGCAAAGGGAAATACACCCGGGGGTAGATTGCTGCCTTTGTGCTAACAAGGTACTTACTAGAAAGATCATCTTTATCTCTAGTCACCAGATATTTTTTCTAATAAGTGCACAGAATTGCTGGTGTCCCCATGTCAGAGGATCAGCAAATGGCAATTGACATCAGGAGACCAGCCCACCAGGAAACAAAACCCTGCTGGGTGAATCTCAGGCAAGGCCCTACCAGCCTTGGCCCCAGAATGTTTCTTGCTAGTGCTGTGTCTTTGCATGTTTGGAGCTGCCATTTTTCTCTGGTGTCTGGCATGGTGTGAATGGACTTGGGGAGATCCCCACTGCCCTTAATGAAGTACAATAATCTTTTGGAACTATCCCATTCTACTGGGCATTTTACTATGAGATGATTTCTTCTTACAGATTTATTTATTTATCTATTTTACATAAAAATTCCAGTTCCCCCTTTCTCCCTTCCTCTCCCTACCCCCATCACCTTCCTCCCACCCCACCCTCATCTGCTCCTCTGCTCCTCAGAGAGGGTAAGACCTCCCTGGGAAGTCAACTGAATCTGTCCCATCACTTCCTTGAAACAGGACCAAGCCCCACCCCACCCAACCCTCATGTCTAGGCTGAGCAAGGTATCCTTAGAGAATGGGCTCTACAAAGTCAGTTCATGCGCTAGGGTTAGATCCTGCTCCCACTGCCAGTGACTCCACATACAGCCCAAGCCACACACACCACTGGCACGTGCATTCAGGGGGCCTGGTTCAGTCCTATGCAGGTTCCCCAGTTGTCAGTCCAGAGTCAGTGAGCTCCCACTAGCTCGGGTCAGCTGACTTTGTGAGTTTCCTCATCATGGTCTTGACCCCTATGTTCAAGTTGTTGCTCCTCCCTCTCTTCCATTGTACTCCAGGAGCTTGACCCAGTGGTTAGCTGTGGATCTCTGCATCTGCTTCCATCTGTTTCTGGATGAGGGTTCTAGCTTCTCTGGGGTTGTGAACTGTAGGGTGGTTATCCTTTGCTTTATGTTTGATATCTGCTTATGAGTGAGTGCATACTGTATTTGTCTTTCTGGGTCTGGGTTACTTCACTCAGGAGAGTTTTTTTTTCTAGTTCCATCCATTTGCCTTCAAATTTCAAGATGTCATTATTTTTTACCACTGGCTAGTACTCCATTATGTAAATGTACATTTTCTTTATCCATTCTTTGGTTGAGAGGCATCTAGGTTGTTTCCAGGTTCTGGCCATTATGAATAATGCTGCCATGAACATAGTTGAGTACATGTTCTTGTGGTATAATTGTGCCTCCTTTGAATATATACCCAAAAGTGGTATTGCTGGATTTTTGAGTTAGATTGATCCCTAATATTCTGAGAAATTGCCATACTATTTCCACAAAAGCAGTAAAAGTTTGCACTCCCACCAGCAATGGAGGAGTGTTCCCCTTATTCCACATCCTCTCCAGCATAAGATGTCATCAGTATTTTTGATCTTAGCCATTCTGATCAGTGTAAGACAGTATCTCAGAGTTGTTTTGATTTGCATTTCTCTGATGGCTAAGGATGTTGAGCAGTTCCTTACATGCCTTTTAGGCATTTGAGATTCTTCTGTTGAGAATTCTCTGTTTAGATCTCTACCCCATTTTTAAATTGGATTATTTGGTATTTTGATGTCTAGTTTCTTGAATTTTTTGTATATTTTGTTAATCAGTCCTCTGTCCAATGTGGGATTGGTGAAGATCTTTTCTTAATCTGAAGGCTGCTGTTTGTTTTATTGATTGTGTCCTTTGCTTTACAGAAGCTTCTCAATTTCAGGAGGTTCCATTTATTAACTGTTGCTCTCTGTGTTACTCGTGTTATATTAGGAAGTGGTTCCCTGTGCCATCGCATTCAAGGGGACTTCCCACTTTCTCTTCTATGAGGTTCAGTGTTGTGGTTGGATCTATGTTGAAGTCTTTGATCCATTTGGACATGAGTTTTGTTCATGGCAACAGACATGGATCTACTTGCATTCTTACACATGTCAAATCCAGTTATACCAGCACCATTTGTTGAAGATGCTTACCTTTTTCTATTTTATATTTTTAGCTTCTTTGTCAAATATCAGGTGTTCATAGGTGTGTGGGTTAATATCAGTCTTTGATTCAATTCCATTGATTCACCTGTCTGTTTTTATGCCAATACCAAGCTGTTTTCATTACTGTAGCTATATAATAGAGTTTGAAGTTAGGTATGGTGCTGCCTTCAGATGTTCCTTTATATTACAAGAAGGGTTGTTTTGGTGATTCTTGGTTTTTTATTTTTCCATATGAAGTTGAGTATTGTTCTTTTGAGGTCTGTGAAGAATTGTCCTGAGATTTTGATGGGTGTTGCATTGAATCTGTAGATTGCTTTTGGTAAGATTACGACTTTTAGTATGTTAATCCTACCTTTCCATGAGCATGGGATATCTTTCCATTTTCTGATATCCT
>NC_022015.1:42300787-42310745 GCF_000317375.1 Microtus ochrogaster | reverse complement strand
GCTTGCAGTATATTGCCTTTATTATGTTTAAAAACATTCATTGTATCCCTGATCTCTCCAAGACCTTTATCATGAAGGGGCGTTGGATTTTGTCAAAAGCTTTTTAGCATCTAATGAGATGATCATGTTGGTTTATTTCTCTCCATTTGTTTATATGACAGATTACATTGATGGATTTTTGTATGTTGAACCGTTCCTGCAACTCCGGAATGAAGTCGACTTAGTCATGGTGGATGACGTTCTGCCCCCTCAGCAGTGAAAAGACTCTCTAAAATACTTTAGCCAATCCCCATTTCGTGGGTAGCTTGCCTTTCACCAGGAGAGGTCATTTATAAGGCTCCAATTATGCAGATTATCAAGACTTTAATTTTCCTAGGAAAACCCATTTCCAGCATTCAGTACCACTGCCATGAGGGCCAGCCTCTACCAGCACAGGGCTTGATGGGGATCCAGCAGTCAGTGAACTAGGACTTTTCTGTCTAAAGGAATAAGGAAACACACTGCTGAGGGGGCAGAACGTATGTGGGTGTCTTTACAAATTCACTTGAATGAGACTCAGATACAAGGTGCAAGGGGGACACTGAGATGGGCTGCTGGGAGTGCAAAGTTATCTGAAGACTCATCCACACCATGGACAGCCTACCAGACTCGCAGACAGTGTCCTGGGTAGGGTACCTGACAGAGACCAGGGAGAAGGGCTGGCTGGTCTGGATTCTAACAGAGCCAGCCTCTGGTTGGATTTCAAGTTGCCTGGTGCTAATGTGTGAGCAATAGAATCCTGCCTTGAGCAAACCTTTTGTACAACACCCAAAAGGAATTCATTTGCATCCAGAACACAGTGCCATGTCCAATCCTGTGACCCAGTGGGATCACTTATTTAATGAGTTCTCTGTGTGTGTTGGAAATGACTCTGAAGTGGGCTTCCCCTACCACCTGGGGTAGCTAAGTTGAACTCACTCAGAAATGTCAACAACTATCATTATGACCAAGCCGAAATCCAAGAGGTGTTTCTATGGTTGTTCAGATTACTTAGCCACAGAAGAGGGTAAATTTAGTCCTGCAATTCCAGGGATTCTCTTTCTGTTTCACACTGCAGGCCCTGTGCAGGTCTGGGAGGCAGGAGGGAGTCTGGCCAGAGAGGCAGGTTTGGTTCTGTCTCCTCACTCCTGGTGCCTTCTGATGACATGAGCATTTGAGCCATGGAACTCAGCAGGGTATAGCTGTGGGGTATAGCTCAGTGGTAGAGCACTTGCCTTGCATGTGCTGACCCCTGGGTTGGCTCCGCACCATGGCAAAAAACAAGTAAAGAACTTGAATTCAAACATTTATTTTATAAATAGTAGTGTGCTGCAGAATAATCTTTCTGTACACTGTGAATATGTATTACTCCCATTGGTTAATAAAGAAGCTGATTGGCCTATAGCAAGACAGAATAAAATTAGGTGACACAATCACACAGAAAATGCTGGAAGGAAGAAAGATGGAGTCGGAGGAGATGCCAGCCAGCCACTGAGGAAACAGCACATGCAGAAAATGAGGTAAAAAGCCATGAGTCATGTTGCAAAGCATAAATAAGAAAGAGGGGTTAATTTAAATGTAAGAGTTAGGTAGTAATAAGCCTGAGCTATCAGCTGATCCTTTATAATTAATATTAAGCCTCTGAATTAGTTATTTGGGAGCAGGTGGTTGGTTCGGGAGAACTCCGCCTATGGCAGTATTATGTTGGCACGGTAGTTAACCTTGATCGGGGCATTTGATTGATAGAATATAGAATCACCATGAAAACAAGTCTCTGGGTTTGTGTGTGAGGGGTTATTTAGATTAGGTCAAGTGAAGTAAGAAAACCAACCCGAAATGTAGCAGACACCATCCCATGGATAGGGTCTCAGACCAAATAATTAAAGCAGGGGGCTCATCACTCTCCACATCTCACTGTTGATGCAATGGGACCAGTCCTCTCCTGCTCCTGCTGCCAAACACTCAGCAGTTGTGTACTTAGCCCCCAGAACTGTAAACTAATATTCCCTTCCTTAGCGGCTTTTGTCAGGTCACAGTATCAGACAAATAAGTAACAGAGTTAGTAAAGCAGCTCCCAAAAATTGTCCTATAACCTCTGTATGCAGGGGCCCCAAGGCATTGTACACACACACACACACGTTCACATACATGTTTACATGGATATTTAGATTGGTCTGGCTGGTGTTGTGGCTGGTTTTTTGGGGCTTTGTTGGGCTGTGCCGTTGGCTTTCTTTTTGGCTTTCTTTGCCTTTGTTCGCTGGTTTGCTCGCTGTTGTTTTCCTATTTGTTTTGCTGTTTTTGGCGCTGGTTTGTGCTTGGTTCCTTCTTGCGTTGGTGTTGGTTGTGGTGTGTTTTCTGGTTGGAAATCCCAAGAGCTGGGGTGTGGCTATCAGTTAAGGATTCCTATATAAGCTTCCCTGGAGCACAATAAAGTTGGCATTCTTGTTTCAAGGATGACCCATGTCCCTGTGTCTCTGTCTGTGTGTGCGTGTGTTTTTAAATTTCCAGCCTAGTTCCGGGCTAGCGTACCGGTCCCATAGTGCAGGTGCTACACCTAAATGTGCATGTGTTTTTAAATCTCCAGCCCCTTTCCCGGCTCGCATACCATCCAATAGTGCAGGTACTATAGCTCATGTCTTTAATACCAGAACTCAGGAGGCAAAAGCAGGTGGATCTCTGAGCTCAAGGCCAGCCTGGTCTACAGAGAAAGTTCCAGGATAGCCAGGTCTACACAGAGAAACCCTGTCTCAGAAGAAGAAGAAGAAAAGAAAGACAGAATCTTGTGCATTTGATTCAAAACAAATGCTTTAGGGTTTCTATTGCTTGGAAGAGACACCATGACCACAACAACTCTTATAAGGAAAACGTTTCATTGGGGTGGCTTGCTCACAGTTTCAGAGGCTCAGTCCATTATTATCCTGGCAGGGGACATAGTATGCAAGCAGACATGATGCTGGCTATATCTTGGTCAGAAGGCAACAGGAAGTAGACTGTGACACTGGGTGGTATCCTGAGCATAGGAAACTTCAAAGCCCTCCCCTCACAGTGACACGCTTCCTCCAACAAAGCCATGACTCCTAATATTGCCACTCCTTATGAGTTTATGGGAACCAATTACATTCAAGCTACTACAACAAGTTTTACTGGATCAAGGATTGCTCAGTTGGTAGGGTGCTTGCCTAGTATGTATGCAGACCTGGTTCTGTCCCTAAGACCCCAGAACTAAGCATGATGGCACATACCTGTAATCCCAGTGTTTGAGAGGTGGAGGCAGGAGGCTCAGAAGTTATTAAAGTTTATCCTCACTACATAGTGATTTGGAGGCCAGCCTGGACCACATGTAAGTCTATAAAAAAAAAAAAACCCTCTGTTTCTCTAGCCCACAAAAGAGCTAGCCCCCAAAGAAACTCAAATTCAACCCCTTTTGAAATGCCATGTACGTAGAGTGGAGAAATACTTCAGAGGTTAAGAGCACTTACTGTTCTTGCAGAGAGCCTGGGTTTGCTTCCCAGCACCCATGTGTGCTGGGGAAGGTGTCTCAACCATCTGTAACTTCAGTCCTAGGGATTCTGACAATCTGTAGGTATGTTGCTATGACACACAGGTACAAGTCAGAGGACAACTTTTGGGAGTCAGTTTTCTCCTTCCAGTGTAGGTGCCTGATGTGTATCAAAATTTTTCTTGAAGAGACACTACACATGTGTCTACTCCCCCCAGATAGGGAGACCAATGTACAGATACTACTAAAGTCCAGCCTGGTGACCCAGTGAGTTCCACTGAAGTTACAGGAATATGGGTGAGGGGTTACCTAAGCAGAAATGACCAAGGCCCACCCCAGCATGGGTGGCAGTTCACAAAGATGGGCACCTGGAGCACACTGCCCAGCCTCAGGCAGCTCAACGGGTTGGTGTTGGGGAATATTATTTTAAGGTGTATTGCTTTTGTTTATGCTGCATTTGTTTAACTCTGTGAAGCTGTGATTCTTTCCCTGTCTAAAATACCTGATGGTCTAATAAAGAGCTGACCGGCCAATAGCAAGGCAGGAGCATGGATAGGCAGGGCTAGCAGGTAGACAGAATAAATAGAAAGAAATATGAGGAAGAAGAGAACAAGGAGAGGAGGATGTCAGGGGCCAGAAACCCAGCTACACAGCAAACCACAGAGAAAGAAGTTAAGAAAAGTATACAGAAATAAAGAAAGACAAAAGTCCCAAAGCAAAAGGTAGTTCAGATAATTTAAGTTAAGAAAAGCTGGCAAGAAACAAGCCAAGCTAAGGCTGGGCACTCATTACTAAAAATAAGCCTCTGTGTGTGATTTATCTGGGAGCTGGGTGATGGACCTCTCAAAAAGCCAGAAGAGTAAAACATCACACACCAGGCTGGAAAGGGTCCTTTCCAGTGACTGACTGAGTTGGTCTAAACCTCTTCCAGGCAGCTGGTCTGCAGCACCCCTGAAGCTATTTTAAATTGTTGAACTTTCTGCTTAAAGAGCTTCCCTGTTGGATGAAATATTTCAATTGCACAGGATCTGGGGCCAGTTCCCAGATCCCATGGGGCAGCTAATAACCCTCTCTAACTCCAGTCTCAGGGTATCCAGTGCCTCTGCTGGCCTCCACAGGCACTGTGCACACACAGTGCACATACATATGTGTGAACACGTATACACGTAACATTTTAAAAAAAAATCAATTGCAAGGGGATAACTTGCCCCAGTCCTGGGATGAGCACTAAGTTATTAGTCACCCCAAAACCACAAGTACCACATGACTGAGCCATTAGACACAGTTAATTGACTCAATAGAAACCACTTGACCAAAAGGCAGCCCATGTGTAGGCTAAGCTCTGTAGTGCACTGAGCCAATCACATTCTCTCTTGGGAATTCGGGGCTGATGTGAGTGCTAACGAGATGAGGTGGGAAGAGAAGGGCAGGTGGAAATACTGGAGCAATGGTGAGCACTGAGGAGGAGGAAGAGCCAAGGCAGAAGGACCTTGTGCTGGTTGGTTTTTCACAAGGTGACACAAGCTGGAGTCATCTGGGTAGAGGAAGCCTCCGTTGAGAAAATGCCTCCATGAGATTGGCTGTAGTCGAGTCTGTTGTGCATTTTCTTGATCAGTGATTGGTGTGGGAGGGAGGGCCCCTCCCACTGTGGGTGGTACCACCCCTCAGCAGGTGGTCCTGGATTGTGCGAGAAAGCCCTGGAGAGCAAGCCAGCTAGCAGCACCCCACTCCATGGTTTCAGTTTGTTTCAGCTTCTCTCAACGGACTGTGATCAGGGGTGTGTAAGTCGATAAACCCTCGCCTCCCCAAGTTGTCTCTGGTCTTTAGCACAGCAATAGAAAGCTAACTAGAACACACCTGGAATGCAGAGGGACATTGGAAGGCTTTAGGAAGACCAACCAAGAAGTATATCCTGAATTTCTATGCGGAATGGGGTTGTACTAGAGGCTGAGCTTTAAACCTCATGAACCCCAGGACAGCACTCTGCCACTGAGCTACAGTCCCAGACCTAGAGGATCCATCTTTCACACTCCACTGAATATCCATTGACTCCAGCTCCTGAGTCTCAAGGTGCCAAGTTGGATTAAGTTCTAGGCCAGGAGCCCTGGTTATCTGTCTGTCCAGGCTGTTTCCTTTGGGGTACCACATCTGTCCTACGAGATAATCATGTCAGACTCTGTTTTCTGCAATGCAAAGGGTGCTACAGCAAAGAGAAGGAACAAGCAGGAAAGAATGTTGCCCAGAACAGAACCCAGAGCTTCCCTCCAAAGACGTCACACCAGGTAGCTACTGCAGCATCCTTCTGGTAAAATCCCCTGCTTGTGCTTTATTGTATGCTGTGAAAATAAGCCTAATTATAAAACAGTAGAATCTATGAATCAAACTTCAAACCCTCTAGCAAAAGAAGAGCCCGTAAGGCTGGATAGTCATTCAACTCATTGCTTCTGTTTCTTGTTTCTGGAACACATGATTCCAATGAAGCCCAAGGCTGCCAAGCCCACTCCAGTAATGCCTGCCACTTTGATGGCATCTGTGACCTGCAACAGAGAAAGAGGTGAGTCAGGCTCTGTGTCAAGACTGTGGGAGCAGGGTCGCTCAGCTCACGGCACCTCATATGCTCCCTTCACTTCCAGTGGCCAAACTCGAGAGCCAACAAATACTGCCAGGGTCAACGGGAGAAGAGGACCGGGAGGGAAAGGAATGGACAGAACCAGCTGGCCTGGAATTTACCCAGACCCAAAATGGTAGCCTGAATTGAGCCCCGGACTATTTACGTCTTTGTAAGGCATCTATGGAAGGGGCAGTGAGGTGACAGCAGGGGCTGAAGATCCTGGCCAACCGATGGCAAGTGCAAAGACAGGAAGAAATTGCAATTGAGAAATCAAAAAAGTCTGACCTCCATGACACAAAGACCTCCTTCACACCCTGTTTCCAGTGTCTGGGCCTACCGGGTATGGAGTGTTCCCTTTAAAGGGTTGGGGTTTTATTGCTTTTGCTGACTGCTAGTTTTTTCTTTTGGAATCAGGGTCTTTCTATGTAGAACACTGAACTCAAGATCCTCCTGCCTTGGCCTCCTAAGCACGAGGGTTAAAGACATGAAGCTACTACACATGATCTGCCCAGCGACCAGAGTCAAAGCAGAGTGGCCCCTATTTCACAGTCTTTCTTTTTGTCATCTTTTATATTTTAAGAAAAGGTCTCGTGTAGCCCAGGCTGGCCTCAAACTTGAGCTCAGTACATGGTGAAGTGTCTTAGAGTTTCTTCCCCCATCAATTATCAATAAAGAAAATGCACCATGAATTTGCACACAGGACAGTCTAGTGGGGGCATCTTCTCAGTTGAAGTTTGCTCATTCCAAAATGACTCTAAGCTTGTGTCAAGTTGATAAAACCTAGCCAGCACACCAAGGATAACCTAAAACCTCCGGTCCTCCTGCCTCCGCCCACCATGTGTTACAGGGGTGAGCCACAAAACCTGATTCTCTGTTCTTAAATTCCGCTAGGAATGGCAGTGATACCGTGCAAGTGTGAGCAGAACTGACCCGTGCTGCCATCAAGCAGGAAAGGAAAGCATTGCAAAAGAGGGCGGTGCAGGGAAAGCGGAAGTTTGTCAACTCTCACTCTCCTCAAATCCAACTGAGGTAAAAGAAAGCGTTTGCCTGTGGGGGAGAGGGATGCACAGTAGAGCAGAGCGCTAGCCTACCAGGGAAAGACACTGAGTTCAATCCCCAGCAACATTTGGGGCATTTCTTTCCAGCTGTGAGCCTAGTCTTGGTGGCAGAGCCATCCCTAGCCCTGGAGGCCTTTGGTTTAAGCAGAATTCAACAAGGACAGAGAAGCTGAGGAGTAACCCTGCTTAGAGAAAGAAACTCCTGAAAGGGTCACACAGACAAGCCAAGGTTCCTCTGGGAGTGAACAGCAGAGAACACTTCCGCCAGTTCCCTGGATCTCCTCCCTCACCCTAGCAGAGACCTTATGTTTGTTCTCTGGACCAGGTAAAACAAGAGCTTTGAAGGTCTACCAGTGTAGAACATGCAAGGTTGTATCATACCACAAACAGGACATTGGGTGGCTAAGAGCATGTTCAATATGAGTCTCCCAGACCCTCTCTTGCTTGCTCTCGGGATATCATCCTCCAACCAACCCTGGAAAACTTTTCCAGAGAATCTGACCATGACAAGTAGAAACAATGGAAGATTTGGGTACAGAGGACTCTCAAGCAGTGCACAACGAACTCAACGTTAATGAGCCCTTGGCCTCACCCCCATTCATTGGCTTCTTACCTGGCGCCTATCTTCTGTATCCCCTGTCTTCCCTCATTGCTGACCTTCTAGTTTGGATGGAAGTTTGAAGGGCACTATCAATCAGAGGTCTGACTGCTTGCTGGCTAGCCTGCTGACTAGCCTCGAACCATGGTGTTATGGGGCTACTTTTCTAAGTATGTAGCTGGGGAGATGGATCAGTAGGTAACGTGCTTACCTTTTAAACACAAGGACCTAAGTTTGATCTCCAGAACCCTGTAAAAAGCCAGGTGTAGGGCATGCATTTATAATCCCAGTGCTGGGAGATGAGACAAGCTGATCCCTGGAGCTTGCTGGTCAGTCAGCCCAGCCCAGGTGACAAATTCCAAGCCAGGGAGAAATCTTATCTTTTCCTTTGTTTGTTTATTTGTTTATTTTTTTTTAAAAAAAGAGGAACAGTGCCTAAGAAAGAAATGACACTGGAAGTTGACCTTTTGCCTACACACACACACACACACACACACACACACACACAACATTCCTATCTAGTGTTTTCCTTGCTGTTCTATATCAGCAGGGGTAAAATGGTCTGCTGTTGATGGAGGAGGAGCAACATGAACCTCATTCTTTTCTGAAGCTCAGAGTACGAGAACAATAACAAAATAATGCTGATATCACTGATTTGGACAAAAGATACTTTGTCAAGACACACAACAATGACTCCGCTGTTCATGGTAACACTTTGTACACAAAGACACTGATCAGTATATAAATACAGTATCTAGTTAGACCTGGTGATGACAAGGTGGTACAGTCAAATCACACATACATACATACATACATACATACATACATACATACATACATACATACATACACTCTCATATATGCACTTAACAACATGTTATAATAGTTTGGGACAGGTTACATATGAATAATTTAAACTTTTATTTAGGTAGACTGAGTTCTTCCTGCTGGTTAGAAATCCCTCCCTTATCTGAGAAAATTAACACTTATCCAAAACTTCCTGAAGGTTAAGGTGTCACAGCCAACATCGTGCTGCAGGTCCTGTTTCTGTTTGCTAAAAGAATGCTTTCACAGACCAAAGTTATTGTTATTTGTATTGCCTGTGTTTTTATTGCTATCTGCCAAATGTTTGAACCTTATTTTTGCTGCAAAGCTCTCTGTTCCTGCAATTTCTATCCCCATAAACATGCCTAACTAAATTCCCTTTAATGACTAGGGAGCTCAGAGGCCTCTAGCAGATGGTCGCATAAACAGAAGTTATAATGCTGCTTCTTGTGTGGAGTGTCGCATGTGAACCTTTCACACACAGGAGATCGCTTTTAAAGGCACCGTTTCTTAGTAAACAAGGAATACCTAGGGCACTAATGAGGTACACCTCTGGCTGTGACTCTGAGGGCATTTCCAGAGACGGTTAACATGGAGGCGATTGCCCTGAGTGTGAGGAGCACCCTTGCATTCGCTGGAATCCTGAGGAAAGCACCTTGAGCTCCAGCATCCCCTTTCCTCTGCTTCCGGACCAGCCCAAGTCCCACCAGTGGCCTCCCACGGTCGCACCTGCCCCGCTGTGATGGTGGTCGCCTTCACCTCAGCCAAAACAAACTTCCCTCCTTCAGGTGCAGCTGGTGGTAAGAAAAGCAGTTAAAGGGGTTATTGTGGAAAGGATGCCACCCAAAGGGAGCAAATCAAGAAAGCTAAGGATGTGAGAGCCAGGCCCTGCTTCCTTTCCCTCAGAATTAGGCCGTGCCCCCTGCAGCTCTGAGACAGAATTAATGAGGAGCCTTCCTATGGCCTCGAACTCTCTCCACCCCCTGAAAGAGTAGAGGTAGGATGAATTTGTGGTCTTTCCTAGTGCCTGCCTTGGTTCTCTTGGCCTGCAGGCAAGGTCAAGTAGGTCACGTGGTGTGGAGCTTCACACACACCCCTGAAAGCCTGTAAGACAAAGATGCTTGCTCCCTTTGCTCTCAGGAGCTGGAGGGAACAGTTCAGGAGCTGTGGGAGAGGGATGCACGGTAGAGCGCTAGCCTACCAGGGAAAGACACTGAGTTCAATCCCCAGCAACATTTCAGGGCATTTCTTTCTAGCTGTGAGCCTAGTCTTGGTGGCAGAGCCATCCCTAGCCCTGGAGGCCTTTGGTTTAAGCAGAATTCAACAAGGACAGAGAAGCTGAGGAGTAA